>NW_017275390.1:448870-585761 GCF_001594065.2 Cyphomyrmex costatus
CTCTCTCTCTCTCTCTCTCTCTCTCTCTCTCCTCCTTCTTCCTTCTCCCTTCTTCATTTCTCGCACGACTTCAAACACAGAGCAACAACTTCTTGACACAACATAAACTTTAAAGTCAGCTTAGTGCTTAAGTCGGGCCAAAACTTTCTCTCTCCGATATCTTCCTGTTACCCTTTCTCACCCTTCTCGCATCTGATTTTTTCACTATCACAGCCCCTCGTTTCATCGAAACGTCTTCACTCAACAAATGTTGAAGGAGAAAAACGCCGAAGGGTGCTGGGGGCTTTATAGGAAGCTTAACGACAAAACTTCTCGATTAGGGGTGACGACGAAAAATTTGCAACGACTAGACGCCTACATATCTACTGCGATTTTTCAACTCCAGTTCCTACTACAAGTAGCAAAACAGTCGCGGACGCGATTAATCGAGGAGACACATGTCGGACGATCATTTGTCTACTCACTCAATTATTCAAAATAATGTTTAATGTCTAGGAAAATAAATCTAAAGATCACAGATAATCGTAAAATATAATTTAAGCGAATTTCTCTCTCTCTCTCTCTCTTTCTCTCTCTCTCTCTCTCTCTCTCTCTCCTCTGTCGCAAAATCTTTAGATGATTAATTTAAATAGTGTCAATATTGCAATTTAAAATAAATAAATGTCCTTTATTTTAATGAAGAAGATAAATTGATAAAAAGAATACAAAAATATAATAGTTTATTAAAGAGATTGACATATTATTTTATTAAAATATAAATTTTAAATGAAGATCTAAATATATATAAATAAAATTATCTCTTCCTATTTTTATGAGAATACAATTGATATTTATTGATTGTTCGCGCGAGTTAATTTATCGTATGATTACGTAGAAAAAACGCGAGAGATATACAAAATACATGTTATTTTTACCGGAGAACAGGACCCTCATATAAATTTTAACGCGGCGGTTCGAAGATTTTACTTCCATGCTCGCGCGCGCGGCAAATAAATCTCATGGCGGTCTCGGAATGTAGGAATCGAGCCGAAAAGCACGAGATTTCGTGGGCGATTCGAGGATCGCGCGCGTTTTCCCGGAAAGCGAAGTGGCTCCATTAATCATCATTTGTCGAAGCGATTGCCGAGATCGAATCGTGCACTCGATTAATCACGACACCACCGAGTAGGGATAAAGCTGAGAGGAAGCGAAGTCGTCGCGCAAATTTTCTATGAAATTTATTCGCCGAGGTAATTTAAAACCATCCTTCGGATGTCGCCGTTTTCCTCACAAAGAGAGTGAGTTTATTTGCATTCTTTTGATCTGCTTTAAAAGAGGTCAATTGTTAGTTTGCCTTATGAGAAAAGTTTGATTTTTTAATTTCTGTTATCTATTTTAAAGCAGTGTAGATATTGATTTTGTTATTGTCTTCCTCTATTTTAAAAGAAACAGTTCATTTTGAAGTTCTTCTAATCTATTTTAAAACAATGGGGCTTCTGATATATCAAACTTCAGAAATTGTTTTTTGTAACAAGAGCTTTTATTTATATACTTTATGTTCATTAATATTCGAATGTTAAACCATAAAAAATGCATGGAAGTAGTATAAATAATACGTCCAGATGAAAACGCGATGTGAGATATTGTTAGCGAGCACTCCCAACATTTTGAACGATAAACATCAGTAAACCCTTCGAGCGCATGTGATAAGCGGAGAAGCTTGGATTATCGATATTCCTTGGTAAACCTTCCTCGAACAACCTTCTCGATGCCGTTCGATCCCTCAAGCTTCCTGGGATACTCGTATAAAATTGATGCGAGTATCAATTTATTGGCACCAAACAAACACGCGTTCCATTCGAAATATTCTATGAGATCATGCAGCATCTATAAACATTTCCATCGTGTACGAAACAAGACCGATGTTTCTAACAATTGAAGTGTCGGTTTTATGGAATTTTTAACGCGATTGCTATTGTTCTACTCTGCAGATATTTCATACTTTAAATTTAGTTTCTAAACGAATTTAGGCTTTTAAAATATTTAAATATTTAATTCCTACTATAAAGATATATAGATAAAAACTAAGTATGTCTTACAATAAAAATCCTTATTTATTATGCAAATAAGAACAACTGGAAGTTAAAGCAAAGTCCAGTAAGACACCGCAAATGTGAACACATAACTGAATAATGAAGCCTCAATGTTCTATGATCCTAAAGCTTAAATAAGATTTGATGGGAAGGTATATGTATCTAGTTCCGTAAAATATGCGCCGAAATTATTTTCATTAAGCATAATCATAAGTTAAGCTAGAGTAGTAACATCACAAATTAAATTAACAAGCAATTAAATAATATTGATGTTAATAATATTAATGCATTTTAGAAAAATGTGAATAATTAAAAAAAAATAACTTTTAATAAAATTAAAATACAAATCTACATTAAATTTTTACTAGCAAAAAGAATTTTCATAAAATATGTATAACATTTTCAAAATAATATAAAATATATTAGAATTAATTAATTTTTAAATTCTCTATTGACGTAGCTTTAAGTTTTGTTTATAATAAGTAAATGAAAGGAAATATAATATTAATTTTGTATTCGCAATATCATATTCAAGATATTTTCCATCGAACATATCGTCTGATAAAAGTAGATCGACAAAATGGTCCGGTCCATCTTATAGCCGCACATTTCGACTGTCAGATTATGGACCGTTCAATCGTGATGCCATTCAATCGCAGTGCTATTTTCCCTTCCAGTATGGAGTTGACCATTGAGACTTGCTGTATATTCACAGGCGGTATCAGATTTCGTTGTAGTTTCATTTTCTGCCACAAAAAGTAAAGCAAGGCAAATTTTCAAAGTAAAAAGATGGAAATTTTTCGATATTGGTAAAATTTACAATATTCTGATCTCTACATACGTTTGATTAATTTATTGATATTTTAACACAAATTGTTCAAAATTGTCTCTTTGCAAAATACTTTTAATGTTTACTTTACAAATATTGTATAAAGATATTAGATTAAGCAGAGAAATTCTAAATGTCAATGTCATAATTATCAAATAAAATTGACAGTTGTGTAATATAAGGGACTAATAAAAGTCAAATAAATAATTTATCTAACTTCAAATAAAGAGGTGAGCTACATTTTAATTATAAATTTTACTTTAATATGTCGACAAATTTTACAATATATAACGCGCGTATTACATGTTTCGACTGTATGATTCAGCCCTCATCAGATGCTCTAATAATCTTATAATATCTAAATCAATTATGTTAAATTATATTATAATCGCAATATCGTATAAAATTAAATAGGTTGCGATGGACATTTTGGACCAGATAAAATCTTGTAGACGGACAAACGATTGAAAGACCGATTAATACTGTGTTTTACCATGTTCTGATGGAAGAGAAAAAAAAATAGAATGAGGATATGAAACATTCCATAAAACACGTCTGGCTATTATGAGACTCACCAAATTGTCCATAACAAATAGTTCGTCAATGGTTATCTTCTCGCAGATGTTATCGAAGTCAAAATAGACGGTCACATAATTATATAATGTCAAAAAATTAAAAGAAAATCGATTATCATAGCGATATTTGACACGTTTAACTCTTACGGTTGTCGGTATAATATTGAAATGAGAATTTTGGCGATGCAAAATAAATTCTTTATGATCGGAATATATGTTTTATGTAGTCCTTCTGTATGGACAATTTGGTGAGTCTCTTAATAGCCAGACGTGTTTTATGGAATGTTTCATATCCTCATTTTATTTCTTTTTCTCTCCCATCAGAACATGGTAAAACACAGTATTAATCGGTCGTTCAATCGTTTATCTATTTATAAGATTTTATCTGGTCCAAAATGTCCATCGCGATCTATTTAATTTGATACGATATTGCAGTTATAATATAATTTAACATAATTGATTTAGATATTGTAAGATTATTAAAGCATTCGATGAGGGCTGAATTCTACAGCCGAAACATGTAATGCACGCGTTATATACGATATCATAAAATTTATCGACATATTAAAGTAGAATTTATAATTAAAATGTAGCTCATCTATTTACTTGAAGTTAGACAAATTATTTATTTGACTCTTATTAGTCCCTTATATTACACAACTGTCAATTTTATATTAAGAGTCCTTGTATTCAAAATTTACTTTTACCAAATAAACCTTTATCACAAGAAAAATTCTTAATAATGTTCATATAATTGCCATATTTACCTAATACTTTATAAAAAATTCATATTAATGTCTTATTACACTAATTTCCATATTTATACAATTACTTGTAAAAGGTTTGTATTAATTTTTTGTTATAAAAGTCTCCAATTTTTTATGTACTATTTTTTTTTTCTTCATTTAGCAAAAAATATTACAATAATGTTATTTTTAGAACAAAAATCTGTTATATCCACTAATAAATTGTTTTATTATCATTGTTATATCCTAGTACATTATTTGTGTTACATAACATCTTATATTTTTACATAATTCTTTATATTATCATTTTAATACTATTGTTCACAAATTATCTCATGTAATTGTAAAATATATTACACTAATGAAATAAATTGGAACTTTAAGCAGTTATTGTAAACATTTAGCTATTTCATAACTCGTCTTGTAATAACGAAGTCGCTCGTGTCTAATCAATACTGCACGTCAAAGAAGACTACTCTTCGCACTACGAAACAATGCGTGTATCCAAGCTCATGCACTGACGCGGTGTATGACCCATGGAGAGGCTCTCCGTATCTTCATCCCGGTCGCGGTACGAGCCCTTGAACTCACTCCCGGCTCCGGTACTCTTCAATCTCTACGCGGGAGACTTATTGTCTCGGGCGAGCTGCTTTGATTCAAAGTCATCGAGAGAGGTCGGCTCTCTCAAGGAACGCACGAGTGATTTTCAAGCTCTTTGAAACCCTTTTTTCACTCCGCGTATAACGTAGCTTCCTCAAACTTTCTATCGTGGCTTCGAGGAAACTTCCTGTCACGACGAGACTCGCGAAAGTTGCTCTTTAAGAGTAAAATTTTCTGTATTATGATCGATTCTGTGGCAATAAAGAGAGAGATTTGCTAAATCCTTCATTTTTGTTATGCAAAATTAAATGTTTTCTTGGATATTCAATTGTATGATACAGTTAGTAATTTATTTTTCCAAAGAAATCGAATTTTATTAAAATTGAAATATAGAGCGCATCAACGTTGCTAGGAGAGTTCTTATCTCACAAGCTCCTGCCACATTGAGTTTACACATCAAGTTTACACGTCGTGTTACGCAAAAATAAATTTTATGCTTTAGTGAACGTAGATACGTGGCGCGATCGATGTAATTTTCTTCCCAGCTCGGCTGCTTCTGTAAACTTACAGGCTACGTTATGTGCAATCATTCACCGTTGGTTTTCTTTTCCGGACACTTCATTTTTCATATTTCTCGTCGCAGTCGACGTACAGTGACACTTTCGATTACCTGTGCAACCTCCATGCATGTCAGTAGACATATGTGTGCGTTTCGGAACTATGTTATATGCATTTTTTTTATCGTTGACCTTTTGCTCCAGTTATTTAAATTTTATCGTAAACTTTATACATGTATATAAGCATAAAAAGTAACTAAATAATCAACAAATCATAAATTTCCACAAATTCAGTATTTTTCAGTTTACCGTTATAACGTTTTATTTATAAATAGTCTATCGCTTATTGTAATATTTATATTAGAGTAAATATATTTTTATCTTTGTGACTAAAAATTTTTAGATTATTTTAAAAGTTGCAATGCAAACGTGATAAAATAACAAATATATTATTGAACGTATGTGCGTAATATATGTAACTATTTATAATAAATATTATATTTAAAGTTAAAAAGGGGATAACGAAATATTCAAATCAATCTTAATCGATTCAGATAAATATGCAAATAGCATCAACGTAGAAAAGATAAACATACTTTTTAGTGACCGAGAAGTTGCTAAAATCGAGACGTCAACTCTCGTTCAAACTCAGCCAGAGTTCTCAGAAACTGCATATTACGTGCGTACGATGCAGCCGCGGCGTTAAACGCGGTTATGATTGAGTTATTTATTCACGGCATAATTTCCCTCACGTTTCTCTGCCTCTTGCATCGTCATCTCTTCCGCTCTTCCGCTTTTCGCATTCCCCTTCCACCGTTCTCATCTCCCTTCCCAAATACTTCATTTCATATATCTCGTCCCTTCGACGTATTGTCGCTTTTTGCAATTTTCCATACGTTTCCGCATTGCGTATTTCATGTCACGCCGACTGCGCGTTCCTCCGCTATTTTCGCGACGCAGCAGACTAGACGTTATCGTGATGAAGCAGATGAGATGACACTCACGCCCGTAAATTTTTAGCCTACCTGGCGTGAAAATGTATCGACCTGTGCAATCTGGACGAAGTCGGAATCGTTGCCAAAAAATTTTTACTCTCTTCTATATATTCAGATAAACGTTATTCAGATTGTTCTCATACATCGGATTACTTGTCTCCTGCAATTTCGTATTATGAGTTCACAAAATTGAGGTAGATTGAATTATCTGCAAAAATTTCAGTTTCTAAAACATGTTCTAATTTTTAATAAACTTTTAAAAGATATCTGAAGAAAAAATAAATACCATTTGACATTTGTAGAATTTTTTCTTTATAAAATATTTATATACGTCAAATACAAAAATGTCTTTCTTGCAATATAAACAAACTACGCTCTTTCGACTTTCGGACTAACTTTGCATCATACTAAAGAATTTATCTCCAAAGTATCTTTAAAAAAATAATTAATAGATAATCTTTTCCATAAATATATTGAAAAAAAAATTATTTTGTGAAACAATAATCTTAATAATTTTTATTTCAATTTTTATCTATGGATAATATTATATTATTCGATCTTTTTAAAGATAACTTTTTTAAACAAATTCTCCACTATACTTAACGAAAAATTAGACTAAAAAGTAGAAGCAACAGAATTTATTTGTATTGCAAAAAAAAAATATGTGTACGTTGAATATATAAATATTTTGTAATATTATAAATATTGCATATACACACATGTTACGTATTTTATTTGTTTCTTTAGATATTTTGTTTAAAAGTTAATATTCTTTCTCTCTCTCTCTCTCTCTCTTTAAAAATTTATATAAAAGTATCTCTCTCTCTTTAAAAATTTAGAATTAACGTCGGATTAAGATTTCTACCCTCCCTATAGGCGTTTAAATCGTTGCCACTTCTATTCAACTCTCGAACTAGGATGTTCCAAGCGTGTGTTCGTGACAAACAACAAAAAAGGAAGGGAATTTTTTATAAGAACTTTACTTCGCTTTATTAGTTTAGCTTTATTACAATAATACACTTAAAAGTTTTATAGTACACTTAGAAGTTGCAAACTTATACAAGTACATTTCATTTACTACAGTAAAACCTTATACGCTTTTTTGAGAGGAAATTCATTTACTGTAAATCTACTCATTCCATTCTATGTATATATATCAATATAATTGCACGAAAAAAGCCAGTATGGCTTCTATCAGATTTCTCTATAACTAATAGAACAAAATCGACACGAAAATAGCGAAGTACGACTCCAACTCAAATCTAGGTCGTCGATGGACAATTTTCTCAATTATTTGCATTTGACAAAAAAAATGATTACAATTTTAGAAATTCTTTTCAAAAAATTCCATTCTTTCCTAAATCGTTGTTGTTCCTAAATTTAGCCTGTAGTGCTAATCCAATTCTGTTTAGAACATGTCTTGAAAAATAGATGCATGTCGCTCGATCCATTAAATAAACAACAATTATATTTTTAAAATAGATCTAAAGTTGAAATGTTTTTCATGTAATAATAGGTAAGAAAAGTAAGGAGCAAAATGATACGAATAATATTTTTCTTCAAAAAGGCATCCACATAGCATTTCTTCTACATAGTAAAAAAGTAATGTCTTCTATAAATAAAGTCTTAAATATTATATTACACACTCTTGTGCGCGCAATTACATATATATGTACGTAATCTAATAATTTCTCTTTGTGATAGCATTCGTATCAACTACAAACAATAGAACACTACAAATTTACTTTTGGTTAACATGCAAATACGAAAACCCATTCTGTGGTTCATCAAATTTACATATTGTTTATTAACACAATACTAATGATGAATACAGATTCAGAAATAATTATTTCATCTCCCAAAATAATAATTCCGAGAGAATACCTATGAAAACAATCTGCAAAATTTCTTAAAAAGTATCATGATTATATCCAAAGTTTGGTTCCTTCAGTATTACCTTTGAAGCTATTCTGTCATATTATATATGTTGTTAAATTCCGGTGTTAAATGTTAAATTATACCCAATTTAAGTTGTCTTTGATCATTTTTATAAGTCGTCATTACTTCTACTCAATGTGTCGTTAATGCAACTAGAAATAAAGTTAAACAACTCAACTCAGAAAACGTGTTAAAAATCTGAGACTCAAATTTAATTCACTACTTAAGTGCATACGCTAGTATGGATGCTAAAACTAAACAAACACATCAATCAATTACAGAAATGGACTGATTTTCATTTAGTCACACATACGAGTTTGAGTTATCATTATCGCTCTATCTATGACAATGTAAATCTCCTTCTTTATGTTCTATTCAAATTTAACGCTACTATTATTAACTAAAAATATAGAAACTAGACCGAATGACGCATTTAAAAGGAAATTGTATGATAAAAAGTTTTTTTTTAACTTTCAATGATTTAACATCAGTGAGAGATAACATGATATTTCTTTTAAAAGAAAATACTTGCATAATTAAATAACTTATTATTTCAAGGAACGATATTAGATATACTCCAGACAAAATAAAGAAATCGATCATAAATTATGTTTATATGCTACAGGATGCCGAACTAAGAACGCCATACGCACTATTTTTCATTACTGCAAAAACATCACTTAGAACTGCTGACTCTTGTTCAAACCTCGGGATGAGGGTGTACCTGAGTGTGTAAGTGGGAATGGAAGAGCGTGCTATAGTTGGTATGCGAAGGGTTGCCTGTGCACCGGGTTCGCGTATCCATCACGCCGGTTCGAACGGCCTCGGCGAAGCCCGTCGTCCCTCACCCTGTGAGCCATGATAGGACTGGGAGAAGACAGATGCGACCCGTGCCCTGCCGGTGAGCCACGAACTGACGCGAACCAATCTCCGAGTCCTGCCTTTCCCCCATGGTACCCGCCGGCAACCCGGTTCGTATGCGACCCCGAATGGCTAAACTGGCTCTATCCATGCCACGTAGCTTGTCTCGAAAGATCAACAGAGCGGTCTAATTCCACGTTAAACGACTGTAACAGACGGTACTTTCGAGCTTTGCAAGCCATGGACGATTACACCGCAGTGTCGGAGAGTAAAGCGCTCATTCACTGATCCTCTGAAAGCTAATTGTACATCGAAAGTATTGGATTTGAACAAAGTGAAGAGTCTCTCTCTCTCTCTCTCTTTCCTCTATTCTCCACTACGTACGAAGAAGTGAATTTAATTTAAATAAAAATATATAATTAAAATATTATTTCTAAGTATATCTTAAATTAATAAATTAATAACTTAATAAAAGGGTTAATAAAAAGTTCAAATACGTGATTATGAATCAAAGTAGCTCCATTTTTCTAAAAGTAAGAGATTTAAAAGTTATTTAAGAATTTTTTCTTATATGTAATATCTTATAATATTTTTCATATTTTTGTTAAATATAAATGTAGTTCTCTCTCTCTCTCTCTTTCTCAAAATAAAAATTAATTTTTACGAATATAATTCTCAATATACATAACTTGACTAAATCAGTTTAAACAATTTCTTTCTTTAAATAAATTATAATTTTCGGAATAACCAAGTTGCAATGAAAAGTACTTATTTCTGTAATAATCAATTAAAATTGCAATATACGAAGACGTCATTTCAGCGAGGCAAATATCGACAAAACAAGCTTATTTAAGATAAAATGGTACAATTCCCGATCTTTATACATGCTTCGTTGTCGTAAAACATTTAACGCCATTGGAAGATAAATACCACAAAATAAAATTATCTTTCGCTCATAAAAATGCGAATCGTCCCTGATAGTCCTACATGAATATATTCTGTGAACTCTCTGACACTAATAAATTTACATCGAATGTAAAATTGCTTTCATCATCATGGAAGCTCAAATGTCAAACTGTATCCCCATATATTGATAAAGAATTTTCAAAGCTGGATTCACCAAAAAGGATTTACGCTAAATAGATTCTTGAAACTCAAACTACAGCGATGTATTGGTCTCTTTTGTCTCCTCCTTTTCTTCTCCTGCCATCTTTATTCCTCCACCCAGTCTGTTCCTGCATCTAGAACCTCGATCTCGTCTCATGTTCGTACAAGTGTATGTGCATGCTTGTACTTATATATGGTGTTCCAAAATTGTACACTTTTTATGACTCATGAAATTGATAAAAATGTGAATAAAATCGTTGACATTGAATCAATCGTTAACTGTTCAATTTTAATTGGTATTACACATTTAGAAGAAATCAAATCGTAAAAAGAATTTTCTGATGAAATAAAAATTGTCTACAGTATATTTGTTATGTATAATACTAAAAAGCCTTGATCGCCTGATTTAAAAAAACTTTGAGTGCATCTAAATTCGATTTTCATTATTTTCGATAAAAGTAGTAAAAAAAGTAGCAGTTTGTTACTCAGAATTTATTTATATATTTTTACATTTTTAAAAATCCGTTATCAACCACACATACATATATACAAAGAATGCTTTATTTTCCATCAAATTTAATACACTGTTCAATTTTAATAACAATAACTTGTTCAATTTTTGAACTGGTATTTTTTCCGTTGTCTAAAAGAGAGAGAAACGGACGATTTCTAGAACACCCTATATACTTGCGTGCATGTATTCGGTAGGAAATCGATCCAAAGTTCTCGTGTTTCTCATTGTCAGCCGGGTAGCTTCCCTTGGACCACGCGTTTATATTGCAAAAGGCGCTTGTATCTCTCCCTTTGCCCACGTAGGATCGCAAATCCTTCCAGGATATTTTCCGATCCCGGCGACATCCGGCTTTAACGTCACCTTGCATTTATTCAAATGCGTCTCTCGCTTCTCTCACGCTTAACAACGCTTATATCCGTTCTCGCTCCGAGCGCATTTTCTTTTTGCACGAAGCAATTTGTCGCACGATTGAAGAGTGGGTAGCACCGTGAATTTTTCAGCTTTATTGCGTTTCATTCCGCCTCGTTGCCGCATTCTCGCGACGATGAAATCGATGTAATATTGACAATCTCGTCAACTCCACGCTTTGTTGCCACAAAAATAATTTAAGTCAACGAGAAAGTATTACTCTCGTGCAATTTTCATAATTTCACAATTCCTTTAAAATATCCAACATTAACGCTTAACGCAACAAGAACGACACATTTATAATGGAATATTTTTCAATATTTTAATATATTTATGTGATATGGCGTAAACTTCGTTTATAAAGATTTATCAATAAGTTTATAATTTATAGAACTAATTTTTCCTCAGCAAAAAGAGGAAATTTTTTTCGTAAAGTTTTAAATTATTAAATTCTTGGTAATTAATTATGTACTTTCTTTATATAGGATCACTATTAAAATAATCTTTAATAAATCTCTGGAAGCAATAATAAATTACCCTGACAATAAGGTTCTTGCAAAAATTCCTTTGTTTTTCAAAATAATTATTAGCATTATTATTAAAAATTGACAATCAATATAATTTATGAAACTATTTCTTCAGCTTCAATTTATGACTGCATTTCAAGTTCGACAAATCAAATCAGCATGCAATTTAAAACCGGAATTGTGTCTTTTAAAGTTTATATGTGAATATTGTTAAGCACATTGAGAACAAATGTAATTAATAATATTTATTTAAATAGTATAAATCAAATACGTTTACTTACAATAAATATTTACTTGATAAAAAAATGATAGTTAAATTCAATAATTCTTGTAAACAAATATATTTTTATATTTAATGAATAGTTAGTATTGAAACAAATGATTTATTAAAATTTAGTACAATTTTTCAATATAAAAATTCGCGTTGTCCGCATACAGATTTCTTCCTCTTATTTGTGTTATTTACTTACTGATATATTTTTCCTTTTTTTTATTGATATTTATTTTTGTTAATAATAAATTAAATTAAATAACACAAGAAATTATGTTATACAAGACAGCGTGTCTATTCTATATTAAAAGATAATGTTAGAATAATATTGTTGTATTCATGAAATATTAAACATTAAATCCCATTTTCTGAGATTGATATAATAAATAAATGAATAAATTCGATATTATTATTTTGCTGTACGAGCAGAAGTTATAGTAATTTTGATATGTCAATACACATCTCGCGTTTCAGGCAACTATAATCCGTACATGCAAGAATAAACATACGCGTTCCCGGAATTAATTCTTGAAATTGAAACACTTCCGAGAGGTGCCATATGACCGGTTATAACGTTTTCAGTTTGCCGCTGGATTAATGCCGAGGAACCGGCGAATTCTAGGACGTGATTTAACTCGACAGGAATACAAGCCGCAGCTATTCTCTAAGCTCTCCTTTCTAAAGCGGATAACGATCTGATTCCGATTCGCAGTATTCATGTATACATAGCATGCCTATGCAAATACAATGATCGCAAATTAGAAAGTCATTCACGCAGTCAACGAAATTGAAACGTGGAATATTAAACTATGATTATGATTACCATGAACTCAAGAGTCTTTGTTTTATTTATAAAGGATATGAATTTTTAAAGAAAGAATCGAGAAAGACATATATGTTTCAGCAAGCATGAAAGAGTTAAACAATTTAACTTCCTCTAAATGCAAAAAAAAGTTGTACCTTTAAATTAACAATATTAAATACAAATATATGATAGACGTGTAGTATAATAACGTTAAAAAAATTTTTTCTATATGTGCATGTATATACTTTACCGCATTCAGAAGAATAATATTTACATAGAAACTATCCAATAAAGAACCGCAAAGTGAATTATTCCGGTCTGTTTTTAATTACCGCATCCTTCTATACAAATAATTAGAACAGAGTCGTACTTTCTAATGGGCTCGACCTCTGCTTTAAGATGAAAGCAAATAAGCACATATTTCATGACTATAAATAAAACACATATATTTGTTTGCATTTTCAAACTGCGAGCGAAATCAGAACGAAGTACGAGTATAATATTTACTTGATTATTTATTTGAAATGAGATGAAATAACTTGAGAGAACCGCGCCAGAAGCAAGTAAGCAATTTTCCATGCACTTGGTTGCATGGTGTATTTCAAACATCTCCCCTTCTCCCTCATTTTCCCGCCTTACACGTTCCCCTATACAAAGTGCCGTGGCTAAACTTCGGCACAGCTTATCCGGAAAACGTTTGATCCTCCCCTCTCGCTTGTCCCTTCATCCTTTAATCCCGCGGGTTAAGCTGCTTGCGGTGACGACAAAACAACGAAAAGGATCGCTCGTGCCTTCGGCTTGTTCCGTCTTTGTATACGATAATACATTGTTTTCTATCCACAGAAAACGAACATCATTTTCACCACGAAATAATAATCTTGATAATTATTAAACTTGGGAAATTATTCGTAATTAAGTTATCAAAAATAATCGCTTTTTATAATAGAGATTGCTCGAACTTTTCAATTATAATGTATTCTGTTCTTTTTAGTTGCGCTCTGTTTTATTTTAAAACGTTTTAGATATCTTTTTCCTGAAGATGTTAAATACGCTTAGATTGCGCGAAACTCTCTACTTGCAACCAATTATGTTGACAGGATCTAACCAATTGATCCAGTCAAATACAATCTCCTATTCAAGTAGGAGACATCCGAGTCCGCTTTTAATCGGATTACTATGATCTTGAGAATCATGACACGAAACACCGTTGTCTAAGTGCTTACATCATGACAGTTTCCTTAATTTTCTGGTTGCAGCAGAATTGTCTGACATATACAATATTGTTTCACTTATTGATTTGAAGTGAATTTTCGAAATCTGATCAATAATTAATTTTTCGCTAATTAAACTTTCTATTCATATTTTATGTAATTGTTTGCTCGATATCGGAACAACTGCGAAATTTGTGATATACAGGGTGGTTTATTTATAATTTACATATAATAAAAAATATAAATACCTATCTAGAAAAATACAATTTGGATTAGATTTTATTCTTTAAAAATGAAGTTTTAAATAAACAAGTCAATTATCAAATCTTTTCTCTAGTTATCTCGTCATAAACGCTTTCATTACCTTGAGAAAGAAGAAGACTTAGAGGGTTTGAGTATAGCAGTCTGCCCATTATAGAAAGAAGTTAATGCTCAAAGAATACTAAGATCTTTCCTTATTAATGTTGAAGTACAGGACGAAGTTCTACAGACAAATGACGAAAAAGGAGAAAAAGAATTTAATGTTTGTATTGCTCTTGCCAGTTCATTGCCGCACAGTTTTTATCGGCTCTCAGTGAAAAAAAGAAAAACAAATTATGATTTAAGGCTCCTGAATACCGGCGACGGCCATGTTGGAATTGTGACGTCATAGGCGAGAAAAATACATTAATTTTTCTTGCGTCCCATTTTTTAATAAAGACAATTTCGATAAATTTAAAAGGCGAGATCGCTCAAAAACACTTGTGAAAATTGGCGGAAACTATCCTTTCCTCCTCTGATAGTCAGTAAATGGTCGTAAAAGGCACGTAAAGTGAGCCTATACTCGGGCAGAATCATACATTTTGACAGCTGATGAAACGAGTGAAATATACGCTTTTACGTATAAAATTTCACGATAACTGCAGTTTCCGCCAATTTTTAGGACTTTTACGAGTACGAGGGAAGTCACATTTTCACAAATAAGCAAATATTGACGAAATGGCACGCAAGAAAAAATTTGTCGTCGAAACATCACTTTTTCACGCCTATTAGTTCAGACTTTTACCATGGCGAGGCGCTATACACACACACAAGCATGAACCCATGTCTGTGCGCTCCTCTTCTACCCGAAAATGAGCACACGGACATGAGCTTGCATTTGTGTGTATAACCAGTAGCGTACTACCAGTTTTGCTAGCCACCGACTAATTCGGTGTCGCTACCCATCAACACGGAGTTCTTGGCTGAGTATTCAGGAGCCTTAATAAATAACTATTGAAATATAATTTTATATTTTGGTAAAAATTAGTTCTTCTCTCGCCACATAATTAATTGCATAATAGTAAACCATTGATACATAATTTTAATTCAAAGCATTTCCATCAAATAAATAATTTTAAAGTATGACAGAAAGAAAGAGAGAGAGAGAGAGAGAGAGAGAGAGAGAGAGAGAGGGATAAAATTTTTGTACAGTATCGTAATAAGTACATAAAGAGCTCAATATCTCTAAAAATCTAGATAAAAATCAAATCTAATATAAAAGAATTATGATATGCAACTTATAAAATTATTTTTGCTTTGAAGAAAGCACCAAAGCGGTATTGTATAAGTTTCCCATTGCTCGTTTTTAATCCCATTTTTATACAATCATAATAAGCGTTATTAAAGATAAAATAGGCCTACACATTTCTTTATTTATTACTCGTCAAGTAAAATATATACTTCATTCTTCTTTGATGTGCGTTTTGTATATTGTTTACATTCGCGTTCTTATTAGTAATCAGGCTATCTCATAGATGAAATTAAAAATTCTGCGGTGCATACGATACGATCGATGCCGCACTACAAAGAGCGATCTGAACACTTTGTGAGAGCAAAATGTTAATTAATGCCGTAATTAATTTTGTGGTTGCTTTTACCATGGCAATTTTGACTCTATGAAACGATATTCTTTCAAATGTTAAGCACTAAACATATTGTATAAGAAGGAATAGTTTTCAAAATGTGATGAAAAAAGAGGGAACACAATTGCTAGTAATGATATTCTATCTGCTGATATAACTATATGAGCAACAAAATACATGATGAATAAAAACGAATCAAAAAGAAAATTACGATTTTTTCCGAGATTCGCAATTATGTATAATATTGTTATTTTTCATACTATATTATATATGTATATAATTAACATCCATTTTGCGTGCATCACATCAACGCAAAAAGAAAATATTAAACATCAAAAGCCAGTGAATGTTACAGTATTAATATACACATCATAAAATTAAGATGAATACCGCAATGGTATATACAAAGAAAATACTAATTACAATATAGTATTTTACTTTAATAGAATTGAATTTTCTTCATTTAATTAATTGTTTAAGAATGAACAAATTAATAAATAAAAATTGATTATTAATTTTTTCTGACTATCTCTGCTACTAAATTGATTGTGTTAATTAATTTCCGTGTTTACAACATTTCTCGCAGTCAATGGTCCGAAAATAAAGTTACCGGTTAACGGTATCTCAACAGAAATTGGATCGTGGTTGCATCAACTTTTCGATTTCCTCAATCTGGAAGAACGATTGGATGAGGCAAGGGGCCCTTTTCGTGTTCGAATTACTTTCCGTGTATCGTACAATGGAAGGAATTCGCTTTTCGCGATGCACACATACTGCCAACAATGGTGGACAATGGCAAAGGGCTGACGGTTTGGAGATGAGAGATAGATACGAACGAAGAGACAGGAAAATAGAAAAGAATTACAAAAGTGGCTGCAACGGAAAAATCTGAGACGATGGATGGAAAACTCAAATAGTGGTTCATATCGTGTATAGGTATACGTAAAATAAAAATCATAGATGGAAAATTCATCACGACAAATGCAATCGTAATAAATGATTCAGTAATATATCCCAGCCAAAAATGATTGGTCAATGGTTATCAAATCGCCATCAATATAGATTCGATGTTGTTCGATCAATTATTTCTGTTTATACTGAAAAAATAATAAATTCAATAAAATGTGCTTCTAAAAGTTTAACTTTTGTTGTAAATTATTTACACACAGTGTAATAATATTATTACTGATCATTAAATGCAACAATAATAAAGAATAATATATTTATAATATAACTAATATGAATACGAAGCCTATAATAGTCTCTACCTGGATCTTATTGTTAGTTGCTTATATATAATTTCATTATTTTACGATTTAATTATTGGATATATTTACAATCATTTTTATGTATTTATATGAGTAGAAACGTCAAGCACTTTTAGCTTTGAAAATTCAAGTATAATATACTTGAAAGCCTTGTCAAATTTTAATGTTGCAAAAACATCTTATACAATCAATGTAATAGATTTACAGAGCTTCAATGCATGTATTAAAGTTCGCACAGCTATTGAGAGGCGAGAAATATGCAATGGTGATTTGAAATCTTGAAAGTCTGAAATCTTCGTCTTATCATGAATTCTCATCTCGAACTTCTCGAACGGGAAGTGGTCCAATTCCTTTCATATATTCATCATCCATATTACTACTCAAAAAAAGCAATGCAAATAATTCAATCATAAATTTTGACAAAAATGCTTCTGACAATTGCATTAACCTTCAGATTAACTTGTGACATTCAAGACGAAGAATACCAATAAATGCGTACATAAAATTATGTGCAATAAAAAATAAACATGAAAACTTGTAAGAAAAAATTATAAAAATAATATTTTTTTAATTTTTTGGTGAGAAATATTTAGATGTCTATTATGATTCTCTTACTTCAAAAGTGACATAATTCAAAAGATGTGATTTTCAAGTTATTAGTATGAATGAGTTATACAAGATTACTTTACCTATTTCAATAAATGTAAATTAACTTAACTTCACTAGTATTCGTACACGGCATACACTAAATAACATTTGCGACTTACGAGTTTCTAAAGAAATAATACAAAACTGTCTCGTACAGAAATAACACGTTTTGAATTATGTCGTTTTTATAAATAAAAATGAGAATCTCTTACAAAAAACATTTAGAATTACAAAAACTTCAGTCAGCAGAACTTATTAAAGAAGGAATTAGTTTTACTTAAATTTAGCCGTGTTTTAGTTAGTCAAAATAAATTAACTATTTATGATATTTCGATATCAATTTTGATAAATTATTCCGAATTTGTTATAATTTGGGATATCAAATTATCATAAATACCATAAAAAAAGAATTGTCTTTATAGACAAACAAAAGTGACAAAGATGATATTTGTTCCTAAGAGTTTTTTTTTTACTCATATTGTTCTATCAGTCATTAGTTAATTTCTGTTAAGTTAACAAATCATTTTCACTTTTTTTGAAATATTTTATTTTTTATTTGTGTACTTTTGAAATAAAAGAAAGATGTTAAATTCAATGAAAAATTATAATAAGTTTAATAAGAGAACGTTCGTAAAACAGAACAAGCTTTTTCATATAAATAAGTGTTAATTATCTTACTTTCAATTTTAATAAAGGATTTATTATATCACACACCAAAACCTTGTGCAGACTTGAATGGCATTACACCTCATATTTTAGATTTAATCAAACGAGTCGTTCTAACACATTATTTATATTTTATTATAAAAACAAATATTCGTTAGTAAATAATGAATGTTATATACGAAAAATTCCGGAATAACAAATATTTATACTTTGCCAATATTTTGATACTGCATAATAAGAATAAAGAATGCCAATAAAATATATTGCACAAGTTTAGCGCAAAGTGGAAACGAGTTGACACGAGTTACATATCACGAAGAAAAATGAAATAGCATTGCATGCACGGTTGCTTTTTGCTTCTGGGTAGAAGTTGATAGTAAATAACTTTTCGCCTTAAGTTTAAGCGCGGCTGAAAGTCTACTTTCAGTTTTTGCAAAAAACGTCAAGTTCCTTGAAGAAAATACTTTCAACATCGTCTATCGGAATTTGCTGACGATGAATTACTGTCGCATATTTTCGAGAAAATATATTGATTTGTCAAAAATAAGGAAAGCTATTTTAGACACTTGTTTCCTTGAAATACAATTTACAAATATATAAACAGAAATGTCAAAAAAGGAAGAAATATATAGGAAGAGAAAAGAGCTAATATTATAAATTATTTACAAGTGTACTTCTTTCTGAGATATAAATTTTTATGTTCATTTTTTTAATATAACTAGAATATACATATATTACATAATAATAATAATATAACATAAAATAATATAACAATCTATTTTATAATAAAATTATTATTTCAAAATGCCAATCTCTTTTTGATATTAGTTTATTTCCTCTTTGTCTTTCCTTTCGTTCTTCCTTTTTCTACTTTCGCTATAGCTTAATCTTACTCTCGCTATTGCGGTTATCGAAAGGCCATCGACTGTGTACCGCGAAATGGCGGGCTTGTGCAGCGGACTATAATGTTGGCCGATGCACGTAAAGGAAAAGCAATGCGGCGGAAGAGTTCCCGTTTTCCGCTCGCTTCTAATGCTGCTTGCAACGGAAGTTGGTAAATATAACTAGTATCGAAAGAATCGCTTTGTTACTGAAAGCTGAAGCGAGAAGGAAATGATTACACAGCGGATCACGAAGAAATCGAAACTTTGCAGTGAACGAATACGCTTCGCTTATTATCGCGTTTGTTCTCAAAAACCAAAAAAAATATCAGAGTTTTTAATTGTGCAATGTTAAATTATTTGTTTCCGCAATCACAAATTCTACATCGACAAAACACTTTATAAGGTCAGATGATTATACGGTAAGAAGAAACCACCTTTTTGTATCAATAATATAAGTATATAATAATAATAACGCATAATGTAAACATGATATGTGCTCATTAATTTTTTTAGTGTGAATTGCGATTGTATAGTTTTAAAAAACATTCCTAGGAAAAAAATATCTTGAATGTAGAATTGAAAAAGTGAATTTGAAGAATATAGATTTGAATCGAATATTGCACACTATTCGTTCCAATTTTTTCACTTGTCCAATAATATTTGTTCACAAGGGTTAAGCTACAATAATTAACATTCATATATTATCTATGTAAACTACCATTTTAAATAGAGACACAAAACACGATTCGACAATTCCCCACGTAGAGGCGAATAACTATGAATGGCACAAAAGGACTTTGCTTTTGTTTAAAATTACAATTTAAAATGATAAAAGAAAATAAGAGAGGTAAAATTTTGTGTTTTTTTTATTTAAAAAAAATATAGTTTATATTGTCAATATACGTATAAATGATTAATCATTGTTGTTTAAAGCTAAAGACTGGAGCACCTCTTTTGAATAAAGATTTTTATAATTGATAAATAATCGTTGGTTTTAATGAACTTTTTTCTTGAATGTGCGTGTGTGTGTGTTCCGCATTCTCCCCTTTATTAGTTATAATAAATACCTTATTTAAATTGTTATTTGAATATCGCGATTATTTGTATAAAATACCGTATTTTAAAACATTTAAATATTGTGCACTATTATTTCTCAATTAATTTCAGAGTACAATCGTATTGTTACACAAAATGTATAATACCAGAGAGATATACTTATTAAATAAATAAAATACAATATAATAATAATATATACATACAAGTAATACAAGATAAAATAATAACAAATAGCGAAACCTCTTCGCACTGTTCACGATAAAGCTGTAAAGCTCTGTTAGCCTGAGGCACCGATATTATTCGTGTTAGAAGACATCGCTGTGGAGTTCACGCTCTTAGAATCTATCGGAAATTTCCTTCAATCAAATAAAAGCGGTTTCGACTCGATCGATTCTTCCCCATCTCTCGTTTGTACATCATTCAACCGTCTCTTATCACTCGTTTATTTTAGTACATCTTGCGGTTTACGACACTCCAAAAGAGATGCACTCGTGTCCTAATCTCGAAGTATATGTTGGCACTTGTTCATTGTTACTATCACTAATATGTACCTAGTATTACTATTGTTACTAAACTCATCGAACACTTGAAAATCAGGCCGCTAGATCGTAGCATCATAAACAATTATTTTATCATCGAAGGATGATCTGCCATTTTCAGTACATTTTCGATTAAGACCGGAACACAGACTTAATACATAAAGCATAAAAAAAGTTAATCAGAGTCTTTTACTTCATGGAAAGAAAGGAAATGAATTACGTTGATTGGCTCATTTTCTCATAAAGAATGCGTCATGCGTTATGTAAGATTCTCTTGTATAACTTATCCAAATCCGAATTACGAAATAAAACCAAAATATAGATGAACTAAAATCAAATTAATTTTATTAAAAAATATTTAATTAATTTATCATTTATAACGTTATAACTTTTTCAAAAAAAAAAGAGAATTTTATTTATTCTATCAGTATTTACTCTCTCTCTTAATTTTCTATAATCTATCCTTGTAAGTAATCTGACATTTAGTTTATAATTCAGAAGAATCTATTGCTAAAAACTATAAGGTTTTTACAAATATAGCGACAAAGAATATTACCCTTCGTTGTATCAAGGACCGATCGATTGCAACAGCTAGAGGGCTCGCGTATATTCAAGGCTGTCTCCTTTACCGATACTAAAATCGATTTCAAATCTAATGATATACGATAAGAGCTCTCTCGTTCCCTTTCCTTGCCTCTTCCTCGTTATTAATCGTGCGAGGCGCATAAACGCGCACCTATCAGACGACCTAAATGCAAAGTTACCGCGATGTCACGCACCCTACATCTCGCAAGGCGCTCTTCCGTGTTTCCGTCCTCCTTTTACCTCCGACAATAATGAGATACTCCTTCATCTCGTCTTTTCCCCCCACAGAGAATTCAAGAGCGAAATAGGCCGGTATAATCGACGCCGAGCGATGCGACATTCTCGTACCCGTAACACGAGAAAATATAGTCTGGGACGTATAGTATGAACATCTAATTCTTGTGAGATAATAACTTAACTTTTTGATTAATTAATTTAAAAATTTTATAATTTTATGTTCTTATTTTGTTCTATTAATTTTTGAAAATTACTATATAATTATAAGTATTTGATTTAATAATATAGTTATAAAAAATTATTATTATCATTATATTACTATTTATTTTAATAATATTAAATAGTACATAGTAGCACATAGTTATTACATATTTAGTATTTGATATTAGTACTATTCTTCATATTTTTCATAATATAGAAAAATATCGCCGATACTGAAGTTTGAAGTATATAGATGTGTATATACGAACTCAAGATTTACTAAAATAAAGTTAAAAATCAATAGTATGACAGTATCAATGGTTCAATTTTAGTATTCTGCAATTTTAATAATTTTGTCAGCAGATAATTGTATGTATTACATATTTGTAAGAAATATAAACTTATATTCTACATTTCTTTTGATATCTCTATTTCTTTATAAGTTATAGTTTATTTAATATTTACTTATTTATGACAACTTGCAATTACATTGGCCCATGTCAATTTTTATTTTTTATCGTATTACTGTTTATGTATTACATATTTTTCATACTCATAGTAAAATATAACTTTTTAAAAAGATAACTTTACATTTGTATTTTCATATTCCACATGTGATTCTTTAAGTTCTATTATTAAATATACATTACTTGTTTATACATTTAGACAGCACTCGTGATAATAGTGTAGTATGTTTTGTACGGCGTAATATATGTTCCACCATTTAATTAGCCAAGCTCGAGCTGAAAAGGTTTAGTTGACAGATGATCGATTGGAGCAAACAGTGCGTGGCTAGGCGGAAAATTGCCAACCATGACTGTTTATTCATTTTGTAAAATGCAACTGAGCACTGGATTTTACTCGCTGATGCATATTAATCGCAGCTTACGCAAACGGTCGAAATTTCGAACAAGCGAGCAAAATAAAATAGAGGAAAGGAAGGGGGATAAAAGATGAAAATAAATCCGACAACATAATGAGAAATTAATACGTTCGTTTGTAAAAATTATCTCTTTACTTCCTAAGTCGATAAATCATATTGAACTACGAGACATTTGTTTAACTTACAATACAAATGCTGAAGAGACCATCATAGCAATTAATTTATAACAAGTTAAATTTCAATATTTAAAATGGCAAGTAAAATAATAGCGCAAACGGTTTGCTACCGTCTACTATACCATACTTTCGTGAATGCAAATAAACAGCAAAATGTGGAAAAAACAGCAGAGATTTTCCAGCTTAATTGGCTTACCACTGAATCTATCCATATATACCCTTAACGAATTTGAGTCTTTTGTCCTTTTTTAGCCTGTACACCAGATAACGTAGTCAGATTTACTCTCGCTCCAGCCAGCATTACGACTTTAGATATAACACAGTAGAATAAATTTTTTGTCAAACATTTGTAAATTGTATTAAGAATTATTAAAGACGAAAAATATCTTGAAATATATTGAAATATAAAAATATCTTGAAATATAAAAAATATCTTGATAGATATTAAGTTATATTTTTAGACGTTAAAAAACGATTTAGATGTGTGCAATGTGCTGAATCCAACATTGTCGTCTGTGTTACAAACAATACATAAAAATGTTGTGCAAAACGCTGTGTGCAATATTATTGTGCGCAAACAAAGTTGTATAAGTAATCGTATGATAAATAAAGGAAACCCATTTGTGTGTATAATAAGTACGTCAAAGAAAATTTAAAAGGAAAACAACATATTGAAAAGGTTTAATTATTAAAAAACCAGAAAATTTTAACCATCAATTTATTACAATGATATAAATAATTTGCATAAAAAAGAATAATTTTATTATATATATATATATATATAAAACAAAAAATAAATAGAAATTAATTTAATTTAAAATAACTCACTAATAGATTTTGTTGTATTTAATACTTCGGAAAAATCAACTTTATTAGAAATAACTTGAACATCACAATAGAAGATTTATATTTCCCCCAATTAACAATTACAGTATTTTCCTTTATTTGAAGTTTGAAGAGAACGTTACCATTGTTATATTGTTTTTTTTTCAGAGATCGTGCTTGAACAGCGTCAAGAGATAAATTTTAAGAAATAGATTTATTTATAATATATAAAATTTAAACAAATTTTAATATATACAAAAAATTAGTTGAAATTAATGTATATTACATTTCTAAAAAAAATAATGTAGGTATTATGTTTACATATTAAATTAAAAGAATATGATGAGAAATTAAAATATTTAATTTAATATAAAACATTAATGTTAAAATGCAAGAATAAAAAAATATATTAACACAATATTATAAAATATTATATTGAAATATTATCTAAAAAAATTATATTATTGTAGAAAAAAACCAGCCATAAGTAAAATATTTATTAATTTAAAAAACATCAAAAGAAAAAGGACTGTATAAATTAATTAATTGTACATGCTTAATTACATTTATTTTATATCTATTTTTGATTAAGAAGTTCAATGCCTTTTTTATGCTCTTGGCGTTTTTTCTTTTTCTAGAAAGGTATAATGGATACATAAAAATGTATTTTAAAAAAATATATAAAATAGTAAAACAATAAATTATTGAATGTAAAGATTCAACAACAAAAAAAAAGATCAGCAAAATTAAAAAATGCCAAAATCAAAAAGAACACAATGTACAATAAAAAAAAAAGAAAAAAATTTTGTTTAGTTTACACAGTTGAATCATAAAGAAAAATCGAATCTATATCTTCGTTAATGGAAAATAAATTAATAGGATCACCACTTTCGGTAAAGAATGTATCTCTAATACATATACAATCTATTTTAAAGAATTGCAGAAAATAAACTGTAATTTAAAGTCATGTGAATACGAGCAACAATTAAATTAGGATAAACAAACGTCAATCGTGTTAACTTCAGATCAATAACATGAACTAGAAAGAAATGGTACATATTCTGTACATGACTGCAAATAACTACATATTAAAGTCGTTAATTTAGAAAAGAATTAGGACAAGAATTATTCTTGGAAAAAAAGTGATTTAAAAAAATTATTATTATTTAAAAAAACCAATGAATACAGAAAAATGAAAGGGCAATTTAGAAAAAGTTATATATATAAGTATATAATAGATAACGCGCGCATAGAATGTGCTAGTATTTTTAAAAAATATAATGGATATATCTAATAATGGATCATATCTAATGATTCCTCCAGGTTGGGAGTTAAGGCGTCAAGTTGGTTTCCTAGCACTTATAAAAAAACACTTACAATACCGAAAAACCTAACAAATGTGAAAATTAGGCATCGGACAACGTCGAAAAACGTTATAAATCGATATATATATTTCTTTTTAATTAAAATTCTATGGATATATTATATTTGATTCTTGCGAAAATTTTATATTTCTTATTTATTTATTCTATAATATTTTGCAGTTGTTTTTATATATATGCCTTTTTTAACATGTATTTTTTTTAGAAATATAAAGAAACTTGTCTTATTCTCGTCGGAAAAACGATAAACTGGTTTAATTCTTGTCGGAACAAAATTATTCACAATGTGGCACTATAATAGAGATTTTACTTCAAACCTGAATTTTTAAAAAATGGATGCATTCGGTTCTTGTTATAACCTTTATCTTGTTGTAACCTTTTATAATATAAATCTTTATAAAGTACAAATTTACAAAAATAGAATTTTATTCAATAGGTACTGAAAAATCGATTTAGTTCTATTAACACGACAAATATAAGTTCTTCCTAATATTAGTTTCACACTATAATAAACAAAATTAATTTTCATCACAAAAGCTACAGTCAAGTCGCATCATTTGATCGAATTATTACGACATACTGATAAATAATGTATGTCAACAAATGCAACATTGCGCGTGATTAATTAGTCGTATCTTTTTCATCTTATTTCAGTATTCGTGATTAAACGTCAAACAGCTAATGGCAAGTATCCGAGAAGGACCAGCTACTCGCGTTTTATTATTCGAAGTATTACGGAAGCCGGATGCAACCGGGCGCAGCGACAGGCCAATTAACGGAGAGAACGATTTAAATCCTGTGACTCGTTACAATGAAAACGCTTTTTGAGGGGGCTGTTATTATTACAACGGCACAAGGTACCTTTGATGCCGCGATCCCGAATAGATAGAAGGAAAACAAAGCCGACCACAGAAAAGAGAAATGGAAATTTTAATTGCGCGAAAGGGAGAACCCGTATCTTACTCTCTTCACCCTCTCGCGCATCCTCCCACTCCTCCCCATTTTCCGGATTATTTTCAGATCTTGACGGTAACATCCTTTTTATTTCCGTCTGTTTCATTACGCTACTCTCGTGTCAGCCTCTCTCGGCTCGAACGAGTGAAGATTAAACGTGCAACATTTAATGCCAGTATCGCGTTTTCCATTTGCGCAATATTGTGTTCAACTATTTCAGATGAAATAGTAAATAATGAGAGAAGCAAATATTAATAAGATCGAGATACACACATATATACATTTTTTTCAGTATCGAAAAATTCCTTGTCAATATCATTTAGGCTATTTTCCTCTATTTACTTTATTATTCTCTCGTAGGGAAATAGAGATAATAAATTATTAAAAGTAATCATTTTAATCCAATTTATGAAGTACGTAAATGTAATCGATAATAAAGCTAAAGAACAGACATAGAACAAAGAAAAACAAGTGTTTCTTATTTTTATCAGATCTTTTACTCTTCACACACACACACACACACACAATTTCTCATTTATCTAATTTTATTTAAAATTTCTACAAATATACATAGAATTTAATAGTTTTTTTTTTTTCTAGTTTTTAATTTCAACATACAAAACCTGTAACTATACATATATGTTTTTATACTTTCAAATCTTTAATAATTTTTATTTTTGTAGCTTGAACAATATGGTCGTAATAAATTGTTGTTTTCAGGAAAGACGTTCGTTAACAACTCACTGCAATCGCAAGCGCAACTGCATTTCCAGTCTCGCACGTGAGGGAAGTGCATTCGCATGCAGTATATTGTTTCGGCCTTATAATGCCAAGCCGTCGCGAAGCATTTCGAGTCGATACAACAGCACCCAACGCTCCCAGAAACGCTTATCGATTAAGGAACATTTCAATGGGCAGCGTTCGCATTCGCTGATGATAAGACGTCAGACGCACAATCGCGTGCTCTCTATAGTATACGAAGGTGCACGTGTATCACTATTGTATCGATTATCACTTGAAATAGGACTATCTACAACAATGATGATGCATGTCCCTATTGATATTTAATAATTCCATGAAGGACATAATATAGTGATTATAAAAAGCTTATAATAAAAGTATAAAAAATAGGAATTTACATTTAAATATTAAAATATATAACAATTTATATATTTTTAAAAACTTATCAGAAAAATTGATTAGAAAATTGTATTATATATATAGTACATTTTTTAAAATAATTACATAAATAACATAGTTAAAGATAATTTTGAAATATACATATAAAGTTCATGAAATTTTTTTTCATTAATATGCGTATCGCATATATTTTACATTTACATTGTTTCATTTTAAACTAAATAAGATTATTTACAATGAGTTTTGTTCTCAATGTCATATTTTAAATACATAATGTTCAACAATAATCAAAAATTAAATTTCAGATTTTCTTTTATTAGATTAAAGAAAGATGTGTGTGTGTAGATAAAAATCAATGTAGTAGCTGGCAATACTAATAAAACTAGTAATGGTAACAGTATTATAATTAAAAAATATCCCGAATAGCAAATAATTAATTCCTTAATATGGTCTTTTCACAACTTATCCAGATAGCACAAGCAGTCCATTTAAACTCTAAAATTATTTACGTTATTAAGTTCTTTATGAAAATTAACATAATTTGTCCGAAGTGAAAATTTAAGAATTTAAAAATATATAGAAATATATTTATATATATGTACATTTTTATACGTAAATGTTACTTAATATAAAAATAATATTTAATTTATATAAAAATCAAAATATAATTTATTCTCATACAAATTAAAAAGAATGAAAAGACTAGAAAAGAAATTTTTCCAATTTGAAATAAATCTCACAATTGGTGACATAAAGTGGAACCTTTTCAAATTCTTAAGCTTGCGTCACACTATATATACATATTAAATATTGAGAATTGCAAATTGAAGATTAGAATTTAAACAATATGAAAATTTTAATTTTTTAATTTGTTTTGACTAAATTCTAATTCTCAATTTGCAATTCTGAATCTCTAATACGTAGTGTGACACAAACATATTTTCGAAATACTTTTAGAACAAAAATGATAAATGAGACAAAACGGGAACATAATTTTATAAGTCGGGATGAAAAAAGAATTATTTTTGAACTCTCTGTGCTATATACTTGAGTATTTATTTCTGTAAAGAAAATGTTTTAATTTAAATCTATTAAAAAATGCAACTTTCGAGTTAATTTGCAAATAATAATTATGGATAATCTACGAATAAATATTACAAATGTTTAAAATATATCTGTAATAAAAGTCTTTGTGATAATAGAAACAGTTCATTTGTTATTTTTATTAAGTTATATCGCAATTAATTTCTTGCTCGTGTAACGATGTTATTTTCTCGTTTGTTGGATCTTGCATCTTCACAAGAATCTTGTTTCCTTTTTAGCGAATTTTTCGAAGCATTTGCTCATCCTTTGTCCACACAGAGTGCCGCGAAACGAGGAGGACGAAAGAAATAATAATTCAAGGAGGAATAACTGTGACGGGGAAAACGGAAGGCGAGGAAAATGGAGTGTATATGAAAAGGGAATGGGCGAACAGCAGGAGGGCTGTTCATAGCGACGATGAAAAGAAAGGGAGGAAAGCGAGAGAGCGCTGGCGTATTCGCCATAATAATTATCGCGGGCTTTCTTCCTCGCATGCTGCGAAAGCAACAGGTGGCTGCGCTCGCGCGTGCCACTCGCAATCGCACAGACAAATCGTTCAGGATAACGACGAATCGCAATCGAAGTCCGGTGATTAGCGAGCTCCGATGGGGACTCGATTACCGTCGCCGGTTGAAGGGCAACCTTGATTGCACGTCGCAGTTGAAGCAGAAAAGGTATCGAAGCAGAGTTTTTGCTCGCTATCCTAATGTCTGTGTCGTTTCGTGTTTTCCATGATATAACGAATGTTTCTTTGTAAATATATGTTAAGTAAGAATAGAAAAAAATAGAGAAATATATTTTTTTACAAGTAACTTTGAAATTTCTAGGAAGAAACTAATTTTCCAAATATACCGAATTTGAAACACATCTCTCTCTCTCTCTCATACTAGATCAAATAGTTACATTTTGATAATGCAGCTAAACAAGAATTCAAGAAATTATATAAATTGATTAATTTTTATTGCATGATACATAATTATTTGTATGTATTCACTATTACATTTGATAAAAAATGATAGAAAATATACATAATTTTGAAATTGTAAAATGAATGGTCGAAAGAGTAGAAGATTGAAGTAAGCATAAAAGATGCGTCATTATCTGTTGTTTTGAACAACTGCTGCAGAATGTAATTTTCTGTTTATAACAAGCAACTAAGAACTATTTATATCAATGTGCTTACAGCTGCACATGCAATCATCCTAATGGAATAGTACGTAAAGTTTAAAGGAACAAGGGCGCCTTGGCCAGCTTCCCGACTTTCCTGTTCACGCCCTTTGCACGGAAGAATGCACCTTCAGGGGACTATTTGCATAGACTGATTGCAGTTTCAATTAGGAGAGAGCGACGTAACTTTTTCGCGAGTTACAAAGGCGCCGCGGCGAGCAGACTGGAAAGAAAAAAGGCCGAGGAAAGAAAAGAGGCAGGAAAAAGAGATCAAGATGGAAGAAGAGGAGTTTGCCGTATCCCATTGTCGACGACACAATGGAGCCGGCAATCCTTCGACTGTTTTTGTACTGGAGCAAAATGAGCCAATCCATAATCGGAAATTACAGTCAGACAATGCAGTGAAAAATTTTCATATTTTTGCATAATAAAGCTGGAAACAGCTTGTTACTAAAAATCGATACATACAGTACAAGAAAGATATTTTATTTTATATCAAGTCAAAATTTTGTTGTAACAATAAAAATTTGATCGAAATACAATACATCGAATAAAAATTTTGGTTGAAATGTATTGAACAAAACTGTAATATTTTACGTAAACGAAATTGTTTAGTTGGTGTAAACAAATAATTTTGTTATTTACAAAGCATAAAAAAGCTAATAAAAGCTACTAAATTTTTTGTTGTAACAAAATATTTGGTTGCTGCGAAAAATGCCTCAACTAAACAATTTTGCAATTCTTTTTTCAATGTAAACTTCATACTTTTACTGTATAAAAACAAGTAATTCCACTTTCAAGAGTTTCGTTGCATAATTAAAGATAATTAATTAATAAAATTAATTGTTATTTTTGTTGTGTTAGTTGTCAATTTAATTATTTTTATCTTATTGTTAAAAAATTGTACAATCTAAACTTAGTTGTTTTATCTTTCGATAAATCTCAACTGGCTCGTTTTTCTCGTATTTGTTTTTTCATTCTCTATCTCTCTTTTTCTCTTTCTTTTCTCCATTCGATAAAAGTTACCACATGTAGTAAGAAAAAATGTGTACTGAATATTAATAAGTATTTATTTGCATTGATAAATATTTATAAACGAAGAAAGAATAAGGCAAATAAGAGTCAAAACACGTAAATACAATCTACAAAATCATCACATGATGCGATATATTTAGATAATAAATTAAATCATAATTACAAAATACTATTCAGTTCTACAAACAAATTGAAAATTAAAAAACTAATTGAAAATTAAATTAAAAATAAAAAACATAACGTTTCGGCTTTGTATTTGAGCCATCTTCAGATGTCGCAATATTAACGCAGTAAAAATTTACAATCACGCAATAAAATGTGTCGAATAAGTTATAGACGGTCAAGTTTGCAAAAATTGAGTATTCTTCTCAGAAGAACTGTATTGCTTTCTTATTTGCCTTATTTTTTCTTTGCTTTTATATATAAATACTAAGAGTCCTGTATATTCTTTCTATAAATATTTATACTAAATATACACGTACATTTATATGTATTTGGTACAAAGATTAGTAGTTTAATTTAACTAGCATTTTTTATTTAACAACATTTATTTACCGTCATTAAACGTAAAGTTAGTACTATTCGAACAAATATTTACTAAAATTTAGTACTTTCTTTCCAATGTAGTTTATATAAAGGTGGAACAATCCTGCCCGGCCCCTTTAACACTTTACCTTAAACAGTTAAAAACGAATATAATTATTTAACTTTTTAAAAAATGTTTAAAAAATTACAATGTAAAATAGCAACATAAATAGAAAATTGTTCTTCCTGTTCTCTGTTATACATCATAATATAATCTCATACAGATCACTATTATCTCTTACCATAGTACGAACATAATTGAAAAATTTAATAACTCAATTCATATATATGTATATCTGACAAGGCGTAAATTTAATTTATGAGAAATATGCTTACCTCGTAAATCACATTACATTCTTATCAAGTCGTGAATCATTTTCGCGCCCATTAACAAGATCCAAAAATTTCATAAAACCGAACATGTCGCCGGTTGCCCTTAAATCACGACTGGCGGCAAAAAATGTCGACAACGATGCTGCGCGTTCCGACGGAAAATTAATTTGTCTATATAAAACGGTGAGGAAGAAGAAACGCGTCGAGACACGAAGACGATGCGACGGGGACGAAGAGAGATAACCCGCGGCAAAACCGATCCGCTGTATCTTTTTGCGCGACGTCACAATGTCGGAATCAATTTAAAGAGGATCGTGATCGAAACTATAGCCCCGTTTCCTCCTTTCACGGTTTATCTATAATCTGGTGATTGAGGCACTTTGCGATATGTTCAATTACATAGAGCTATAAAAATTGTACATAGTATAATACGAAACAGTATATTAACTTAACCTTTGTTTACAATTTAATCGTTATTACAATAAAAATGTGGACATTATTTCACTATTTCTCCATTTTATCCAGAGTAAACCTTTTTCTCAATAATGAAATTGTAAATTGAAGAACCGATTAAAATTGTATTGATTTCTATTCTGTTTCATTCAAATAACTATTTTTACCGTCTGCCCTAATAGCGGAAAGATAAAACAAATCGCCCTGTATAATTCAAAGAGCGCGATCCTTCTATCTCACGACGCGATATATAAACTGTGCGCGTGTATCGATATGTGTATCACTCGAAATTGAATTTCGAGATATGAACGCGGTCCATATCCAATTCTCGACACATGCACACATCTCCACATTCACGCGCGCAAATACGGAATGCGCGCCGTGCACGTACATACGCGCGCCCCAGCGTGTGCATGCACAATCGATACTCTTCGACCTACTTGCGGAAAAGAGCATGGGAAGCGGAGCACATATGTGTGACGGAAAGACATTATATACCGGTATCTCTCGAGTTATAATGATCCGTAGGACACTACGTAACGGGTCAATGCTTCCAATGTGAGCCACTCTACACTATTACTCGCGAAAATATCCCATCTCAAAGAAGGAGTCGCACGTTCGACGTTCGACAAATATTCTGCCATGACGTACAATCGAGCAACTTGACAGTCAGTTAATCGAAAAGATGTTTATGACATTTGTAATATTTTCTTATTTTCTGTTTATTTTTTCTTTTTTATCTGTGTGTGTGCGTGTATTTATATGTGTTCATTTATATTCACGTATATAAATTGCGTCTATCAACCAAGATTTCAATTTACAAACGCCATTGACACCTTAAAACCTATTACTTAAGTAAAATAAAATAATAAAAGGGATATAATAGATGATAAAATCAAAATAAATGTAACATTCGATGTAATCGATAAAACGCAAATGTTTAAAATATTTACAATATTATGCAATATTACGCTACAATGAGAGAAAAACCTATCCCAAATTCATTGGTAATCTACTCAAATGTAAATTCAGACATTCTTGGCTGTAATCCGAGAATAACTTACTACATCGACATCTCGATTGACCTGATCTGTTTCATGCAGTTCTGGCACGGGCGCGAAACATGCGAATGCGCAGTATGTATCCATTCACACGTCCGAGAATATGGCATTCCAATAACTCGCCAAGCGACGTTAATTAGCCGGAAACATGGAGGAAACGGAATTTAGAGATTGCCACGCACGTTTGAATTTTTGTGAAATAACATGACGAGCGGAATTTCTGTGCTGTAATTGTCAGTATATAATAGTAAATGTAAACGTAATTTTCTATTAATCTTGAAGAGTTATGAAAAAAAACGCGCTGCTTTTAATTTCATAAAGTTTACCAATAAATCGCCTATATTATATTTATTTTGATATTTTTATAATATCTTTATTTAAAAAAATATTACGTAAAGAATTTACAAAGAAACTCATAAACAGTACATATTACATTATATTATAGTTTCCACTTGCTGCGTCTAATAGTTAATTCTTAACTTTTATAAGTAAATGATTATATAAAAAGAATTTTAATTTTTATGTTTGTTTATGTAAGTGTTAAATAAAATCACTCTGAAGCATTTAATATGTTACAAAAGTATGGTAAAACATTTTTGATCGTCAATCGTTGAGAAAGTTTCGATATTGAGGATGTTTGGAACAATGCAAATTCGCTGTTTTAATTAATTATATCATCATATGAAGTACGATTTAAAGCAGGCAAAGTATATTTGATTGCTTCGAGAAAGTCAATGCAATCCTACTCGGCCGCGTCCTATGTCCCAACGGAAATTATCGAATCGTATCGAGGTACGGCTTTGTAAAACGGCAATCCGCAGGTAGTTTAATTAAACCTCCGTCGCTAATTAACGCCGATTTTATGGCGTCCACATCTCTCGAGGTTCGCGTTACAGCCGAGTGATTTCGAATGGTTCTCAGACCTTTAAAGCAAAATGAAAACTGAACGAATGCGCAATGCATATCGTAAGCTGCAATTTTCATTAATTTCCGTTCACGTAAATGATCAAATGGAGAATATGAAAAAATTATCATTCTCATCATTCTTTCGTAATTATTCGTCCGTAAACGTCTTTTAATATTGTATAAAAAGTATGAATTGATGGATTGTCGTCTCCACGAAATTCCTTACTGAAGAATTATCCGATTATAAAGTTATTTTATAATTAAGAACTTGGAAGTAAAATTAATAAGTGCGATGTTAAAAATCTGCCCTGAAAGATAAACGTTGCTATCGACAGAAGTTTCTTCTGCAAAGTTACTAAATTATATTACAGCAATAGTAAAAATAAATTAAATTTTATTATTGGAGAGAGTAAGAAATAAAGCACTCCAATTTTAGGAGCGGATGCATTATTGTTAATATTTAATAAAAATTAATATCTAACAAATTGATTCATCTAAAGTTTTTCTTATCTCGATATCATACAATGACGACATTTTAATACCACAAAAGAAGATTGCACATTAATACAATTAATTCTAATTAAAAAAAAATAGATCTAATTACCGGTGTCTGAGCTAATTAATTACAACGAATTAATTTGCTACGTAACGAATTTTAACCGACAATCAATGCTACGTAATCGATGCACTGCATTGAATTATGATATTGAGAATACGGACGAACCAACTAATGAGCAATTAATCATAGGAGTATAATAAATCGTACGAGTCAAATAGAGAGCGTATACTTTTACTTTTATTCATGCAGACAAATGCTAAAATAAGTACAGATGTCAAAATGTTCCTTTTCCTATTACTGAAGGATTACAGAAAGTGCTGTGCAACAGAATTATATATCGTAATCTCGACTTATTTTCATTCCCGATACGTTCACAAGTTTTTATTGCATGAACAAACCGTGTTCCTGCTTATTTTAATTCTCTATAGCCTCGTTTTATTTACTTCCTGTGTCACATCATCTTTTAAATATATTCTCTAGGCAGGTTTTTACTTAATTTTAAAAGTACAGGCCTTATTTACCGTTAGACATTATTCAGCTCAGGTACCTTATTTGTTACCGCAATTTCTCGTCATGTTTTTTTCAACATTAATAATATGTACAAGATCAAATATTATTAAATAATAAAAATTTTAAGCAAATAATATAGTAAAACGCAGATATCAGAACGCTGATTGAACTTATACTGTAATTTTAATACTTAAAAATAATACATATTACCACGCGAACGTTTCAATTCGCTTCGGAGTCATCGCATTAGCGATGCATTGTTCTCTCGATTGCTCTTCTAAAGATTCGACATTTCTCCCTTTATATAAGCAGCCACTAATGGATTGGATGGTCCAAAGTGAGATGCAAGAATTTGACAGTAAAAATAATACGTAAGAAATACATTGCACCATAATCTTTATGATGTATTTGTATTTAATTCAATTTTAGAACGACTTACTATATGAGAAGAAGCGCGTTAATTAGGAAGAAGTTTGTACTATATTGACGCATGATAACCAGAGGATTAGAACAAATGCTTTAATAATATACTTAATTCGCGTCATCATTTGATAACCGTATTCACTCACCAACCGATTAGCTGCCATTGGCTGCTTCATCATTGGACGTCCGTTTGAATGCGGATCAATCAGCAGGCCGCAAGTCTGATCACAATCGCAACCGTTAATTAACGCGATCTAACCACTTTGGCGTTCCCGGCACTCCCCGATGTTCGTCGCAACTACGTTCAAAAGTCACATGACGCACGATACACAAGCGAGATATATACGTACAAAAGCACAGTATAAAGCAAGAAGCGGGAAAGTTTACAATTCGAGTCGTTCAAGCAATTCGAAGAGAATCACAGCAATGATCCAGACATTGGATAAACGTTTACGCTTATTAACACTTCATGACAATCGCCCGTCACTTCGATTCGACATTCCCGGTACTTATTATTCGTTTTTAAAGGAAAACTATATCAGAATGTACAAAGCAACTAATTCCAAGTTGAACAGAGCTATATAAGTAGGTCAAAATCACAAAGAATGAAATAACTATATGATGTGTTTTACTTAACGTTCAAAACGTTCAATTAGCATCATTTGTCCTTGTTAAACATTTGTAAACAACAGAGGATGAAATAATTACATGAGTGTTGCAGGCGCTAAGTAGAAAACAGCTTGATGAGTCAGGCGCAAAAAGTGCGTGTTCTATAAGAATGAAAACAAAATAAAATCGAAATGTAACTGCCACAATTCTGTTTATCGCTCGGCTTATTACAAATTAATATTGCAATGTGTGAACAGTTAGTTACTCTTATTTCAAATAAGATGTATACTTAGATAATAATATAAGTTAAATGAAACTATATCGAGATTATATAACGTACTAAAACTTTTTATATATAAATTATATTTATTATTATTATTATTAATACATAAATATTTTGTACCCTCAGTAAAGAAATTTTAAAGATAAAAGACATTTGTATTTAAAATTGAACAAGTAAAATTGTCTTTTTTTTTTTCTCTTAAATAAGTTATGGGTACGTTAATGATTAATTAGAACAAAAATTCTACAAAGGGATTGCTATATACTTTATTTGATATTTCTGTTTTATACGATGAAGGTATCCTCCCTTTAATGAAAAAAGGACGGAAATATTACGAATAATGTTAAAATAAATGGAGAGAATTTTTAACGTCATCGCCCAAGCGACGCCTTTAATGTCGCGTTTACTGCCCGCGAATAGAACATCGCAAACAACCAGGTATACGCTCTGCGAAACACTTTAATTAACACGCTACGACGATCACTCAATCTTAATTAACACGCTAGGCGGAAAGTTTATGTAGCATTTGCATAAATTAACTCTTTCGTGCACGTATTCATTCTTCTGGTCATTATATACACAAGTGACAGTTGATGTTAAAAAAAAAGCTTTTGTTGATATGATAAATAGTCATAAGATAATAGATATAAATGATTCTCAATAAGTATATACATTGATATATTTCAGAATATTTCAAAACATTTGTTTCTAAGCCATAAATCTATAATACTAAATAAATTATTTATACTAAATAAGTAATGACATAATTAGGTATGCCATATAATAATTTTAAAAGTATTAATCAAAGTTATATTTCCTCAAATCATTTTATATTTAATTAAAACAATTTGTATATTTTATCTAATTTAATTGATGACAATGATGACACAACAATGAGGTAATTGATAAAAGCTGTAACTATCCATAATATTTATATAATACATGACACGCGGCATTTTACGCTATTAACCACTTTTTCTTATATTCTAATTTAAATTATTATTAATCATATGTGATACTTCGACAGTATTAATTTTATTTTTACATCTTCAAGCTAATATATACATAGATATACATGTATAAGTTTATATGTAATGTTAATATTGCAGTTTGATAATACAATTTAAAATATTCTTATACCTTTTACGTTGCTCATTTCCTGAAATTAAGCCGATATGAAAAAATATATGTAAACTTGTTTTGTTTAACAACGATGTTTCAAGAAGAATCGGTCTCGAACATTTGTGACAGGTCCCGTAATAGACGTGTTAAATAGACACTTTATTTATTTAAGATTAAGAAGAACAATTTACGTAAAAATAAAGATAAAATTGTAACACTGTGCGTGTGCGTGTGTGGTGCGCGCGCGCGTTTTTATTCGAGATACGGATAAAATCTGGAGTGAATAAATGAAATTGAAAGTATCCGGAAGGAATGTCCGCGCACAAAGGACGAAAGCGAGAGGCCTGGAAAAGGTTGAACTGCTTTCAAATGGAAACCCAAAAAACGTATCCGATTTCAGTTGGACGAATGCACTGCCGTTACTTTCACGATCCAGTTTACCTAGGCAGCGAACAAATTTTTGGACAAATATCGGCCAATCGCGAAAAAATAACGATATTATTTCTAGTGATGATCAAACAAGTAAAAAATCTATACGTTGTTTCATACACAGTCTTCGGCTAACACGATTATTCTCAAAGGCATTGATAAAAATTTTCTATTAATATAATCCATTGTTATAATTTTAAATTAAAAGGATATTTATCGGCTTATAGACAACAATAATCAAATAATTGTAGTCATAAATTATAATCATTACTTTTGCAGATAGTAAAAAATAGTACTAATTAATCTTTACAGCATTTTAGAAAAAGCCAATGTTCCATATAAATAAAAGTCCACATTCTTATTCTGTACTTGCGTTAACATAAATATATATTACCTATTGATCAAATAAATTGTATCTACATACAGGATTCATCATCCAATCCGTTTATTATGACTTGATTTACGTACACTACATTTCGCCAACGGCATTAATTTCTCGCCGCATTCAGTTCACATTTATTCGTCATTAAGCGTCGCCGCGATGAAAGTCACGCAATTAATTCATCGCGCGATTGCCGTTTGTCCGCTGCACACGATTACCATGTGGCCGCAAAATGCCGCCTTTAATTCGCTCAACGCTACCACCATGCAGCTGATAACGCTGCCAATAAGGTCTTGTTAAAATATGCTTTCGCGCGGCAATTAGAGCGATCAATTTTTATTGTACGATCGCAGCATCGCGTTGGAAATTCGTACAAAACACGCCGCAGACAAATAATATACCACTGCATTGGACGGCTGGTTAGCAAAACCGATCTCTCGCGTGAAATACGGTACTTTGATGTTGACAGAATATTGATACTTTTTCCCCTCAATGGGAGAGAAATATTTTCACTATTTATAATCCTTTAATTTTAAGAATAAAAAACGACAAGGTTAACATTTTGTCTAAATAAAGAAAAAAATAATATGTTATATAAAGAATTATGTTTCAAATTTTATTATAAATTAAGACTTCAATCTTTTTATTTTTATATTTACAAAAATTTATTAGAATAAAGTGATGAAAAAATTGTTTTGCTTCAAATTTCTCTTACTCGTCTACAAATTTCTGGCTTTAAGCTCTCTTAAAAATTTTTGGAGCTCGCTTTTTCTAATTCCGATTGAACAGCTAAAGTGAAATTTGTATTTGTTCAAAAGCGCAATCGAAACGCGAACTTTGTGACAGTGATGAAAAATTTGATTCATCGCGATGCAGTAGCAATTCAATCGGAATGACAGGTTTTCGATGCACGATGTAATACTTGATATACATATATATATATATATATATATTGTTCAAAATGATAATTTGATGTTACATATAAACCGAGCTGTCGTCCGAAATCAAAATATCGCACCATATTTGTCATTTATAACGTGAAAATCTGTTTTTCGTATGTAAAATTTACAACTTGTACACTAGTAATAATTTTATGGAAAATGACCTTTTTTCTTCAATTAAATAAATACGAAGACACATCGTTACAGTGTACAATCATTATTCAATTCGTTTTTCGATAATTTTTTAATAAGCTTTTCGAACAACGATCCGATTGTTGAAGAGAACGTTCCATTATACGTATATATTTGCAACACATATTGAATTATTGCTGTTTGATTTAATTACTCAACCAATGCTCTCTTTTTTATTGTATTTTATATTGCATTTTTGCAATGTACTATCATTTATTTTCAGATTTTATTCTGTTATCAGTAATAACGATAAGAGTGTACACACAATCGTATTATTATAATCCTGAACCCCAATCATCCAACTTCTAAACTTAATTTTATTGATTTATTCAACGAGTTTAAAATCAACAATATTAATACTGTATTCAATATAGAAAAGTATAATAAGAAATATCTTTCCAATTCCATTTCGTGTCAAATTACTGAACAAGGAGCAGTGATAGCGAAACTAATTAAATATTTTAAGAGTATCAGAATTATGCAACTAACCTACGAATACTAAATTTACACGAATTTACTTTTTAAATAAAAAATAAAATTAATATTAATATATATATATATATATTTAAAAAATCCGAATATTGTGCAGTATTTATATTTTACACGATATTTATATCTATTATTTATATCTATTTTGTAAAAATAAATAAAAAATAGTTCTAGTACATCCTAATAATAATAACACAATTACACGCTATAACTTCTTGTCATATTCTTAGAATGTTACAGTAATATCGATCTTTGAATTTAAAGAATCATTGAATCTTCTCACACAAGGAAGAATTTCTATATTTCATCGACCGTTTAACTCATTTTTCTTGCATGATTGTAGTTAAATGCCAATTGAAACTTACGTGTTTTCAGATGCTACTGATCCGAATAATTGATGAGCAATCTAATAAACTTTCCTTATTCTTGTTCTACTACTTATACATCTATGAAAGTTAATAATAAGAATTTCGCGAATAGATTTATAATACAATATATAGGTATACCTATAAATATCTCGCTATGATACGTAAGAATGTTTCTAAAATTTTTTATGCCACCAGTTTACTTCATTTATGGGTTCGTTCACTTCTGCTTTTCGTTTATACTACTCGCTTTATGTCGCTTGCCTCGTTGCTCTCGATCTACGTTCAAGATCGATCGCGCATAACGCGAGCGCGTGCACGCGCGTTGAATTTCTATGGAGCGGAATTCTCCATTCATTCATACCGTTCGCTTGCGATTTCACCACAGATGTATTCATACGAATTCATATCGCGCCTCCTGGAGCTTTCTTGATCGTATCGGAAATGCAGCACGATGGATGCAACGCATATACACGAGGCTATTCAACGCTCAACGTTTTTCTTAACTCTGCGAAGAAGGAAGGGGGAGGGACTTAATATTTTTCAATTTAAAAAAAAAACCATAATTTCTTGTAACTTGTAATATAGTAAAATCCTGGAAAAATAAAATGAGAAAATATCAAACCGTTAAAAACTAAATAAAAATAATATTTTAATAACATGTGAACGGATTGTATAAAAACTTTTTTTAATATGCACATATAAATTGTGATAATATATTACGACATTATTACGATGGAGATTATTATAATAGGACCATTTTTCTAAATAGGCTATTGGTGCGATTGCATCATTCCATCGACGATGCGTCCGTAGATCCCTGAATATTAACACGCGAACGTGTTCCATCTGATCGTTGTTACCTTTTTACGGTTTTACGTCGCGGTGCATAATGTAAGTCGAGTTCCCAGCGGAGAGGTGCGAGAAAACTCGTTTGTCGCATAAATTCGCGACTACGGTAAAACCTCCTGGTCGGCATGCTCGCGAAAGGCATGCTCGCGAAAGGCATGCTCGCGAATCTGCCGCAGCTGCACTCACCGTGTGTCGCTCGCCATGAGACGAGCTTTATCGCGCGAAACGCGTGCCGTTGCGAGGGCACGTGAGGAATTTGCAAGCGAAATTCCTGTTTCGACCAAAGAGATGCTTTTTTTATAAGAGCCTGTTTTTGCTATTTAGTATTTACAAACAGTTCCGCTATTTAAACACATATATCTTTGAATTAAAAATCTCGCTGGAGTTACGTATATTAACGCCCATGGTAAGCGATCTCTTCGTTCATTTTGTAGGATGAAATTATCTATAATGTGTCATTTGGAAATGTCGCTGACATTTGACGTCTTCTTGACGTTATTTTAAGATTTCAATGCCAAAATGATATTAAAAACATCGTTTTGACGTTAAAATAATGACAAATATAATGTCAGCTTCCTATACCTGCTTTTCAATTCTGTAATTCCTAACAGTGTCGGTATCGTTATGCTGCGTCATTGCCTAGGATATTATACGATAAAATATACTAGATATTATATAAAAAGCTGCGCAACAACAGTAATATTAAACTGTCATTAAAAAATCGGATACACTACAATGAATTAATTTTAACGTATGTATAGTTACCTACTACTTTTGTTATATCCTATGACAGCATCGAAATAAAGCGAATATAAATAATATTCTAAACAAATACAAAAAAACTTACACTATCATGTATCGCTATCATTTTTCACTTCTGCGAAGAAGAAAATTCTATACTCCAGACTTCCCGCCGTATTCCAGTCGCTTCTCTCTTCACTTTTGAGAGAAACCTCAACCTCCCCCCCTCCCCTCCCCCGATTTACAAAGTTCGTATCTCACTGACGGCACACCTTTATCTCTGTATAATTCTCAGGTGGAGCGATAATGTAAAATTTAATCTAGCTTAAAGTTTTGCGGCTGATGAAACCCGACGATTTTGGTCCCGTCTCGTGCCGGGGGTTCAAACTTTAAGCTCCGATAAAAGTCGGCCCGTTATGGTCTCCATAACGTTGTTCCTATTGGTGGGTCATTTTTATTTACGACACAAATTTTCGTCGAGCATCCTGCGATTTTTACTATTACGTGCAGTACAACGGTTGCTCCTTCGTGCGATTCTTCTAGACTGATATTCTACTACGAATTACGCCATTGGTGCATGTGACAGAACGAGAATCAAGTTTTCATCGCGGTCGTTTCTCGCAAACGACAGCGCAAGTTTATCGGGGGATGCCTGTAACTGGGTAAAGAGAGACCTATGCGCTCGCTTGCGTTTAAACTACGTACCATATAGCCATCTCATGAATCGGGTTTGTTTACGAGAAGCACTATTTTAAATCAATATCGAAACATTGTTATCGATCCATAAAGAAATCAATAAAAATATTTTTATAAGCCGTACAATAAGTCAAATTATTACAGAATCGGTTTGTTAGGATATTGATATTCATATCTCATTGTTATTTGTTGCAAACTCGCACTGTAGTGCTAATTATTTTGTACATATATATATTCTTCTGAATAAATGTACAACTATTCTCTTTCGTTTATTTATCTTTTTTTTTTTTTCAAAACATTCCAAAATTCGTATCCGAAAATATTGTGTATGAAAAATACTCGCTTATTTCAAATATATTTTGCGCAAATCTAGATTTCGAGTAAGTTAACTAATACGAAGAGTCGTCCGTTCAAACACAATTACATAATCCTATGAAGATGAAGGAGGACGGCCGTTGCAATTTCTAGAGCTATGAATATTTTGCACGCGTCGGTGTTTCTTCTCTGTAGTATACCTTCTTCGCGGTACGTTTGGAACGCGCGTGGTGCATAAAGCGTGGAGAATGCAAGTGCACGAATTCAGTTTGACTTACAAAGTCCACCGGCGCGGCAGAGTGCCCTCGAATTTTTCTCCGTCGCTCGTTTTCGTGTGCCCCCGGCTATCGAGCTACGCTTCAAGGCATATAGAATGTATGTATCGTCGATATATAAACCACCGCGACGATTTCCCACTCGTGATTGCAAATATGTCACCTCGATAAAATTTACGAATAAAGTAAACACGTTATCCAAGTACTTTAATTAAGATTCAATTCATTGAATCATCTAAATGTGTGTGGAATTTATTGAAAAACTCAGCGTAACTTTAAATAATTTCGGAGTAATAATTATATTGCCAGAAGTGTGAGGAGAAAACTATTTCAGTTAGTTTGTACAACTAATATTAATAAATATAGTTTCATGAATTAAAAAAATCACATTTGCATATGAAATATAAATTGCTATTTTACTGCTGAAGTTCATGATTGCACATACATTAAAAAAATATAAAATTTCTATATATCTTTTCATCTCGTTCTTTGAGAGAATTCTTAATTCCCTCTTAAGAACGGAATAGATACAAATCACGGAGATTAAATTTATTTATAAATATGAGTACCCATTACATCTAATAGTTTGATATTAAGTATAAAAAGATAAATTGTTGTGTTATTTTTAGACAAATGCAGATACGTGATAGTTCCTGATTATAGGAACTATTATTAGGTTTAGATTTGAAATAAGGTGGTACGAGGTGGTTTTGGCGTCAGCTTCTCCAACACAAAGGGACGAAATTTTCCAGGATCTGCAAAGTTTACGAGGCACAAAGTCGTGCTAGTTTAAAATTTCAGCGAGAGAGTCTCGTTCTCGTAGCCTGAAGCCATACTCTAGATACTCTTATAATACATCGCTGACTCTCTCGAAGACGAACTTTGAGTAAAAAAAGATATTTCTTGGTTGTTAGGCGTCGACTTTCTTTCATCTTATTGTTAGATTGTACGAGAAAATAAAGATTTGATACTGAAAAAAGTACAACGAAAGAAACTCTGAATTTTTTAATCCTTAGTAAGTTAATATTATAGTATGTACTTTCGCAAAGCTCGTCATAATTAATATTCATTGTAAAAGTGTTGTATGGTTATAGAAAATAGAATAAATACAATAATAAACGGAAATTTCAGAAGATAAATATTTTTTTAATGATATAATTAATAGTCTTTTTAATACCTTTGAAATGTATAATTCAATAAATTAATAATTTACATGGAAAATACCTAAATACCTAATTGTCGTTTCAAGAACGCATTTCTGTTATTGATAATTCATCTAACAAAAGTTTCGTTTACAAACAATCACATTGCCGGAACAAGCGAACGAAGGAAGCAAAGAAACAGCAACAGGGATGCGTGTTAGGTGAAATAATCAACGACACGTCGTCAGTTTCCAGAGGACCGCTTTTCTAAGCACGTTTCAGGAATAGAGAGGCGGGAGGACAGCCAAGGCAAGGAAGTAGTCGTGGAAGAAAGGAAGTCCCCAGGAAGAAGGAGAGAGGATGTTATCTTTTATCTACTCGCGAGTTACGACCGGTTGTTTGGCGGAGGCCATTGTACCGTTTCTATGGTCAAGACACGTAACGTGCGGAAACAGCAGCCGGCTCTTCTCTCGCCTCTTCTCCTCCCGTCGCAAGCGGAGATGATCTTCGCAAGAGAGGAAAAACATTAAGTTATGAAACTTCTCCACCCGATCTCCGCGTCACCGATCTCTTCTGAGCGAAGATATTTATTTTCGCATTTCTAGTCTCGAAGAAGCGGAAAATTGTATGAGAGAAAATCTTCTCAATGTTTTGCGATGTTTGTTAAATGTAAATAGTCCGTATAATCAATGATAATTTTTCAGATCCGTATCTAGAAACTTTTAACCGTAGAGTGGCTAATAAAATAACTTTATCTAGAAATAGTCGCAAGTCTTTTTTTTAAATTAGTAGAAACTAGGGCTCGTTGACACAAGAGGCACGTTGGCATTGCATTCCACTTATATACTTTATAACGAAACAATCAGATAATAGAAAAGTTACCATAAAATATTCCTTTTAGAATGTAAATACTTTTCTTTAAATTTCATTTAAATCAAACAAGTATTGTAACAAAAAAAGATCTGATTTAAGAGGAGGTAAGAATAAATCTTTGAGCTTTTCGTAGTTTCGTATTAATGTCGGAAAAAGCAAATCTAAGTGATACTATTAGTTAAAAGAAAAATGTCTGTTAGTACATGACATGTTATTTTGATAAGTAATTTATTATAAGAAAATAATAAAAATCAGACGTGTACAAAGGTACGGGGAATGTTTCATATATAAGAAAAGATTATAGATTGACCCTCTACACCGCACGTGTAAATTCAATTACTACTTAACTCTAACAAAACGTATTATATTATAATTAATATTTATAAAATTTGTTTTTTCTGTAACAACAATTTGCTGTTTGGTCATTATACTTACTAAGATCGAAATACGTACCTATACTATACCTATTTTTCTTTCTAGTACTTTTCAATTACGTTTTCGTTGATTTAATATAATGTTTATCATAGAGGCAATTTACACCGTGATAATATCAATTTACCCCACGTAATTGAAGTAAGTTAACTACAATGTAGCATGTTTGTATTTCATTTATTAATTATTACAAAAGAACTATACAACGCAGTTATTGCAGTATGAAAATGTAGAGAAAGGTTCTCTTTATCTTATTAGTACATTTTAATCGTAATAATTGTTTAAAAAAATCTAAGTTATGCAAAGTTTTTTATGAAAATGCTGATAAGACCCGGTCTTTTCTATATATATTTGCTGGATGTATACAGCTTTATTCAGCAAACAAGATAAACTTCTTTTAAATGCACAGTCTCTTCTTTTAAATTGTCTATATTAACACACACACACACACACAGAGAGAGAGAGAGAGAGAGAGAGAGAGAGAGTATTACAGTCAAAGGTGACTCACAAATCACCTTTCGCAAATGACCGTCTTTAAATATACCGACTGCGAAGATTTTTGCTTGAAAATAAGGCGGGGACGTACCAATCAGTACGAGCATTCATTAAGAGTTGAGTTTGGACCAAATGGCAGAAGGACGGAAACGTATTCGGGATGCGACGAGTAGAGATGGTTCGAGGGTCGATCGTCCCCTGTCTAAGTCCGGGGGATAACAGCCGGATTAGCGCGCAAGTATGCAGCGTTAATGCCGCCACCGCCCACCGGCTTCCTCTCGTTCCTTATGCACCGACGCACTCCTGATGCACTCCGCCGAGTTAAACTCCTACCAAGGAAAACAGTGACGGGGCCACCGGCGGCGAACTTTCGACTTAAGTCAGCCAGCCTGGCAGCTGACTTTCGACGCCATCTTCGCCGACTCGGATCCGCGAAAACAGGATTTCCGGCTAAGCGCCATTACGCACTCCGCGCGGCAGCTGCCGGTGTAAAACGTAAAACGTAATAGGATGCGCGGTTTGATTATAAAACTAACAGTGCGAACTCGTAGAGTCGCGTTTGAATGAATGTATAGGTTCAAGCCTCGCGGGATGTTGTAAATAAATCTTAAGGGATGCGAGAAGAAACATTTATGAGAAAAATATTATTGGAGTAATTTTTAACGTAGAAATTTAGCATAGAAATAATTGTCTAATTTTATTATATTGCAAGAATGAACTTTTAGTTCTGTATTGTACCAAATCATTACTTTTGAAACGCGGAAACAGGTAATTCGATTTGGTGACAACATTCAATTGTATAATTAGTGACTATCTTTTAAATTATTTATTACAAATCGATCAGATTTTCGATACTTTTTCTATCAATGATTTTACCTAATACAAATATTTTGTAAGGCGGCGATATTGGCAAACGCTCTTTCACGTTCTCTCTCTTTGTAGGTATATTCAAAATATATCAATGAGTGAATGATTGAATGTATTTCAATTCGAGGCTGCATTTGACATATGCATATGTTTCTTTTGAAGATGTATGCCTCTCGATTACCATCAGAAATTATGAATGCCTTTTGTATAGGTTCTCTTTACTGATGCTCTTTATCAAGTCAAAACCCCCAAGCATCGCAATTATATTGCAACCGATCGCGCAGCAGTGGTGGATTTAAATGATTGCCGTCGGCTCGCATAAAATATAGATCGGTTTTGGAATACCTATTTCCACCTGCTAATTGGCGTAAAAAAACAGAGGCGCAAGAAAGCGACGATTAGCCGTTCGTCATTTCTGCAACTCGTTACTTTCCTTTTAAATCCACGCGCTCAAGCAAAATACGGTTGCATTATGTCGACGAAGCACCTCCCGGAGTTTGGAATAAACAATGTAAACGGAAAAAGAGCGAAACGAAAAAGAGAGAATTGCGTCTTAAAATTCTTACTTTACGTTCTTTAAGGTGACGAGATCATTATGTCATTTGTGAGGTTAAAAGTAATTCTTTGGAACATAAAAAAAAAATAGAAATGTTTTCCTCTTATATAGCGCACATGCTCGTAAAACGTAACTAAAAAAATATTAAAAAATATTAAATGTTAAAGAAATTTATATTTTATTAACTTTGATCAAAATTATTAAATTTTTGTAAAAATTACGCAATTGTTACTATTTTTTACGTAAATTCTTTTACGTAAATTCTTTACTACGGTTTTTACAATAAAATGTACAACTATTGGTAAATTTAAGAGTAGAAGCGATACAGTATCGCACTTTTGTGGCTTGAAAGTGGAACAATAAGTAAACAATGCCAAATAAATATTGACGCGTGTCGAACAGGCATCGTTTGTTCAGCCGCAATACTTGATATTGCTGGCCTTTGTTGATATTTAATCGTATTTTAGTAAGAAACAGAATCATATTAAAGAAATTTTTTTAAATTACGTTTTGTTTTCGCGATTTTAAATGTATTAAACAGGTATTTCGTCGTTCATAAAATGATTAGTAACGAGATAGATTGAAGAAGTTAAAAAGTAGAATAAATTCTCACTTTTGCGACTCGTGTAACATAGAATAAACATGTCAAGATATAAAAAAAAACTATTAGAATAATAGCTGCCTGACAGAAGTAAATAAAAGGAATAAATTGTTTTTCTTTTGTTGTGATGTAGAAATATTCGTTAATTAAAACGTCCTTTCAAGATTGTAAAATCTAAACCGTTATTGCAAGTTTAGTATCTAACAATAAGAACAATCGTCTTTCATAAGTACTCGCTAATTAGTGAGCAACACAATGGCAATGTATGTGTGTCAGTTGATTATTTTATAATCTAAACGATGCTTACGCGTTTTTCACTTGTAAAACAATTTCCATTTCTTTTTGCTGTTTTTCGAGATAAATAATTCTATCAATGACCTCCGCTAAATAATGAATAACTAACACAATAATAAGTAACACAATTTAGAAAGATTGAACACGGCGCTATCAATTTGTTAATTTTTATAATTAATTTCTCTCAACCGCCATATTATCAATTAAGTTTATTAATATTTTATTATTTTAAATGTCATTTATTTATATTAATTATTTAGCAATACAACAACCATATAAATAGCCTTATCAATTTATAATTTTGAATTGCGTTTAACGTTATACAATAATCATTCTAATTTTTCTGAATTTTTGTAATCGTTTATAAACTATTTATAAATTATATTATAATATATACTTATTTAAAAGGTTTTCCTCATTGGAAGAGTAAAAAGGTTAATTTTTTTAAAATTAAAATTTTAAGTAGAATTAACTCCTAAAATGATTTTGAAAAAAGTTTCTGAGATAATGACCTGAAACATTACGCAAAATCAAATCAACCAGATACATAGAGCTAAATGTATCAGGAGACACGGTAGTGTCTCCAGCCATGTTAAAAAAACTACTAGTTAATTTAAAAGTTACAGTTTAAAAGATTAATAATAGACAAGTCTCTTATCCCGAGCCAACCAAATCCATTTTTAGGGGATGCATAACTACTAAAATATAAAAAATTTTGAATCGAACGTTATATTTCCTGAATTGTGCTTATTTCAAGAGACCGGTTTCTATAATCTATCGTGTCAGAACTTTGATTGTTACGATTGGCTTAAAGTGCATACTTTATAAATATATTTGTCATTAAAAAATTGACTTGAAAAAATGCTGAAAATCGAAACATAAATTTTTGTTTTGCCGTTAAATTTCATTACTTTAATCTAAATATATTAGTTTAGTAACTGCATTATATCAATGTAGAGTACCGGTTAGAAAGAATAATTAAAATATGTAAGTGTATATTTTATAATTACAAAACCGCCAGGAACTTCCCGTAATTACTATGTTATTTTCGATGCGCAAAATTCGATGGTCAAGAGAGAATCATGAAAGGAAAGATGTCATTTTCCATCTCTAAAACCTCTGTAAGACAAAACTTCCTATTAAAACAAATAAAAAGTTTTTCCTCAGTCGGTTGTATAGTTCATTTATAATTCACTTTCAAGAAATAGTCAATTTTTAGGCTTCTAAATAAGGAAAACTCTTTAAGTATAAGGTTGGCAAATATATCTTTTAAGAATTGAGTGGAAAATATAAAAAATAAATTAAGCGCAAGAGACTACTTCTGTAAATTTGCATCTTTTATCTAAATAATCCTCTTTATTATTGTAAAAATAAAAGTTTGCTCATTAGAGCAGTGGAAAATTGAAATATTTTTTTCAAGAAACTTTAGAAATAAATTTCAACGAAGCATGTCGTTCAAATTCGAAGCAACATAATACTAATATTCAAAGTAAAATATCATTAAAGCACATTGAAACAATAAATTCAACTCAAGATAATATGGTTACATATTAATTATAACTTTTATAAAATATCTTTCTGACATTAAAGAGAATATCTCTAAATTTAAAATAATGTGTCTAATCAGAAATTATCTAAATAAAAAAAAGTGACTTTTGCAAATGTAAAACGCAGTTACAAAGAAATGTGCAATTTTAAATCAACGCAAACAGAGTTGTGGTCTTTTTATTAATCACTTGAAATGTATATAGTTATCCTGCTAAACGTAATTATCATTGTGGTATGTTTATTTATGTTTATTATGCCATAATATAAAGATACATTAACCTTTAAAACTTTTAGAATAAATCTCACTCTAAAGAATGAAATCTTAAAGATTAAAGATTGAGCCACTCTTATTTAAACTGGCTCAATTTTCACTCTTTATAGTCAAATTAGACGCTACCAAATCCGAAAACAAACAGGTGTTTTGACAGAACATGAAAAAAGTAAGAGAAGTCAGCTCAACACTTTTTATCGATTAAAGCAAAAATTTATTTACCTATCTCTATTTTATTAGCTTTACTCATAAGATAACTCAAGGAAACATACGAAAGGGGGAATTTCGCTTTGTTTACAGTATTTTCTTCAAACACACGTTGATCATTCTGACAGTGCACACTCGAGTGGTAAATAATTGCACAGTTATACGCAGAGACAAAAATGTTTATCAAAAAAGATTTAACAAAATATTAAATGATAGGTAGAGAAATATAGCCTTCATAATATTTTATAATAACTAAGCTTCTCGATGCTTACTATAAAACCAAGTAAATGATATACGGATTTGATCAATGTTTCCTAGCAGTTATGTAGCTGATATAAATTATAATTTATAGTTTTCTTATATATACGTAAAAGTTACAACAGCATTTTTTCTTTACACTTGGGGGCAGATAAAAGTAAATACAAGACATAATTTTTTGTGTTTAACATTGTCATTATATATAAAACCATTTTATAAAATATAATTTTATATGTTTTATATAATTTGAAATATTTTAAATTAATAAAATGCTGTTTAAACGAATAAATATTGTCCAACTTACTCCTAAATTACTCTCTTTTATATTTCCTCAATTCATTTCATCGTATTTTTTTTGTGTTCTTATAATTTAAACTCTTGATTGCGTACTGTAGATAAACATACAAGTTTATATTTAGTCATATTATTTAATTGCTTGTGGCATCTTCTCTCATATAGAAGGTGACATTTTACTTATATATATACCATATAAGAGAAAGATGTCACTTTTGCAGAGTATGACATATCAATTTTTCCCAATAATACGAAATATCAAATTAATTTGTGTAAATAAAGAAAAAGTTTCTAGAATATAAACTCTTGTCGTAATTTAATTCAATATCATTAAAAAGTTATTCAAGAATATATATAAATAGACTTAAGTGTAGCGTCTTCCATCACGTGTTACCTTTGTAATAATTTTTCTTTTTTTGTGGCAGTTAGAATTTAAAAAAATTGTAATTTTTAGAAGCGAAATAAAACAACTTCCTATTCAACGCGTTCATGCATTTTTAATAATTTCATGCATTGTAAATAATTTGGACGCTTTACTATATTACTACAAAAAAAAAAGGTCTAAGCATAAGGAGTATTGTCGATTTAAGTATTTATTTAGACAGCGTACAGAGGGAAGCGGTTTTGTACCGAGGAAACCGCTGCCGCACTCTCACAAGTTGAGGCGCGTAATTGCGCTTAGCGCGAAAATCCTGTTTTCGCGGATGTGCCCCGACAAACGACGGCAACCGAATAGCGCGCGCCGAGACCGAGTTAAGTCGAAAGTTCCTATGTCGTCATGACTCTGCTCGGAGTTAAACTCAACAAAGTGCGTGAGCGGTGCATCAGCGGCATCGCGGACGTACTGAAAGACAGTAACGTTGAAGCAACGATTAAATCGTCGAGATGTTTCGCAGAGGCTCAAAGAGACGTAGGTGGTAGTGCTCGAGTACTACTGCTATTCCGTCTGTCGTGACGTATTAATTAAGATAGACAAGAGGCAGACTTAATTTGTCGATCTTATTGGTTCACGAGCCATTATTGGAGATAATAAAAAATACCTGGTGTGTCAAATATATGTATAACGTATAAAAGTTTTATTTAAATACATGCGGACTCAAATATAAAGGAGAAACAAACTTTTCTTGAAAAAAAAAAATTAGTTTTTAGAATTTTATTTTAGTAGAAAATCTTACTATAATTTTTATATTATTTTTATAATAGTCGTTCTAATTATAATTTTATCTGATAAAGTTATTTAAAGTTGAATCAAAACATACCGGAGATACCTTCTCTCAAAAGTATAAGCTTAACATCAAGCTGTCATTAATTAGAAGTACCATCATTATAAAATATTATTAGTATTGTTACTTAAGTTTTGTTACACAAATACTCTAATTCTACACAGATTCTACAATCCTTCAGCTCTCAGCCGCTTCGTGCATTTCTGACGCACTCCAGTTACAAACTCCAAGGATAACAATGACATGACGGTAAAGGACAGAACTTCCGTCTTAAATCAGAGCGAACAGGCGGTTTCTCAACCGGGCTGTTCTTATCCTCTTGAACCACGTTCGTGAAAACAAGATTTTGCAGTTGACAGCCATTACTAGCTTCATTTCGCAAACGGTTCGCCCGAAGCCGATCCGCTGCGATGCATCTGTTTGATTTCCTGCACCTCGCTCTTGTTTTGACTTCGCAAATTCGTCCGTCACTTGTCAGAACGATTTTCCCGAGTGCGAAATTCACCGTGGATCCACTTTGATGCATCCAGTAGTACGTTACATCCGATGCGATATACCAGCGAATTTCCAATATATATATTTCATTGATCGCGACTTTAAAAGATTTGTCAATATGAATCTCAATCCATTTCTTGTGAATAATTTTCGCAGCTTACTACATACAAATATATAATTATTTTAGTTTACTATTATGTTTTCCACGCTATGGAAAGAATTGAGACATAAAAGGTCAAATAGATCTTTCAAATGTCATAAAAACATATTAATTCATTATTAATATAGAAAATATTTTTTGGGGCATATATAGTCAACTTATAATTTCACATAAGTCTAAAAATTAACTCTAATATGATAATATTGTATAATTCAAAGTACATACATTTTATTTTGTTGTTTCAAGCAGCTCCAATTTTAAGCCGTAAAAACAAACGCAATAATTCGAGCATAATCAATAATCAATTATATAAAGTACATGAATATTTTGCAAATTAATTTATACCGTTACTCAATTTGCTTGAAAATTGAATAAATCAACATTTAAAGCTTTCATTCAAATATCATACGATTCATACATTTCTGTCAATATATGTGTTTACATTTACATCCTTTATATTTTTAAATTTAGCTAAAAAAATATATTATTTGTTTTGCATGAAATACAATAAAATATCAAGTAAAAGAATATAAATAACAAAAAATATAAATATAACGAACTATTATTTTAGAACCTTATTACATACATTTTATCAAAAGTTCACTTTTTTTCCTCGGTGTTGTGATATATTGATTTTATTATTTACAATATCATTGAAATATAATATTTATGTTAAAACGTGGATATATACATAATTGCAGCATATTTTAATAAAAGCTTAAAAACTCGATTTATTTTGAAATAAATTAGTTATTACTATCGTTTAAAGCACTTTTGTATATTTTTAAAAACAAAATTGTTTTTTTAACAATTCAATAATTTTGACCGAATGAAACATAAATCTAACCAGTTGACACTCAAACATTAAAACTTTGAAATTCTAGCCAATGCTATCGTATCTCTTCCGCGGAGCAGTAAAAATTCCCCTTATTATCTCCAAACACGAATATTATCTTTCAAAAGACAACGTTCACATCGCCATATCGTTATATTTTTCTTCGTGTTTCGCTTCGCTGGTATTACCAACTTGTAACAAACCCAAGTCGTTCGTATTTCTTTGTTACGATCTAGAGAAGATGAAGTGATAAACTAAGCCTTGTAGTTTTCAACAACGATGTCGCCAAGATGCACCCGAGGTAACAACGAGGTGATTTCGCAAAGTTCTTCCTTTCTTCCTCGTACGTTGCAACACCGTGTGTCCAACGAAACTGGAAGCGCGCTCGCAAAAAGAAACGAACGGTCACTTTTCCTCACTTTGTTTACTTGCGGTTTGCGGGCGCCCGTTCGATTTTCCCGGAGATCCCGGAGAACACCGGAGAATACCTATCTCGTTTTCTTCCTCTCGTTTGGTTCATTCCTTCGTTTGCAATAGAGCAGGCAACTGATACAGCGGATAATAAATGTTACTTCCAGCGATAGCTCGATCTCAAGCAGTAACGATGCTCTGGTTTCGTGTTTTGATTTTTATTTTGCTTTACGAGAGGAAGATCAACTTTAGTCTAGACCATTTGTCTCTTGCTAGGAAATTGAAATAAAGTTTACTCTTTTATTATACTTTTTTTTTTTATATATATATTCACTATGTGTAAAATTTCTTTTTATTAATTATTTTTTGTTTTTACGAAATATTTCCCTTTCAATTTTTTTTATCAATATGTAGTGATTTTATTTGTCGATACATCAAATATATAACAGTAGCGTTTGCAATATAGAAAACAGTTTACAATACGGAAAATAGTAGATACTATCAACGGAAATTCGATTTTATACTATAACTTTATTTTGTATTTGAATATTGGTGGAGGTCACAATTCGATTTATCAACATACTGAAATAAATTTGTCATATACTTTTCTTCAAAATTTTATTGTATAGTAATTGCTTTTTCCTCTTAAATAAATTTTTTAACAAAATTTCGTCTATTTTACAAATATAATTACTTCTGATATTCTTCGCAATATATTAAATTAATTTAAAAAAAGATTTTTAACTTAATTTATTGGGGCTCATTGCCCTGTTTCTCTATATTAGTTATAATTACTTCGTTAAAAAATCATCTATGAGGACTTTGATAGCTGGCACGTTTATAATTATCGCAAGTAGTAAGTTCGATCGTGCCAAAGAGGACACTTTTAAGATTATAGTGTCACATACGTAGAATTAATACATGTAAGATATACATCTTAAGACAGAGACAAGCAAAAGGTTGATAAGACATCAACGAATCAATTATAAAAAAAAAGTATAAAGCTAGTTCAGAAATGTTTCTTCGCAGCATGACTGACAATGAGAAAACTTTGCAAACTTATTATAGTAATTACGATAATTTATTAGTTTTTAATCTGTTTTACATTATTAACACAATGTTACATCTGTCAATTAAGAAAAATAATTTATATTAATCAGTTTTACATATATATGTATACATACAAGTGTGTGTGTTAACATATCCCTAAACTGAACACCTATTTTCTATGATAGTCTTCGAAGTTTAATTAAATAGTTATAATATAAATAACAAGATAAATTATATAAAAACAATATATATAACCGTTTATCACTCCAAGTGTGTATACAATCTGTTTACTTTATACTTTTTTATAAAATGAAATAATTTCTTTCACGCAGATCTAGATTAACGCTGTTCAGACGCAATGCAGTTCCTTTACCAAGACGCTCGTCTAATCCGCATTTTCGCAAACGGAAACGAGCGAGAACGAGCAGGCCGACGAAGCGGCCGTCGTCGTCGCCGTCGTACCCGACCCGATCGATGCCCCGCACGAAAGTGAGGTCACGAGATTCCGTCGTTTCGTTTATAATTTCGCCGTGCCCCGTCGAGGGAAATGAATCGCACGTGAGCGCAAAGACCAGAAGGAGCAAGAATCGGAGAAGAAAGCAGCCCGCCGCCAGAAAATCAATAAAGTCGCCGCGCCGGTGTGTTTTATAAACGGCAGCAAGACGCGCCATCGACATTTGTGTAGAGCGAAGACGGAGCTTCTTTTTATTGATAGTTTTATTGAGTTATGACACACGTATATATACGTGCCTCGGGTTCTTTGTTACTAATCCTGATTCATCGCTGGATTTATTAACGCGATATAATTTTAGATTGCGCGATCGTAAAAATATTACGTTCACGTGACACTGGCAATTCCTCGACGATAAAACGTGAAGTGTAGCGATGAATAATTGTTTGAAATCAAAAAATAGAACGTCCCAGATACATATATCATTCAAAATTACAATTTTCATGCTGTTAATGCAACGATTGTGACAAGTACAGGAAAAGTCAATTTGGAGCAATTCGCGGTAACAAGTTTGAATTAAGTTTGCGCCTTTAGCGCAAATTCGATCGCGTTGATTGTCTTTAATAGATGATAAAGTTATAAAAAAATCAGCAGCGTAAAATCTCATCTCATTGTTGAGTTTCACACCAATTACAGAATTTACATGGCAAAATGGTTATCCATACATTCGCGACAGTCGACGCGTCGAAGCTATCATGATTTAACGAGATCACGGGAAAAACGATGGAAGATTGACAGTAACGGAAATGACTTGTCCACAGCGATGTATACTTTTTCGTAATCGCGTAATCGGCATGAGCTCTTTTACCGCGTCCGCGTTATATAATTGCGCCGCAACGCGATGTAGCGACGGAATTGCCGGGACGTGCAGCGGACCCCTGTTCCTCCGCCCGACAATAATTTATCTCTGGCTCGATGCGCCAGGCGTCGGTTTATTGCCAATATATCGTTGCACCTCCGGCGTACTTTCCTAATCTGCATCGCGCCCGCGATGCATCGAGTGTCTCGGAATTCACAGCGAAAGGAGACCGTGCGCAAACGGATGCGCTTTCTAGTGCCGTCGCGTCGGAGGGATGATTTAGGCATGCCGCATGACCTATCGACGACGAAAATCTCTCAGTCGTAGACTTCGTGTCTCTCTCTCTCTCCCTCTCTCTCTCTCTCTCTCTCTCTCTCTCTCGATAAACTTTGTCATTTATTTAGACACCGATGCGTATCGTTTCATGGCGACTGTAAACATTTTAATTGTCTCGATATACTGAAAGAAAAAAAATGCTTGCAATTACCATAATTTAACTTTAATTTACAATCACTCTAAATGCCAACTATATCTATGTAGGTATATGTACTTTTTTGATAGAATTATATTACTATATAATAACGATAATAGATGGAATTTGTAACTATAATTATATTTTATTATACTATTGCAGTCACGAATATTAAACACTTTTCTCTGAATGTAATCATGAAATTATATCGGAACAAGGAACATAGGAACAAGATGTTCTTATATCTTGTATCACATTCCTACTATTTCATTATTATTAATATTATTGTTACTTTTATTATTACATAATAACATATACATAATTTATAGATACTAATAGACTCTTTTATTCTCCGCAAATGTTTTGTTGTGACAAATATATTCACACACTCTTTTATTTTGTGAATCCATAACTATCGATAGATTTATAAGTAACATGGTTTGTTGATACGACGGTATTTACACGTGTATATGTAACGGTCATCACCGAATGCATGGAACATACAATTGAATTTAAATTCACGGCAATACAAGAAATTCCCAATGTTGATTTGTTCCGAAATATCTAGTGGAAAGAGTCGTTGACAGGCGCGAACAGCTCGACTCGATTTTTAATTCGATCGATAGGCATCGCCCGGAATCGAATGAAACGCTTCTCCATGTGGTTTCATCGTTGCGGTATTTGTGCTTGCATTTTCGTCACGAAGCTTTCTTATGTAATTGTTATCGACATGTACTAGCAGATGTATCAAGTAAAATTGTACACAGAAATAATTCTTAACCATAACTCGTAATATAGTAATAAAGAATTCGGAAAATGAAGTAACTAACATTGTTTTAGTTTTCATTGTTAATATTATATGAATATGAAACGTGTATAACATGTATATCTCTTTCGTATTTTGAACGTTACACAATTCAAAAAAAGCTTTCGAAATGTTACCATAAATAAGTTGAGTAAACATTTATCCTTTCAATTATTACAAATAAACTAACTAAACTTCATAAAAAGTCGCCAAGGTTCAAAACAAGTGGTTATTTTTAAAGGATTTTGAAACACAGAAAAGGATTATAAAACGGGAAAGGATTTATGCCACAAAAATGACATTTGATCATATCAAGAATAAGTTCTCTTTTTACCGCAATATTATTTGATTAGTCGATAATTTTCTGTCAGTTGGAAAAAAGTTTTCCCTTTACTGAAATGCTTATTAATTTTTTGAGCTGCGTTACATTTAGAAACGATACATATCGCATTACATACATTATATTACCACGTTAATTCTAATATATCTTTAAAGAGTGATCAAATTTTTTTCGGATAAAACTTGCTTCATGTCTATTTATTACTATTTCATATGTATTTTTTCATACTTTTTTATATATTTTTTAATAGTCATCATATATTAATAAAAATCATTTTTATTTTACAAAAATGATTTGTGTATATAGAAAGTGTAATAAAATAATTATTCATAAATATTCATTAATATTTATAAAATTTCTTATACAATGCAGACAAATATTTTAAAATTATTTATTAATAAATTCATTTATGTCGCAAAAACTTTTGAAGAGTGAGCGAAAAATAATAACTAGAGTATATCTGTAAATAAACAATTTAATCATATGTTTTATGCTCGCCTACAAGAAAATACAAAACTTACTTTTTATAATAAAAAAAAGACCTACATTTTGTATTTTTATTATATCTGAAAAATCTATCATTTTACACGATTATCAAGAATTCTTTATTTTGATTTGGGAAACAAGACGGAACTATGACGACGATTTCACACGCCATGTGGCACACTTAACCACTGCAAGTTTCTGCTTTTAATGTCGTCATCGACCCGATAAAACGCGGTGTATGTAAACGCAAGGAAAAAATGTAAACGCTGCATAATGGAGTAACCACGCAATAGTGTATTCTAGCAAATTTGTCGCTTGTTTCACTTAAATATTTATTGAGCACAATCAAATATTTAATTATACATTATTTCCTTCGTACAACTATTTCACATTCTATAATGCAATAGTTCTCGAACATTTTGTATAAAAATAGTCACACATAAATTTTGTTATGATATAAACGCACTAAAAGAAGATTTCCTGCATTTTGTTCTTTAACTTTATTTTTAAAAAATCTGAATTTAATTATCTAATCATTATTCTTTATTTTTGGCCGTTGTTCATATTTATGCGTCAAAATTGACGACGACATTAAAATTGGCGCGTGCTTACTGGATGGCGTGTAAACTCGTCACCGTCGCGCGAGCGGAGGTCGAGGGCGGGGCAATGGATCGTCTACGAGAAGCCCCGACGTTCACAAATGACGGAGGAGGGTGATTACAACCTTCCTTTCATTATACGCCTTCGCGGTTCAGCGATGATTTTGTTATTCAATTGCTGCGAATCACACTGTCTCGCCAGTAAATTTGCAACAGCTAGACCGCCTATGTATATATTCAGCTTTTCTATATTTAAATCTGTTATAATCATTTATATTTTTTAGAGTAATTTTGTGTGTGTGTGTTGATTAGAAAGTAATATATATAATTTAAAAATAAATCGATTATTATATCATAAATTATATCATAAAATTTATTATATCATAAAACAATAATATTAAATAATTATCAATATTTAATATAAAATATATAGTTGTATAAAATAGATACAGTATAATTAAAATATTCTCATTATTTAAACCTTTTTAGTTTCTCTAAATCTTATACAATTTTTTTTGAAGTATTCTTATCTTATTACATCAGAAGTATGTTTGAGAATTAAAAATATAATAATACAATTTATAATATAGATATATATAAACTGTGTTGTATACTTTTTATTGCAAATATGTTTTTATATTTCTAGAAACTTTTTATTACCTATATTTATGTATACCTTCATAGAATGTTCTTTTCCATGTTTTTTTCAAATAACTAGAACTATGAACATTGGAAAAGTGATATTGTTTTACTTAAACCATTGTCTTGCCGCAGGATATTATTTTCAAACGATTTCTATCAAACTCTGCAAATGTTTGGATTGTTTTCAACAAAAAAACTAACACATTTTTCTGAAGTCTCAATATCCAAAATGTTTCGTAAAAAAAGATTGCGCGAATATTGAAAAATAACGACAATAAGAAGAAATGACCTATATGGAAGTAAATGTTGTGAAAGAATGCAGTTATAAAATATAAAATCAGCAAACTATCCAAGCGCGGTCAAGTTCGAGAAATCAGTAAGGTATAATCGATCGGCAGCTATATACGAGAATATCCGCAATAAGGGTGAAACCAACTCCCCGTGGGAGGGTTGTATGGTCTCACGAGCATATTTGCGAACGCCCAAGAAGCAAGGATTCGTGTCACGAATGCTTGCGTATCGAAGAATAAACCACGAACAGCGCGGAGCAGCGGAATATTTTTATAACACCCGCCGCAAATCGGGTGGAGGGAGGTTATATGTCGGTAGGTAGGAGACGACACGCGAGGGGGCGTCAGGTTTCGACACGAAAGCTCCTCGAACGAGCGCGTTTGCAGGCGTTATCGCGACGTAGGGCCCTAAGGTAGAGCTTAACCCTTCGAAGGAAAGATCTAATCTGACCGGTGGCGGTTTCCTTGGACTCGCTGCTGCTCGTTCTCGTGCTCGGCGCGTCCTTCTCCTACACCCTCTCCGCAAGAGCCGTCGGCACCAGTGCCACCTTGGAAAGCCACCCCTTTGAACCCCCGCTAGCTCCCTTTTTACCACCGCGATCGCGGTCGACCGTTTACTACCGTCTCGTGGTCGACACGATGACGACGATGTCGCACGCCACTCCTGAGAGCGCGAGAACGCTTGCACGCTCTAAACGAGAACAATTTTACATGTGTGTGTGCGGACGTGCGTGTATTTGCCGGATATTCCGGCCGCGTTGAGTTGCGGTCGATCATTTATTCATATGTAATTTATAGGGTAGGTATAGCGGTGTGTTCGCGCGAGCGACAACGCGCCGGGATCGAACGACCCGATAGGGTAGAACGTAATCCTCGTTAATTGCGTTTTGCAATAAGGCAAACTAAAGATTTTCATTAATACTTATAGCAAAAAATTTAATCCTAAAAAATTTTATATCTGTTAAGATTTGCGTGATGAAAAGATTAATCCGAGTTTTGTATTGGTGATAGTATGTGATTAAAAGTTCGATTCTCTTCTTATTGAAGAATGAGAGAAAGAGCTTTTTGCAAAATTATTTATACTGATGGATATTTTAAAAAAATTCTCGTTACTCTTAATTCTTCGTGTCGTATGAATGAGAAACGTAGATTTAAAAATGCTTTTTTAATGAATGTGGATATATGGTGTGTTGTGTACCTTTTTACTTATCTTTTACAAATTTAATCTTTTTAAGTGGCCAAATTATTTTAAACATTAAGATATCTCTGTTATTTTATTTTAACCTAGTTCATTAAATTGAATCGATAATTTAATCTCGATAATTAATTTCGATTTCTATTTCAATCTTGATAAAAGAACTTACAGTCTTTTATTTCGCAGCTTTATATAATTCACTATCTACTACTGTAATTAATATAACTCAGAGAGATGTTTGCTCTAAATGCAGTTCGATTAAACATCAAATTTAATATTCTATCTGCCACTAATGTCTAAAAATCTTTAAAATCGTTGAAGAAGTTAATCTGTCAGCTTAGAGATTGAATGAAATATTTTTAAAAATCTCATGTCGTGCAAAAAATTAATATTATTTCTGCCCTAAAATGTTGGACCGAATCGGGTAGGATCAAATCGAGATTTCTCAGCGATCCTCGAGATCGAAATACGTCGATTTGACATTACAGCGTTTTTCGTCGACGTTTGTAACGACGCGAGCGCATCACGAATACATAATTGCACATCGAGGACGTTTTAATACATGCTTTTCCGAGTATAATCTTTCGATAGCGTCTTCACCGAACGTGTATCGGCGGTATGTGCACATGGACTTCGGTGTATGTGTGTACGTTGCAGCCACCCGGTCCACGTACGTACGCGATTCTACGTGACCGCGTCGGCGGCGCCGACTAGCATAGCATTATGGCGGTTGTAACTCATCGCGAGCCGCCGCGTTTGCGGAAAAATGGTAGCGGCGGTTAGAAAAATACGCCACGTGCATTTCCGAGCGGGCTCAATCGCTTGGAAAACTTCTATTTTACCGCGCTTCCGATTTATCGCGGGCACGTCGCGAGCCTTTAGCGTGCTTTCCACTGCGCGACGATGTTACGAGTGTATATTACTATATCGCGTGATTTTATTTCATCGCGAAGAACATAAATTGATTTTCGTAAAATTACATATTGATCAAGAAAAATCAAAGATTATACTTCTTTCGAAAACATGTGCTATCTGTGAATGTATTTGTTTTTTTTTCATTTGACAATGTCACGTAAGTAAGGTAATATGATTTGTTGAGATTATTGAAGCGATTCGATCGACGATTAAGCGGTTTCATCGATGCACCCTAAAGAATAAGCAGGCACATATTGGAAAATTATTTTGTTCATCGATAGTAGAATATTGAACAACATTGTCATAACGTACTTAACGCTACATAATAATTTTAATTAAAGTAATTGTTTGTTGTAACATTGTACGAGATATTGCAACATGGGGAACGTCAATATACGAGCGCATGCCACCGGCCATTCCAATTACACAGTGAACGCACGCACACCATAAGGAAGTCTGATCAAAGGGCGAGAATGTTTGTTAATGATTACCTTGAATTTCCTCCGTAAATGCTATAGAAGCCGGAAATGCGAGTAGTAAACCACTTACGATGCCGTTACATGCAACGTAACGCTGCGCATTTCCGTTACGATATACGCAATTCGAAATTTCAAAAATTATTCCGCCAAGTTTTATTATTAATAAACAAATAATTATAAAGTAAGTAAAATTTTTATTTAAAAAAGGCAAAAAATAAATTTAAGAGCAATGTTTAGAAATAATGATCGAAAAAACTCTTCTTAAACCAAAATTTTTTATCCATTATTTGTAATTGTGTATCTATATTATACACAATAATAAGTACACAAATATTGTCAACAATTATAAAGACAAATAGCTAATTTAATATGAAATAAAATAACAAAAGTATAGGGAAAAATAAAAATTAATTAAGCAAAAAAAAATTTTTTAAAAAGTTTTTTAAAATCCTTTATTATCTAAATAATTTAATATATTATATAGAATATAAATAAATTAAATTATTGTTAAAATTATAAAGAACAGAAGAGTTACTTAAACAACTTTAAATAAATTTTCTTAAAATTTTTTACTATATGAATTGTTTAATACAATTTTTTGGAAGGGAGGGTAATATAATGTATAAAATTAAAAAAAAAATTTTAGAGAATAAAATAATTAAATGATCTATTACAATTAGGCAATCTAAAATAAAATTTCTTGAAGTTCTTCAGTATATAAATTATTTAAATGTTTTAAGAGATGATAATGGAATATATAATAGTATTGATTCTATCATTGTTAAATTTTTTAGTGTCAAATTATCTTAATGTAAATCGTCACTGTTCTTATTCAATTATTTCGTTATTTTATACTAAATGATTAATTAAATTTGATACGGTATCGTTTTAGTTTGACACCACGTAGAATCGACACTGCATGGTGTCAAATATAACCATTATTTTAGTACAAAATAACGATATATCTAATTAAATAGGAGTAATGGCGACTCACACTAGGCTACATTTGACACTATAAATTTAACAGTGTATGTTCTCAAAACCGAAATTCTTCATTAAAAATGTAACCAAAAATATAAAAATACTTAATATAAATTATTTTATTATTACCTCTGAGTACCTGTGAAAAATTGTGCAGTACAGTTTTGTCTTATAAGTCATTTAATTTCTTTGTTCGTCTTGATTTTTATATAAAATCTCGTTTTATAATACTTTGATGGAAAAATAATACTAAGATAACAATAATAAATGTTTGTGCAACAAATTTATTTGGATCCGTTTATATTTAAAAGTTACTAACCTATAAAACTATAATAAAATATAGTTATTTTGATGTAAAAAAAACTTATAAATATTATAATAAACCATATTATTTGTTGTTTTGTTTTTGGTTTTAGATCATAAGTTACGAGTTAATATTATCAAAATTTTTTTAATGATAAATTTTTTAAATAATATTAGTTATTTTTGGTTAAAAAAAAATTAGTTAACTGATACTTTTAGTTGATATCATATAGACAAAACATTCTTAAATTTAATTCTTAAACATTTCACGTGCCTATAAGTTATGGACAAGTTAAGAAAGAAAAATTCAGATGTTTTTCTTAATAAATAAAGATGTACAGTAAAAGGATGAAAATAATGTTTACTCCTCTGTTTAGTTCTCATCATAGCTTCGTTCTAACCAACCGTGCTCTAACACGGTTGGTTTTTGCGAAACGAATTTAATAGAGTCAGCCGCTGTTTTTATTTAAACACGGCTGGCATCGGTGCATTTAGCAGGCATGTTGACACGAAGAGGAAAGCGCGTGACTCGTTTCGGTAATCCTATTACATAAATGCGCATGCACACGCGGATGGCGAAGGCACGAAAGATGCGTACGTAAGGAGCCGGCTCGAGAGCTCGATAAATCGCGTTCAAACGCTGGTGATATTTGCGTCCCGTTTACCTCCCAGGAGTTTACTCAGAAATCGTTGGCGCGCGAACGGAGCGCAATTTCTGCAGACGAGGCTCGTAATAAGGATGTAAACGATGAACCGACGACTGGCGTTGCGTCGACCACCTTAGCGATTCCACGAATGTGCGTGCTTCACGACTGTCGCGGCGGTAAAAAGTCTACAAAAAGCTTTTTGCTTGCCTCGCATTTCGAGAAAGTCGCCTTTTAAACGCACCCCTAAAGGTACAACCTCTACGTAATAGACAAATAGGGAGGAAAACGTTGCGAAGTATGTAAAAATCTCTTCGCGATTGAAAGCTTCGGGAAAGTAAATAGATAACACTATTCTGTGCAATCAATTTCAAATAAGTCTCACTTTAACTTAATTTGTAAAAAATTACTGCACAAATATGTAACATTGAAAGAAAATAATTTTTAGTAACAAATCTCTCTCTCTCTCTCTCTCAATGATTTTAATTAAATAAAACTTTGAGCACACACAAACGAAAAGAATTTGATTTCAAAAAGCTGACGCACGATTTTTCATCAAAACTGCAGCTTGTATGCGAGTTCGATACAATGATTGACGCTAAGTTTGAAGATCAAGCTTGATATCCTGTACGAAGGCTTCCACTTTAAAACGTTTATATGCTCAAAACTCACAAGAGCGTAATATTGAGAGCTGTCTGAGAGATTGATAACGGACTCGATTTCCAACTGCATCCAGATGAAAAAAGCCATTTCATGAATTTGATACCCTCCGCGAAGCTAACAGTTTCGTATTTTTATACGCGGTGTGCAGCAAAGGAATATTTGATTGACCGCGAATCGTTGTGCCGCTTCGAGTAGATATATTTCATTCGCATAATTTCAAAATAATCATAGGATAACCTACACGTGCGCATTCATTCGAACATATCTCCTTTTCTTGAAGCTTCTATCATTGAATTCGCGCATCCTCAACAATTAATCTTCTGCATTTGCATTTTAAACTGTAACTTAAGAAGGTATGGTCGATTTTAAAATAATAAAGAAGTTATGAAAAAGTTACTATTTATTATTCTAAAAGAAAAGAATTATTTCTTATGTAATAGAAATGTATGGAAACATATAAAAAATAATGACAAAAATTTTATTTTTTAATATAAGTATAAATATAAGTAATAAACTTTAAATATTCAAAAAGTGTTTGGCAAAAAATTTATTACAATTACGATTTTTTGTTAATTAATAAATTGTAATATCTTCGCTATATTACAGTAAATAATGTTTTTTTTTTAAATTTTAAACTTATTGCAATCGGTTGAGAATTTAGACGTAAAATGATTTTTATCACAAAAAGCGACTTTAGGCCCACTGTGTACGACGCAACGGTCCTGTTACGTCATGATAAATAGTTTATATTAAGTAAAGTTTGTATAAATATTAACAATATATGTGTGTCACGTATACATTAATCGTACCTATCTCCTCAAGTATCATATTTGATAAGATATAATGTAAATTCCTAACTTTTTGTTACACTTTTAAATCTATTTCTTTCCAACAGAATTTCTGTCATGTCCCATATTTTCTTTTTTATCTTTACGTTGGAGAAAAAAGAGAAAAATATGAATAACAAAAGGTTCAATTAAAAAATAAAGAGAGCATGTCTCTTGTTACTTTAAATGCTGCTGTACGTTATAAACTTTCAAATTAAGTCAAAAATACATGGTAATAAATCACTGACAAAGAGATTCAAATGTGCTGCAATATAAAAAATTATATTGCGTTTTTGCAACAATTAATGACGTGTGATATATTATATTGCATGATTTGTACACAAGTTAATTTTTTAGACTGTTGGCCGTGATAAGAAATCTCTCTCACGAACGAAACTTCAAGGCAATAACATTAAAAAACGCTGTTGAACTGAGAACACAATAGCGCTTTGTAAGAGAGAACATCATTTCGCGGAAAACGTAACGTTTTACGAACGGATAGTTATAACCGATGATCGATGAGGGTAACGGACGCGCGCCTTATTTTCTTCCTCCTTCTCCCTTCCTTCTTTCTCCCGTTTTGTTTCCTACTTCTTTGCTGCAACACTATTGCGGAAGTTGCCTTTGCCCAACAAGCTCAACCAGGAAACTTTTGTCTCGCAGGCAACCGGGGCTTTACCGATATTGGTTTCTCGAACGTTATTTACCCTTTCCTCTGATCCCGGTCCCTCGCTCACCCCTTAAAACCTGCATCAAGCGGTACCACTGGTTTATAATAAGAGTTCGACGCACCGTGAGGCGTCGACCGATTCTACTAGATTCCGATGGCCACAAAGTTCTATTTATCCGCATATCTACTAATTTTTAGATATATAATAGTGTACAATTCAAAGCAATAGTAATTTCTATCAGAAAATATCAAATAATTATTATATCATAAATAGTATTATTATACAAGATGTCCTAAAATTAACGAGAAATATTTCGAAGACAGATTCTTTGCAACATTTTAAAACAAAAATCTAATGTAAAAAGGCTATAATGTTGCAAGCTAACAATAATTTATAAATGTAAAGAGTTTAAAAATTGCGAATAATGGCGCTAAAACTTCGTGCATTCTCGGGAATGACAAGATAATCAGTGTAAATATGTTGAATTTTGTTATTGTCAAAGGCATGAAATTCATAAAAAGCGTCTTTATTCTGGTCATCTTGCCATCCCTGAGTGCGTAAAATTCTAACCCTATCTCTCATTCATAATTTTTAAAATCTTTCCAAAACATTAAAAACTATCAAAGCCTCGTAATTAAATGATAAAATGTATCTTACCAATGTTTAAAAGTAATAACGTCTTATAAAAAATTCTAACTATTGTAATTGGTATATTAGAGTCATGATGTAATGGCAAGCTAAACAAATAATTTCATAGATAATCACTAAAATATTCGCTACCTAATAAAGGATGTTAAGAGATTATATAATATTTACACTGCGATCATAATGCTACCTTCTTCTCTATTACCATTATTAATACATTATAATAGTATCACATTATTACTATTATTATGTTATTATCGTTGAGTTGTTACAATAGAATCATCAATTTAAATATGGTATTTATCCTTTGACACTGTAAATGACGTCTATACAAGATTTCCCTACAATTACCGTATAATACATTAATGGTATCTAGAGATTAATTGAAGCTCAAAATTTTGATGGGAACATCAAATACGTAACAATATTCAAATTATATACATTTAAAGTGGTCCAACACTCTACTGTATCTCAAATAATATTATATATTATTTATTTATCAATAGACAGTACAATATACTAAAAGACATTAGATTTTAAATATTTTTAAAAAATTTATATGAAATTAAAATATAACTGTATAATATTTTTGAAAATCAAATTTTAAGAAAATCTTGAAATTTGAATAAACAATCTCAAGAGTTTCCTAGATAACACAAATAATCATTATGAGAGAATTTATAAAAGAATTCATCTTTCTATATTCTTTATGAGTCAATACAACTTGTTCAAAATAAATTCAAAAAATTCGCTCACTTGCAAATAGTACGCGGCAGTGCCAATAAATGAAAGCGGTGGAATTTAATTTTTAAGTAAAAACAGGAGAAGAGATAAAAAGCGCAACGTTACTTGAATGCTCTAGTAACATGACTTCTAAAGATTAGTTTCCAAAAAAAACTCATAATGAAAGTAAGGCCATGTTCCGATATACACTACCAGTATCGAACATCTATAATATATATAATGTGAACTATTTTCAGTACATACAGTATATATCAGAATACTTAAATGAGATGTATTTTGACAATTTATTTTCGTTTTTATAATGCAAGTTCTATGTACAGATTAATTTAGTCACTTAAAATATATTATTAAGAATTATATTTGTGTTCACTAAAATGTCATCTAAAAAAAGCTATTAAAAATTTCATCACAAGTCTTTGTAGAATACAAAATAATTTTCTTTTTAAAAAAGAGGTCAGAATTGGTAACAAAAAGTAAATCTCTTGGAGCTCTTAAGAATGCTTCTGGACGGAAATGGGACGGAAAAAGAAATCGGGGATTTCAAAAGAATAATTTTTCAGAATCTCTGTATAATGTCTGAATTCTTATGAGCAGTCAAGATCAATAAAAACGCTGACTCTTCGAATTTTGTCTTCTTTCAATTATTTGAACTTTATTTTGGAACAATTTAACACTGAGTTTAATTTACTTTATATCAATAAATAATATTCATGTTTTTTGTTAATTTTATTTTAATTAAGTTGCAATCTCTTCATCGCTTATCTCAGTTTCATAGTGGAGTGATTGCACTCAAATAGTCCATTTTATCATAATCAAACTCTGATCAAATTTGCTTGTTTTATTTTAATTTAATTAAGCTGCTTTGAAATGTACGTATGTTTTACTTTATCAATATAAATTAAAACAATTAACTCAATTAATTTTAATATTTGATGGTAATTTATTATATTTATTTTAATATGTCATAATTTTATTATTAATTTAACTATTTACTATTTGACTATTATCATTTATTTTGCGCTTAATTTATACTATTTATTTTATTTTGTTTTATTCCATTTAACACTGTCCATTGATTTATTTTTACATTACTTTAATAAATTTATTGTAATGTATAGATATTATGTATTATTATAACATTTTAATATATATTAAAAGGTACTATTTCACAGTGTAGGACATTCCAGGGACGTACCTTTTAAGTCCAATTCACGTTCGTACGTCCATAGACATAAAATGGACATTCATGGAACGTTCGTTGTTGAAATTGAAATTGGATTCTATTTGGAATACTATGAATGCCTAATTTATGTTCACATTTTGACCTTGTCTTTATAATTTTCCTTTATTATTTCTATTATTAAAAATAGTGGATTTATTATTTTTTATTATTTCTATTATTAAAAATTGGTGGATGTATTCCATATTATTGCGGGACAACATCATTGTTCACAACCTTGAGTATTTTTTAAGCTTTAATTTGTAATTGTCGCTGATGATGATCCGAAACTAAGGATCGAAACGTTCGACATAATGTTTTAGATTTTAAGATTATATATTTTTGTGCACTGTTAACAGCGTTGACTCTTAATAGCCTTTATGTTTTTACTTAATTTTTTTGGTAATTTCTATTATTATTTACAATTTATTATATTTACTACTATTTTCAATAATTCTAATTTATTAAACTCTGCTGCTAATCCATATTATTTAACACGACATTTTAAATAATAAAGAAATTAAAGTTCCGTTCGGCGAATATAATTTGGCGCGGTGCAGTCTGCGATTCAACGTAGTCCTAATGGATGAAGGCCGCAGTGAAGATGCCTTTACATGAGAGCATCGAACTTAAAGGTTAGACCAAAAACGTAGAAAATAAATTAGAAAATAAATAATCGACAATAATGAGAGAGAAAGAGACTGTGAAAATCAATCTTCTCTCATTTTCTTTCCCATTATTATTGAATGGAAAGAAATAAAGATTAGTCATCTTTCATGGTCTCTCTCTTATTTTTATCAACCATTTAATTCACGGAGTACCAAAATCGTGTTATAATCTATCCTCTATGATACTTTATGTCTTTGAATTAAATTACCTTGATAACTTAAAAATCATATATAACTTTGAGAATTTTTTGGCAAAACAATGAAAAAGTAATAAAAAGTTTATTTTTATTTTTTATTTTTAAGGCTTTTGTAGTGCAATTCTTTAGAAATAAAACCATATTTATTTCTTACAAGATTACGGCAAAAGCCGTTGGACGTACGCATGTTATCTTGGGTAGTTCAATTACCTTATAACCTTCTCTTTATGTTTCCATTATAATAAAATCCATTCATAATAGAAAAGAGAAGATCAGTCAAAGTCAATGTATTATACTTCCTTTATCATAAGATATGAAGTACCATGCGTTTCCGTGAAATGTATTAACAGGAAGAAATTCCTGCTGTCGATTTTAACGAGTATCGAGACTTTCATCTCGCGTCTGAGTGATCAACAAGGTCGAACTGTATACTTTTATCCTATTATTTTTATCCGAGCACTCTTCTCCGAGAGCACGTCTCTCAAACGTATCTTCCTCGACGCGATCGTGATTGGATCATTACCGCTCTTAATTGGAAAATCAGATCGCGCAAACTATTCGGTAAAATAAAAAAAAAAAAGTAGCCAACTAATTGCCTTCCTTCGCGATATTGCATAATTGCCGTGAATGTCTGGGATTAAACGGGAGTTTGATTTATTCATTGATTTCGTTGCTTCTACAATTTTCGACGAATTCGCGGCTGCATTCCGCCCTCACCACGATTAATCTCGCTCAACGTGCGCATCCCGCAGTCGCATTTCATTAAGCGTTTTCTCCAAACGAAAGTCGTTATGCACCTCAATTCACCCCACTGGCACAGCAATCGATTCACGCAAATTTGATTCCCAAGCTAACAAAATATTCCTGCTTTCGTGAAATGCATTTTGACATTTATCGTCTTTTTGTTTAAAATTTTTATAAAAAAATACTTTAAATTTTTTCATAAAGAGGTGTAATAACAGATATATCTACGTATATGATAAGACAAATAATTATAATAATAAACATTTTTAGAAATAGGTTTGAAGAATCTTGCAATTTAATTTAAATATTGATGTTGACATTAATGATAGATTAAAAAAGGAAAAGCTAAAGAAATTGAGATTCTATATCTTCAAAATGATAAATATAAATATATATTACTCGAGTATTATCAATAAGAGTAAGCCAGAGTATTCTTAATGTATGGTAAATATATAGTAATATGATAAAAATAAGTTAATCGAAAAGGCAAGAGTAAAATTAGTTTATTTTCATAAAATTATGTCTAAATATTCCGTTTATAATATGATTACATTAATTAATTTATAATATCTTTTTATAATATTTTTATAATATTATTATAAACGATATATAATAACGTTTATAACGATTTATAATAGTGAAAAAATTTATATTTTTCTCATAATCCCTTTTTCAAATACTTCGACTGCCTTGCATAACAAAATTCTCCGGAGCACGGTTTTATTGCAAATCTATCTTAGCACGTCTTCCCTCATTCTGCGATGGAAGCAGTCTCAGAGGCAGCAGGAAACACCACACCGCCTCGAGGTTGACTCCGCGTCAATGATGCGCCCCCAGAAGATTCGAGCAGGAGTGTGCTAGAGATGTAGATAAGAGACAGTACGTGTGCATGAGAGAGAGGGAGAGGACGTGTTTGTGTGAGACGTAGCAAGTATTCCAACTCGAGTGAAAAAGCTGCAACGAGTAGACGCAAGGAGTAGAACGACGCGAGGGCTTACACGATCCGAGAGCTCAGCCGACGAGCTCTTCGCGATGGCATGAAATTCCGAGGCGGTCTCGTGAACGCGGCTATTCTGTCGCGACGCTGGACGACTCCGGTGCGCATATGAAACGTCATTCCACGTGATTAACGGCCACGAAATTAATTTTGCGCCGCACGACGCCGAACATGCTTTAAACGTCGTCGTTCGGGGAAGAATGCACCAACTATTTTGAGCCGGTACGGTCGATTACACGGGACGAGCAAATTTTGGTATGGAATAAAATAATAAACGCGTCAGAAATTAAGGTTTAAAAAGATTATTTAATGTTACACCATTATTTTATTTTGATTTCTCTCAGAATCCTCTCGACAAATCCTGTCTCGAGAGAGAGAGTTCTTCCATAATAAATACAATAAGAAATCAATTACATGTAAAGTTAAAGAAAAATACATTTTTTTTGTATGCTGTATTTCGGTAACAGTAAGTTGCAGACACATATTCACATGACTTTTTTTTCATATTTTATGTGAAAAGTTCCGACCCAAAGTTTGTTACTTTATTTTTAGTTAAATCGTGTATAACTAAAATTTTCTGTTTTGAGAAGAGTATTGCATTCGATGATCAATATAGCGAATCAATAATAAACGAACGTTTCTACTTTGTAAGTTTTTTTCTGTAATAAAAATATAATTATGTAAGTATGGAAATTAAGTTTTATCTCTGGATCAAAGCCGTGATAAAATTTTAACACTGCGCGAAAGCAGTGTTATTGGAATAGTCGAAAATCTTGCAATTGCTGAGCAAACAATCAGAAATGCCTACTTGAAGACACTTTAGATTTGTTCGAGCCAAGCTCGTTACGACGCTACCCACCATAAAGTAGGTCGTATGAAAATAGCTGTGACGTTAAAACCGGTTCAGCGTGCGATTTAACATTATGAAGATATTCATCCCTGCCTCTTCTGCATCAAGCCTCCGTATTTTGCTCAACATTTGCATATCTTATATATGTACTATGCGACTAATAAGACTATAACAACATGCTTACATCATAATTTTAAAATCCCTTTAAGGAATTGATTGTAAGTAAATAACATAAAACACATTATATTTAAATCTAATTGCAAGTTAAAGTTTATACAAATATATAATATATAATATAAATAAATATATAATTATAAATATTATTATTTATTATATAAAAATTTCAAAATATAATTGCATTTATATAAGCTGTTAATTTATACCTTTGCTTAATTGGTTAAAAAATAATTTGTTCATAATTACTTATAATTGTCATAACATTGAATGTGTGATTTAAACTTTACTATAATAATACAACAATATTTATATAATTTCTGTAGAATATAATTCAAAAAGTTTTAATGTATTAGAAATGTACAATGCACTTGTAAAAATGCAATTGAGTTGCACATCGAGAATAAATCACCGATGACTTATTTCCGTCAATTATGTAACTTTTCTCGAATAATTTTCTGTCTTTCAGACTTTTAATATCTACAGCACACATAATTATACCAAAATATCAAGCTAAAGATTTTAAAAAAGGAAGTAAATTATGAGACTAGTAATTTATTTCTACTTTTAAATTTCTAACTTAATATTTTTACCAATTAATGAGAAACAAGCCTTAACAATCTAATTGGATCTTGAGTGCTTCTATAATTGCATGTAAATTTATATACTACGTATGTAATCTTTTTAATTGCGCACAATTTTTTTTAGACTTGAAACGCAAGCTCTACTAAACTACTGCAGTAATATCACGAGTTAAATCGACTAACAATTTAACAATTTTTGATACTCTTTACGCATCTTGGATCAATCTTAATAATGTTGAACGACATATTAAAATCTGTAAATAATTAATTCTTATTATGAAAAATATTATTGCCTGTCTCGGTAATCTAAAGGCTTAGAACACTCGCACGGAATGCAATAAGAGATCCGGATTCGACTCCCGGCCAAGGTAATAGTTTTCGTAATAAGAATTCATTATTTATAGATTTTTTAATATATCGTTCTACATTATTAAAATCGACCCAAAATGCGTAAAAAGCATCAAAAATTGTTAAATTGTTAGTCGATTTAACTCGTGATATTACTGCAGTAGTTTAGTAGAGCTTGCGTTTCAAGTCTGAAAAAATTGTTCGGTGCGCAGTTAAAGAGACTATACATACGTAGTATATAAATTCACACGCAATTATAGAAGCAGCTAAGATCCAGCTAGAGCTTGTTTCTCATTGGGTTTATTTCTCGCGGTCCTATAAAATTTAATATTGTTAATATTTTATTTTTTTGAATGAAATTCTTAAATAAATTAAATTATTTTAAAGATTTTTAAATAAACTCTTATCACACAATTATTTTCAAATCTATACCCAGCTAAATTTTTAGGTACAAAACCATACCTCTTTTGTGTAATATTACTTATTTTTATCCAAAATAATCTAAAACAATTACTTGTAATACTAAATTAATCATAAATCGATACTATTATCGGTGTGAAGCAAGATACTAATGGCGATGAGAAGCAGTTCGTAGTTCGTATGGAGAAGCCGAGTGTTCTGCGGCGCGAATCCGGCGCTAAGAATTGATGAATTATGCAACGCATCGAACGATAAATCTCGAGACTAGCCCGGTCTGATCGGATTAAACGTATTTCGTTATTTATACTCTATGCGTAGAGAGAGACAATGTTTCGGGCATACGGCAATTCCACGGGGAAACGAACAATTTCCGTCGTGGAGTGTCCACGTGGAACATATAGCGTAGAAATCGATACAGAAATATCAATATACGTCACAATTACACACATCAATCTATTATATATATATGTATATAAATTTTTAATTATTTCAAATAATCTCTTAATTTTTTATCGATTTATATTTTAACGCAATAATAATTTGAAATTAGAGTCGCTTACAATGTTTATAGCGCAGTACCTTTACTTTGTGTAATAAACTTTTTAATGAAAATCACGAATTAAACAATTTAATTACGTTAAATCGCTACCCTTTGAGATGAACTGTGCACCAGAAATTAATATTTTATACACGATTTAAATTATAAATTTCCATCGAGATGAATGCTGCTTGTCCTACATATCGTACGTATAACACAAATCAATACTTCTATACATGTGACAAATTGTGTGAATTTAACAAATATGTAAGTAAATTTAACAAATTTAACTTTGATTGTAAACACTATCACACACAATTTATAACGTGACAATAACAACATAAATGAAATAACATATTAAATATACACTTGTCACAATAATAAAATTTTCAATTAAATATCGCAAATTTTAGACAATAATTTGAATATACTAATAATAATGTATGTGTATTGCTCAAAAGATTAATATTTCTTACAAGTAAATATTATTTAATACAATATAATTTATTGTTATGATTTATTGAAATTTTGCAAATTTCACGATACAAAAATTGATTATTTTCTCAGAACTTGTTAAACATCATTTAATCTCATTTTGCACGACATGATAAGTTCTATCACGAATTATGATGGATTGTCTGTGTGCTTAGAAAGAACTTCCATCAAAATTATTATCAATCCTTAGAGCAAAGGTGAATGCAAGTTTTTTTTAACGCCCGTAAATTTTTTTTATTGTGAATTGTTTTGCTCTCGATTGGTCTGAACGTTTATGAAACATCGGCCGATAAACGAGCGATAAATTGAAGCCCGCCCGGGCGATCATCTTTCATCATTAAGCACGTAGAACGCGCCAACGCGGCAAATTCCGTGGGGAATGTAAGACGATTCTCTCGCGGAAGCTTATTTCGGAGTGTCACGGACGAGAAGGTGCAAACGAATCGACTGCAATTATACGTTTACGTGACTCCCGTTTCTCCTGATTACTTCGCGAAAATTCAGCGACTCTCAAAAAAGAAACCGACTACACTTTTGGAGCTCATAATCGCCTACCAGGAAATTAATTCCACGATCGTTAAGAGAAGCAATCAATGAAGCAGATCACGTTTCATCATTAAGTTTCTCAGATAGGCACTTCGCAGAAAACGTTTATATAATGTTCTCGCGAACGCATAACTTAAAAATAAAAAGTATCGTTACTTACAAATTTGACTAAAAAACGTATGATATTTAATTTAAATTATTATATATTCTATGTTAAGTTAGACAGTAAAAGTTTATACATGTATACAAATATAACAAAGATTATTTTTATTGGTAAAAAGAAAAAGAAAAAGAAAAAATAGAAAACACTAATCATTAAAATAGTAAAATTAGTAATTATATATATATAGTTAATCATAGAATTTAACTGAAAAAAATAATTATTTTGAATAAAGCACGTGACAAAAATTTTATGAAATAATTTAATCAAATATATAATGTCTTGTTACACTCTTACAAAGATTTCGTCAGTTATTGATGTGAGTAATTGATTATGATTTTATGTTTCCTCAATTAAATTAAGAATAATTTTACTAAATTTTCAAGATATCTATTAAAGAAACGATATGGTACATTAGAATATTTATAAAATAATAAAATATTGAAGTAATACGTTATATTAAGCCCAATGTGTCAAAATCAGTATTCAAAATGATACACATAGATATATAAATACAAAAAATACACATAAAATGTAACAAAAGATGACAAGAATGAAAACTTAAGTTTTATAAGAAATACATATTTATATATAACGTTGAGAATTCAAAAACTACGATCGGTATTATCCTAAAAAAATGTTCGTTTTCTTTAAAAAGCTATTTGTTAAAACTTAAAACCGGTTTAAATGAAGAATAACCAGTTCAGAGGCATCACATATGAAACCGGCAAATAAACTGGACCAAGTTGAGCGTCTTTCATCATTAACGCTCTCAATAGCCACGTAGATGATGCCTTGCTGCCGCGCACGAGGAATTCCACAAGGGGTATGAAACGACTTCCACCCTGGTCTGAACTTACACTGCCGTTCTAGCAGAGAGAACGTAGATAACCTTCGATTGAACGCGCGCGACCTCGATCGAAGTTCATCCTAGTACGAGGCCGAAGTACTCGCGCGGACACAAATAATGCGATCAATTACGCGGTAACTTCTCTCATTACTTTATATACGGGTGATGACGTGGTACAATCGCAAACTTCGAGTTAATACAAAGAAGTCACGAGCCGTACTTAATCCTAGGAAATTAAGATGAACTATTTTTGGATGATACATTTGTGTGTGAATGCGCGGACTTCTATTTGCCTTTATATTCTTCTCTTGAATTTATTTTATTGAATTTGTATTATCGCCATTTTAATCACATAATAAGCATTTTTCATAAGATTAGAATTTTGAAATGGTATATGAGTCATAATAATTATTAAAGAAGATTGTATTGAAGAAAAGCAAATTTCATTGCATTAATATTCCTTCTTATCGTATCCTAATATATGTTAAAGATGTGCAAGTTGTAACATGTCAGATTAATGATTAAATTCATAATACGGAGAACTTAAGTTGGTTATGCATTGTTAAATTAATAACCCGTTGTAACCGAATTAATGATCCGTTCATCCGCGAATGAGAATCATAGTATCCAGTAGCTGCGGTTAGTGGAACGTGGCTAGAGCATACCTACAGTTATTGGTTCCCGTTCAATTATTGGAGCCCGTTTCCTCTCTCTCTGTCAGTGTTACACTTTAATAGAATATTATATTACATGATAAGCAAAATGGAAATATTCTTAAAGGAAAGCATGTGTTGTCTGTAAGTACAAAATGAATTTTAAGATCTATATCTACCAGTTTCACTTTAATTATTTTCATTTTTATTTCAATTTATGAAGATTATGTTTACGTAGAGATACATAATTATAAATATATAATTATAAAATAATTAATTTAACAAGATATATTTAACAGATATATAATTATAAAAATATACTCATATTTTTAAATTTAAAATATAAAAAAATCATTGTAATTATACAAAGTGTCCCATTTGAAACTTTAGACGCAATTATCTCCTAAATTATTTATTAATATCAAAAAAGTGTTTCAAATATATAAAACTTACTTTGTTTCAAAAAGAACATCTTTTAATGGTTACAGATTCTCTATATAGGTGGACATAACTCCAAGTTTTTAAGATGACCTTTATTTTTTTAACGGAATCATATATAAGTATTTACGAAATATGATTCCTTTAATTACTGTACATATAAAAGTATCCAGATAGCGATATCAAAAAATTAATAGTTCACGAGACGTTTCATACTTTATTCTGGTACACATATTGACATGAAATATTAAATATCTTGTATATTATTATTCTTTGATAATCGTACCTTAATACTTTTATAAATAGAATAAAGAGATGAAACAATTAGTGTAAAAAAAATACATAATTACTTTTAAAAAAACATGTAGACAAAATGGATAATTTTTTAAATAAGCAATTATGTACTTTTTTAACAATTCATTTATCTCATTATCCTTTACAGAAAAATATTAAGGTACAATTATCAAAAAATGAAAAATTTACAAAGTATTTAATTAACATGAAAATATGTCAGAATAAAATATAAAATATTTCGTAAACACTATTGTTTCTTGATGTCTTTTTTATATGTAATCACTTTCATATGTAAAGCAAATAAAGGAATCATATTATATAAAAAAAAAACTATACAATTGAATCAAAAAAATAAAATTAATTTTGAATTTATCTAGAAAGAATTTGTGAACATTTAAAAATGTTCCTCTCTAAACGAATAAAGTTTCACTTGAAATATTTTTTGGAATAACGAATAGTTTGAGAAATAATTGTGACCAAAACAATGTATGCGAGATTCATGGGACACACTCTGTAACATACATTTTAAATTTAAAATATTAATTTATTATTTCTTATTTTGCCTCTTCGAATTCTTTAGTCTAATTCCGTTGTATAAATCATGAAAATTTGTATAGGCTGTATTACTATTAAGTCTAAAGTGCTTCACTGCCAGCTTTGTGAAAATATATTTTCTGCCAATATCGTGCAATATTTAATTTCGTAAAAGCACTAATGAAAACGCGTTTCTACGACGGTTAGTCAGAACGCCGTTGTAATTACATTGGAATTTATTTTCCAGTCCGTTGCCATTAGTACCGGAATATTATTTCATTGTTCCACTAATAACCAGCGTTGTATGCGAATTGTATAAAAGCAGATTTTCGCGCTCGCGACCCGGTTTATATTCCCCAATATCTCATTAAAAATCAAAATTCACCATATTTCTCGTTGACTTTTATCGATGAGTACTAATGATAATTATGATACGCATAATTGCTGCATATAATTTTTCTATATACAAATAAATTATCAATATTTAATTAACTAATAATATTTTCTCTTTTTAAAAATTTTGTGGGTTTTAGAATTTTATACCTACTTATTATTATAGCATTATAATTATGTTGTATGTTAAAAAATTACACAACGCGCTTTTATATTATTTTATAAAAATATTTAAAACACAGATCTCTTCTGAATATATATTTATAAAGGATCTAGGATGAAATCAATGCGGGTAGAATGTCATCTGTGTCATAAATAAATATGTATTTGTAGAAGTTTTCGGGGAGAGGGCGGATTATTATGTACGTGTAGTGATCCTTTTATCACGTATACGTAAATTATTTTTTGTATCAACTCTACGATCAATTCTACCCTCGGGACGACTTACCGCTTCTTCCGGTTGGCGTTGGCGCGGACGTGGACCTGCCGGTGGGCTCCGGAATCGGGTAGGGTAGGTCGCAGCATTCCCGCTCGGGGAATTCACTGGCGCGAGCGCAGCAGCAGGACAGCGCGACGAGCAGCGTCGTCAGGGTCGTCAGTAGGGGCCGCGAGCGCGACGTGAGCGTCCTGGCGACGCGCGCCGTTAGATCGTCATGCCCCGTCATCGGTCCTATCAGTCGGTCGTGGCCGATTCGAGGACTGCGAGTGATTCTGCACTGCGAGATCTTCCTCCTCCCGACCTGCTCGCCCGCAGCATCCTGCGTACCTTGGTACCGCTCGGTCCCCCAAGAGTCGTCGCCACCGCGAGTCACCTCGATGGTCCCCGCGGCGCGATCCTCATCGTCATCACACATACACACACGTATGCTACACTCGCAGGACCAACTCCCGCCAGCGAAAGCACGATTCGTCCGCGGAATCGATGGCGCGACAAGAGGAAGTTCGTCTTGACTCTCGATATTACAGTGACACTAAATGTTAATTATTATAATTATTTGAGAGCTGGTTTCCACCTCGATTCGATTATTGAGATCTTTAATAATTGAATTGGTTTTTAATCAGACGATAATTTCTTGAGCAAGTTAACTAAATGCGGAATTAAAGGATTTAAATACTTCACAGAAGTGTATGTTCGCTAAGATTCACGAGAGATCCTTTATTTGTCACACACGGATTCGAATATAACGAATCCAATCCCGCAGACAGCTTTGGATTTTAGCAAAGGTATTAATCTTTTCAGAATCCTAGAAGCTTAACAAATTATTCTTCCAACACCGACGATGTTCCTGATACATCAAGAGATATAAGGTGGAAGAAAAAAATCGAAACACTTCGGTAAAGTTTTCGTAGGATCGGCTTTCCATTGTCAATAATTTTGCCCGCTCGTAACTACAAGATCTATAAATCACGCTTCCAGTATCATGATTCTTATTCTTGTTGCAATACATAAGTTTTTAGGGGAACCAAAGTTACGTACACTACACACAGCGAAAAGATCGAGACATATTGCTGTTCGCGGAAGTATTCAGTAAGATTTCACTATGAGAGAAAGTCTTTTCCTCCCTTGCAGATTCATAATTCATAAATCCTTCCTGCGATGCTATAAATCTTTCTTTAGCGGGACGTTAAATAGATAAACACTTTGCAGAATAGACATTTTGTAGAAAAACGTTCTCCAACGCTCAAACGCTATTTAAGCCTATTTTAGAGATCTTTTTTTGCAAAATTAATATCTCCCTCTGTTTAAGATCCGCAATATTTGAAGCATACCTTTGACTTTTAAATTTTCAGGACACTTCTTAAAATTATTTCACTGTTCTCCGTTATCTTCCGCACTGAATTCTTTCTCTCTTTCAAATTCGGGATCTGCGAGCCCTTCAAATTAAAAAACAGCGAGGATCTTTTGAGCAACGCACGGCTTTAATTGGAAGAATATCGAAACTATAAAAAGACGCTTCTCTCAAAAATCAAGGGTGATTCTTGAGGTAGCGAGGATCACGCGATCTTCTCATTCACACTTGCCAAGTCGTAACACACTCGCGCACACACACTAGTAATCTACCAGTCGAATCTCACCAATCTTCTGGAAGATCGAGTCATCTGCGATCAATCGGAAACCGATCTTGCTCGCGATATTACGCTGATTCTCACGACCGTCGTGTCATTTACAAAGACAAGTTCGGTTCGCGATAACAACCGTCATGCTGCCGTGAGACCGATCTTGTTCTCAAAAAATCAATTTTCATCAATCTCAAAAAGTGTGACGTCGCAATCTTCCTCAAAGTGAATCGACGTCGCAATCTTCCTTAAAGTGGGTCGACACGGTTTTTTCTTCTCGAAACGCGTTCTTTTTAAACGAGTCTCAGTTTTACAGTCCTCGCGAGTTTGGAAACGGATATTCGCCCGAGAGATCCGCGATAGGATCTCCGTCCTCGTGCGCGACACTTCGCGGTTACGTTTTCGCGTTTCGGAGTCGAGGAGCGCTGCGTCGCGGCGGCGTCCCGACGCCCAATGACGTTGAGAACGTTCTTCGTACGAGCGAGAGCCACCGCGAGGACGTCCACCCCCGCCAACCCCTACACCCTCCGCTCGTCGACACGCGATAGCTTCTGCGCAAGAACCGGTGCCGCTTCGTTCGCCCGTGTGTATACGGGGTGTCGCGGACCTATTTCCTGTCGCATTCAACAAAAAGTAGATTACACGCTGATGGCTTCAATAACAGCGCGACATAGGTAATTTTTAAAAAATATTGACAAGGACAATTAAAATGCATTAAAAATAACGAAACTGTGCAGGTACAAAAATTAAATCAGCTATCTCAGTTACATCGAACTGACCTTGAACGTTAATCTCTGGAAGTCATTTCCAACAGTTAAAAGGACACACACATTGTCTTTTACTGTCTAATCAGCTTCAACATAGGAGACATTTTATTCCAATCTAAATCAGAGAACTTCATATTCTATGAAAATACTATCAAAATATATACGAGAATACATAGCAAGAACTTCATGTTGAGTTTAAAATATTCAAATAGTTTAGTTCTTCATGATGAAGCATTATGTGTTCGGGATGCGGAGTGAAACTTTTCTCGGTGATTTTTCGAGGAAAAAAAAAAAAATTGATTCGCCCAGTTAACCGATTCATTCGAAAATTCGCGGCTCACAAGAAAAAGAACAATAGCAGAATAAAACCGGGACACCCCATAAGTATGTGTGCAGGTGTGTGTGGGCGCTCGTTGCAGGTGTGCAGGTGGAGTTCTACGACGGTGTCCCCGCGCGGCGTCGTCGCGTCGAATCGAGCCGAGCAGCTCCGAGCGAACTACCCCCGGCTAGCGGCAGCTAGGCTGCCGCTGCACCGCACCGCGAAACGAACGCGCGACCCTCGTTCAGCGTTTGTGTGCGCCGTTCCTGACCTCGTTTTGCCCCGGCTTGTCGAGGTCGGTTACGCGGAAGTGCCCGCCGGCACGGCGGGCACCACTACGGTCGGCCGCTCGTAACTGGACTAGGGGATGTTTAAATATAACGGGGTATTGATACCTTCACTCGTTTGGCATCAAATACCGCAAACACTGATGACTATTCGATACTTTCCGCGAACAACATCGTTACTTTACTTACAGCTTGAGCGGTATTGATAAAAATGCTGTGTCTACGGGGGGAAAAAAGTAATGAATCAGCGGAACAAAAACAGATAATTATCATACACGTGCGCGAGTATTTCAAAGTTGCAATTTACGGCAAATTGTAAACGCTTTTGTTCATCGTAACAGGCGCGCCGATACTTCGTATTTAATATTGCATTCCATATTGTTGTAAATTCATAATATCTCCAAGTTTTTATAGTACCACATTCCCCGTAATAAAAAGAAACTACAAGTAACTCTGGGTGTTCTCTTTATATTGTTATAAAAATAACATAAATGTCTTTTTGGAGCAATCAATAATTTCGCAAAATTAAACAATAATTTCGCAAAATCGTACAATTAATTGAAAGATATAAATTCTAAGCGATTAAAAAGTATAAATAAATATAATTATTTAACACATACACACTTATATTACTTGTATAATTTTTTTTAACATAATTATTTTATAAGACGCATTTTATATTTAACGTTATATTTCAATTTTATTGTTTTTTATATGATTTACAATTAAATAAAAATTGACAATATTTATATTTAAAATTTGTAAAACAAAAAAGATAATATTTATACAATGTTCTATTTAATAAAAATTATTATTGTTCTTATTTTTTAATTAATCCTTCTTCTAAAAAATAGGAATATATTGTTAAAATTAAAAGAAAATCTTACACTAATTTCCTTTTTTTTTTTTGCATACTTAACACTAAATTTTATTATCTAATTTTTCATTAATAGACATATATGTATAATAACAAATAAATAAAATATTATGTATAATGTGTGACATTAAACATTAATATAGCAAGAAAACATCTTTTTTGTATAATTTTCAATGCAGATGACATTATTGCACAAGATACCTATCTTTGTATACATAATTTTAATTAAATGCCATTGCTTGCGTCAATCAGCAAAAAGTCGATATGACCGGAATATAACCAGTGCTAAATGTACACGCGCAATATATTATTTGCCGCAGATTCGACTATCGACAACTTTCCATCCCGCGGCTACAAAATTGGCATTCGAAATCGCGGGGCAACTTTTTTGGTCACGCGTTCCAGTTTTTATCCCGCTCTCGTTCGATCGATGAGTGTGAAAATTAACCTGCGAGCATCATGCATTGATTGCATTATTTTTTCTTGTAATAATGTACTATTTGGAAATCGTGTACTTTTTTGCAACTATAAATATAAATTTTAAACGTAAAACTATTAAATATCTATATCTAAAAGAAACTTTTTATAAATTTGTGAAATTGTACATTTTAATATAGTTTAATAGAGTTATCTACAATTAAATACTAAAAGCTTATGAGATGACATTAAGTTGTATTTTTGCTATTTAATAATATTTGGTCACACATCTTTCAAAAATATCATAGATGTTGTTGAAGAAATCCATATGCATATAAATATGTATGAAATAAAATATATCACTTTATACGTGCCTAATATATGTTGCGCAAACGAATCGCATAACGTAACTTTATACAAAGTCTCTAATTCTGGTCAGGTTGCGCTTTGTTTTCCATCACTAATGTAAAAGGACGTGCACGGCGCACAATCGTAATTCAGTTGCGTCCATTAAACGCGATTGAACTAATATTGGCGCGCGATATTAACTAAGTTTAATTGCTAGATCGTAATTGTTTGATTAGTTGAGTGCTGAAGTGTTGATGGATCACGTCGCATCGATTTCTGCTCTCGTTTGATTACAACTATTTCAGGTTCAGTACTTTGTTTGCTATAATGCTATTAACACTATATTCGAATACTTTGACTTAATATAAACTAAGTATTTAAAATTGCTTTTTCCTACAATTTCTTACTAAACAATTTTTTGAACTGTTTCAAATATAAATTTACCTAAGTATTATTTTACAAACAACTTTTTTTAATGTTTAATGTAACATATTATTTTTATACTTAAATCTTATACACATGCATCGATATAAGATTCAAATCTTTTAAAGTATATAAATTTATTTACCATAAAATAAAGTACGAGTATGAAATATTTGCGAGTGTGACATGTTAATTTACTTTCATAAAATATTTAAACTGACATTCTCTTCTAGATCTACAGCATACATGAATTGAGGTATATGTATATCCTTAGGATGGAAACCTATGCAGCGCGTATGTATGTATAATACAAACTTGTTGGAAAGAATCGACAACATATTCCTGTTGACGATATTCCTTTCCAGTGGAACAAGTAGAGACTAGCCAACCCTCGCATCAATAAGTAGCGCAAACTTTTCACGAGTCACTTATGGCAGTAGAGCGAACGTTTACTTAATGAAACGAGCATCGTTCTTGTCAGTAGTAAAAATTTACTATATATCCTACAAATCGCCGCAACGGCGAAACGATCATCGATTTAACATCATTTTGTACAATAGTAATCAACAAATAAAATTTGTGATGAAAGATTGATTGATGTATTTAGCAGTCCTGTTCTAACCTTAATATTGTACTCATAATAAAAAAGTTAATACTCTTGTTTTCTACGAATATGATTTTCTATGCACAAAGCATATATTTATACAGTGCCCGCCAAAAGTCCCGAACCACCTGAATAATTTCAGAATGGTTCGAGATATATAATAGGATTGAAATTTACAGGGATACAACGGGATCATAAAATCTATCATTGATCCTCAAAAACACCCACCTTAACATCCCCGGGACCTGAAAATTTTAAATGGTATGTGGGGTCAAGTGAAGGCTCGTTTGAAAGGGCTTTTCGAGACGAAAACAACGCGGACTGATCGTACGAGACGCACTGTCCTCTTTTGGGACTTTTGGCGGGCACTGTATATTGACAGATATTACACACAAGGAAGATTATGATGTGTGTATTATATTTTTTACAGTAATAAATAACAAATTTATCACACCTTATGTACTTTAAATTTAAAAAAAATAAAAAGAAATGAAGCTATTAAATTAGATTAAATTATTAAATTAAATCATGATAAAACCGCGTAAAAGAAAAATTAATATTTTTAAAGCTATAAATATTTTCTTTGTGCAGAACCGTACGTTTTTATAATTTACGCGTGTAATCGCATTAATTTTTCTTTGTTAACGATCGCTTTTTAGATTATTATTACTGTATTATTACAACGAATTTTTCAATGATTAATCTTACTATTTTAATTTATTGACTTGCAACATTACGATAATGGGAAGAAAACGAGAATACTACTATGAAGCAATATTGTAAATTTCCAATTATTTTATAATAATGTATTTACTGTAACATTGAGAATGACCCGATCGGTTTGTAATTGTTTTATCTTTATATTTTAAATTAAACGTTCTTTATTACATAACTGCCTCTTAGCTCTTCAATTGTTCTATTTTGTTTTATAATTTACATTTTAGTGTCAAAGAAAGATCGCTTTTTATTATATTTAATTTTTATTAAATAAAAATGGCTGTTTAAATATATTCATTTTCCAAATTTTGTATAATTTGTATAATTTGTTATCAAATTCTTTTCCTAATTCTATTTTTAAAATTAGCTAGGCTAATTTAAAATTGCAGCAAGACGACCGTATCTAACAACTTACTACCACAAAATTTATAATTGGGTAATTCAGTGTATTATTATTACCTTTAGTACGAAGAAAAATGTTCGATTGACATGCATTGGTATGATAGTAGAACATACGAAATTAGTATAAAGGAGCAATATTAACGAGGCACCGGGAATTTATTTCGGCAATTGCAACGGCATTGATTGCAAACAAGATTCATGAAAGAAATTCTAAAGGTCAAGGAGCCGGTGATCACGCAAACGCGATCGTGCAATGTGCGCTCTAAGCCACAAGACGCTCCTCAAGTTCGGTGATTTATCTAGCGCTTGCGAGTATCCGATATGTATTTATAGCACCAACCGAGAGTGCTTCGATCGGTCACTTCGGACAAAGTTAAAGGCCGTACGAGGTCAGCCGCGCATGTCATTGTTTCGTGTACTGGCTACTGCAGAGAATTACAGACTCAATCGAAATTTGTTTGCATTATAGTTTTATTAATGCAATTAATAAAACTATAATGCAAACAAATTATTATTTATATACCGTTATAATATTAAACAAATATAGGGTATCACACAAAGATCAAAACATTCAGGAAAAATGTTTCATGCGAAAGTTGTAAAGCATCAGGTTACTTAGATAGTAACATTGGTTTAACTTTAAATGCGATCTTATGAATGTCACATCAAGGTCACCTTGATATTTTTAAATGGGAACAAGTTTTTTTTGTAACAATATTAAACGAAATTCTTTCGGACTCTCCTTGTTCAAAAACCAAAATTTATATGACACTGGACAGTGAGAATGCAAAATATTTTTATCTTGGATTTAGGAATTATCTTTGTGACTGCAAGTCTCTTTTTACATTCTCTCGAAATGGTTGACCAAACTGGTTTATTAAATCATCGATAAATATTAATCGGGCAATCGATCGAGCGGTGATATCAGTATGTAATAACGTCGAGAACAAATATAAATTAAAGTCACCATGTTATGGAATCGAGAAGTTATTTAATCAGAGGGACGAAATGATGCGCTGGAAAATAATGCGGAATTTATTCATTGAGTCCAATTTACGCGGAAAATTTAATCATGTAATTACACTTTAGCAACCTTAATGACAATTTGTAACATGGTTCGGCATGTGCTTGCGTAACGATTATTAGTGGAATCCCGCTAATCAGCGGTATAAGCGGATTATTGCATTGATATTGCGGAATGATAGACACGCTTAAGATTGTTACCAATGAGATTCATTATAATATATTATAGGAACTTATTTTTGGCTATTTATCTTTAAAACAAGACAAATATTTCACCCTTTTTAGCTCTCCTTACACACTCAATTTATATAAAATTTGATAAAAAGTAACAAACTTTTAATTTATTTCTTTCTAGATTCAATGAAATGAAGTTTTGGTTGAATATCAATACGATATTATTGCAACATTGACAACATAGTTTGAGATTTCAGCAATATTAGAAATTTCAAAAAATTAACATTATCAAATATAATGACATACAATACATCTTACACACAAAAATAATAATATAATTATACATACATTTTTCGGCTGCGAGGTTAATGATAGACCTGCGTAAAAAAAAAATTTTTAGTATAAATATTAAGTAAATATATAATATAGATATAACAAATTAATTATAGTAACAAATTATAGATTAACAAATTAATTATTGTAACAATAAAATAGTATATAATATGTATAATTAAGTTGATGTCGAAAGACTTAGTTTATCTAATAAACTGCTTCAAAACATGTTAAACTTATATATCTTTCCGATAAGTTACAATTTCTCCTTGTAATAAGTTAAATAAGTAAAATGAAGATCAATTCTCCTCCCCTTAAAAATTTAAGATATTGCTCTATCAATTCTCTATGTTTAATTTCCTAATACTTTTTATGGTTAATTTCCAAACCCTATTAAGTCATATTAAAATCCTTTAATAATACGACCAATATACTGAAAAATTATATCTTAAAAAGATCGTCTTTGATTTTAAAATTCGTTGACTTCGTCAAAAAGTGAGTTTCTTTGATAAGACATTCACGTGCCGAATGAGTCTTTCAAATATAGTGCAATACTTTAAGATATGAAAAATAGGATTGATCAGCACCCAACACAAAGTTGCGAATCGTAAACTAGCTGCATAATAGACCTCGAGTGATGGCCAGGTGCATCGCAACGCTGTGATTTAAGGTAGAAGTAGGAAGCCAGAAGGAAGTAATTGCTGTGTATCGAGATTTATGGACTACAACTCGCGAAGCTTGTCGGTAAAAATATAGCTTGTGAAAATGGTGGATAAAATATTCGGGCTATTTAAACGAAGACAGGCAATATATGTATCTGTAGAAGACAGAGCGCAATTGAGATGAGGTCTTTGGTTTCAATCATCTCACTGTGTACTTAAAGTCATTTACCATATATATTTATGCATCCGCATTTCTCTACCGTGCATTATTTCTATGTGTAAACTTAGATAATATAAATACAAATGTTCATTACTAAAATCTATTATCACTTTTTTTTTAAATAGGATTAGAATAGCTTCAATAATAATTTTATATAAATTCATTATAATTTAATTTTATGTGTGTGTAATATTAATTTAATTTGTTATTTAATCTAAAAGTAATTAGTATAATTTTCTTATTATTTCTAACCCACGAGAAAACATTAAAATCTGATTTAAAATCATTTTTATTACAAGATAGTATTCCACACATAATAAAAAAAAGTATTTCAATGCAATTAAGATACAAAATAAAATATATAGTTGTTACGGTTTAGATAAAAAAAAAGCACTCTGTATATAATTGATATGACTAAAAAAATTAATAAAAATGTGTAGCGAGAAACGAGACACGACACGGCGAAGCAGTAGTCTCATTATATTGTCATATACACCGGAAATCACATTCAGTGTGATATAATAGATTCGGCGGTTCACCCCGGTGCAGCGTAGCGACAAGACAAGTGCAGAGATCGCGTCGAGTTGCAAGTGCACTGGGAGTCAACACCGGCGGCAGTCAACACTCAACGTCGGTCTGCGGTCGCGGGCGAGCGACAGGCAACAGTACCTGCATAATGACTCGACTGCAGCCGTGCACTGCGGTGCGCGAGCTGTGCGCGATGCACCGGTGCGGCCGGGCCAATCGTGACAAGGCCACCCGCGCTGCGAAATGCATCAATGCATCTTTCACGTTGGAATCGGGGCTGTTTCAAAGCCTTCGCACAAAATTTCGATAATTTTACTATTTTTTCTTAAAGTATTAATTGTAAGTAATATATTTTTTGGTGCACATATATACATAAAATTTACTACACTTCTCTTGCAATTAGCCGTTTACAAAGATTTTTACAATATTACTTCCTAAACATTGATATATACTTATTTTATTGAGATTTTTGTAAGACTTCATTTACATTATTATACTGTAAAATTAATAAAATGATATAATTAAATTTGTTAATAATCTCTTAATTATTATATCTTTTATTATAATTTGAAGACAATACATAAGATAATAACGCTTTAAAGAAATAAATTATACAATTAATAAAATATAAACTGACACAAGATATAGTGCGTGATAACTACATATATTAATAATAATAATAATAATAATAATGAATAACAAATATTGCGGCCCCAATTTGAGTCATCTTCAATATAAAGTAAAAAGATTTATAGATAATTATTGAGCATTACGATACTAAAAGTACAATTAAAGCGCTTAGTAGGACAAAGAAAATATGTCGATTCAAATATATATGTCAAGATGGAATCGGTAAAATCAGTCCTAATATGCATAATATAAATATAATTATAGATTGTAAAAACATGTTTCTTACAATCTTTAAAAATGTAAATGAATATAATCGTGATCAGTCAAACAACTTATTTTATAAAAGAAATATAATTTTATTTTGTGCAATATAGCTATTATCAAAAAAAAAAGAGTAAGCAAAAAAATGTTCTATTTTATTATTATTAATTAATATTTTTTAGTTATGGCATTTATATCTTTTATATGCTATTGCATTATTACCGACTGTCTACTATAACTGGATGGAAATAGACCATTAAAATCAGAATTATTTGCCGCCGTAAATATAGATAGATCTACTTATCGACTGTGTAATCCCGACTGCAGATAAAATAACCTACAAACGATTTATTGGGTTTCTCTATTCGCAGCTGTGGATTTTAAGATATCAGAAAACAGTTTAGCAAAAAGTCTGTGTTTTGAACATAAGACGTCTTACAATTAAAGATACAAGACGTCTTTGTAAATATTATTTAAAATGTTAGCCTCTTGCAACAATGCAAACATTGTATCTTGTACAGACAACTTGTGTTGCAACCAAATACTGGATACCTCTCTATCGTGAAACATATTAGAATAAATTCCGATCGAAATTATTCTTTTTTAGCTAGAAAACACAATAGAAATAATTGAATAATTTCGATTGGAATTCATTTCGAATTGTTCGCATGATAGCGCAGGACTCCTATTCTTGAAAAATGTCGTAAAACTAGGAAAATAGTATATAGTATGTGTTACGTATACTATACGAAGTATAGTTATATCATCCATATATATTTTTTCTATCTCTAAAAATTAAATTTTATTGAGTGTATATTGTCGAACGCAATCTCGACCTGACAATGCTTTGTACGATTTGGGCGAGACTTTATATTTCCTATATATTTTTCTTAATGTTCTTCTCTTTCCTTTTTTTCAATATCTGGATATAAATTATATTTTTAGTGTAAAAAGAAAAAGTATGATACAATGTGATTGAAGTCAATTTTATGAAGACAAGAATTCGAACTGCAGCGGCTATCCAATCAATCAAAGCGACCGTAGAAATACGCGCGCGCTGTTGCAACGATTCGAATTCAATACAAGTCACGAAGGAGGCGTCGCGTCGCGGCGTCGCGACGTTGCGACATGCGCGACATCGTCAGTCTAAACGTGCTCGTCGTTCCATACACATTGTTGTATGTCGTTTCAAGTCCGTTTCGATTCAAATTTGTGACAAATAGTCATGTCTCTGCGTTTTCCAATATAAAATTAGAGGACACGTTCAACGACGGTGTAAGTGGCAATATATTTAAAAATGTTTTAATTTGTATAGAACACAGAATGTATATTTTGTACGATGCGAGACATCTTTGTAGATTGAATTTTTGATGAATTCGCGTACAATCTAAGTTTATATATGTGTGTATGCATGTGTGTACTATTTGTTTGAAATCAATCATCACGAAACGGTGAAATATAGTATATAAAAAAAAATTGTGGATAAAACATTTATGGTTTTTTTATATGTATACTTTGTAATTATGTACCCAGATTTTTTAAAAATTGAATATTTTAATAATACTTCCATCTCCTCCCTCCCCGTTTAATGTTGAAGGGTTGTATCGCCTTAAATCTCAAATTGGACCAATACAAAGAGATTTGTATTTCTTAAATTCTTGTATTCAACAACATATTAAAAAGAAATCAAATCAGTCCCGAGCAGTTATCTGATTTCTTATAAGATAGAAAATGTTTTAACTTTATGACAGAAAAGCAAAGTATGTATCATTTATTTTCATTTTACTTAAATTTTTTTGCTAGTCTATTAGATAACAGCATAAAAAAGAATTTGTTAAAATTTTATTTTTTATACAAAAAAAATAAATAATATTTAATAATAGAAATTATAAAAATTTAATAAAAATTAGTTTAGAATTTTAAAAAATTATAGCTCTCTCTGTCTCTCTCTCTCTCTCTCTCTAAAGATTTATTTCTTAAAATATTTATTTGGTAATTAAAGTTCTAAAACAGTAGCATGCAATTAAATTTTCTCTAGAAAAAAATTAATCATATAAATTATAGTTAATAAATTAATCTTAAATACATACATTATATGTATAACACTATAAGAGAGAGTGAGAGAGAGAGAGAGAGAGAGAGAGAGAGAGAGAGAGAATACAATAATTGTCTGTCATAAAATTAATTCATAAAGTATGCATATAAATATCATAATTTTTTTCGTGTATTTTTGTTTTAAGTGAATAGTAGCAATGGATAACTAGGTCAAACTTTAGGTTTTACTCGGTCAAGCGTCATGTCGTATCTACCCTTTAAGATCTTAATTTTTCTATGTAATACAATCATATAAAGAAAGCAAAACTTTTACAAATTTTTGTGGCGTCGAGTGGCTCTGTGCGATTGACTCGCGATTTGTAGACCCGAGTTCAATCCCACGTGCGCCCAAACGCGATTTTTCGCGTTTAATGAGCCAAAAAATGGCTCCACCTGGTGATCAAAAGATCTATGATCATCAACGCCGTTCGGATTCGGCGTTAAACTGTAGGTCCTATACATCAGTATACATCACTAGTATACATATCAGTAGATATTTGTCTCTAATATCTGACTGAGGTAGGATTCTGTGGACCAATCACCCACAAATCCGAAAAACAATCTGATTCGAGAAACGAATATAGGCTCGGACAAAAGAGGAAGAGGTCTATAAACGTCCTATGCTCCACATAAGGAGATAAAAAGGAGATATATACCGTTTCGTTATATATCAAAAGAAAAATACTTGCTACATTCGTATTTCATAAACGTTCGTTCGTTCGCAATTGTTAGTTTATGATCGTTCATGATTAATTTACCAAGGAAACACAGAAAAGACAAAAAATCAAAATGACTTAATTTTTTAATAAAATAAAAAATTTTTCAAATTTTTTACTCCATGAAATTATATCGGTTTTAAATATTTTTAATGTATCTTTAATGTATCTAGAGTATATTTGCAAATCAAAGTATATCCGCTAGATGTAAATTGTATATAAAAAGAATATAAAATTATTTTTAAAAATTCAAAAAATTATTATTTATGTTTAATTTTTTATATATTTACATTATTAAAGTTTACAAATTATTAGGTAGAATTCTAAATTATGATATAGGAATATATAAAATGAAACAGTTTTTATATGAAAAAGTATTTGTAATGTCGTGTACATGCGAAATGTCATAATGAATAGATAGTTAAAACTTGGTATATTATAATAGTGACTATAAGTATATTATAATAGTGACTATAAGTATAATCAATGAAAGCTATCAATTATAGTATAACATTTAATACATAAATAAAATACGTAAGTTGTTATAAAACATTTACTTATCAAGAATATTGCTTCAAAGCCTTGTTATAGGATATTTTATTCTTTTATATTAGCTGACCTTTCATAACTTCACCTTGAATCTAGGGTTACACCGTCTTGCGTAGCAAGATAGCTTACACTACGATACATCGTGTTCTTATTCGCAGTGAATGTGCACTCGTATAACACGTGATTGTACTTACATATTCGAACTAGTAACAGAATGTATGTACTAAAAAGTGTTAAACACTTAATCTACAAATATATAATCTTATCACCATTACTATACACAATATAGGTTTTTCGCGTCTTGCAAGAATGCGAACTGACAACGCACAAAATTAGTTCTAGATGCCAGTTTTTAAGAAAAAAAATATAATAGATCATTATTTATAATTATGTGTTTTTAATACTTCAAAGAAAAAAAACTAAAGACACAAATGGTCTAATTGTATATATTAAGAATTAATTTAAAATTATTTCTTTAATTCCAATATCTCATATCCCACGATATGGAGAAGTGCTACCACCTAGGATTGTACTCTCGATATTAGAACTACTGAAACTTTCATCCGCACTAAAATATATGAAATTTGTGTCGGAATTGCTGCTCAAACAGCGCACGATGTCCATTGGATGTTCTTTAGATCGTTGTTACGTTAAAATTTTGTAGAGTGGTGGTATAGTGTGAAAAACTTATACGTGTAGTGTATCTACAAATTATTTCTTTCAGTAATAACACAAACTAATATATATTTCTTGAATTTTTTGCTAATAATTTTTTAATGAACAACAACCGACGGCTAAAATCTTTAAATGTTATTCAGAATTATGATTTTGATGACATACGTCAAAATTACGGTTATTAGAAGTTCATCCTCTCATAAATATCAAAGATTTTATGTGAAAGTAACTATTTTTTACATTAATTATCTTTACTTTATACATTAAAAAAAAATGAAGTCGTCAATACTTCCATCACAGCAATTTAATAGAATATTAAATAGTTAAAGACAATTTTTTTCTATTTCCAGATGTCCGAATCCGTAAAAGTAGCGGTAAGATGTCGGCCTATATCTAACAAAGAATTGCAGCAAGGATGTCAGGTACCTATATGATATAATCTGCAAAAATTTACCTTTTTAAAAAAAGTAAATAACGGCATCAAGTATGCGCACTTCCTAAAACATTTGATATTCAAAAATTGCGCTAATTTGTATTCAATAAAAATATAGTTACTATTTGCCTACGTATTAGGTATGCACCGGATATAGTGATTTTACCGGGTAGCCGGATAATCGGCAAATACCAGATAATCCAACCGGCTATTATTTTTGTCAGATAATCCGGATATTATTTGGTAGAAAATGTTCCAATATTTTTAAAAATGTAGTAATATTATTAAATAGAGAAAATGCAATATCTCTCATTATTCATTTTGAGAGAAACAATGTTTTCATTGTCAATCTTCTCGGTAACTATACTGTGAAACAATTATTAAAAATAAAAATTAAGCACTTACATTTTTTATTATAAAAAATAGCATTTTTGTGTGTCAAGATATAAGTAATCAATTTATTTTGATTTTCTGTATAAAAACATTCCCTGTAGAACTAAACAGTCTTTCTCTGAATTTACTGAAAAGGGTAGATTACTTAGAAGATATCTTCTATGTATTGTCCAAGTTTCATAATTTTCTGAATTTTTGAATTGGGGACCTTTCCTTATTAGATCAAACACTCAACGAAATTAGTTTCGAATATCCTTCATAAATCGAAGACAAAACAAAAATGATAGTGTCTAAACCATGTTACTAGCGTCACTTAAATGTCGTCACCTTTAAGAAAAAATGTTTCGATTAAGAAATACAATAGAGATACAATTTAACCATCGCATCGATACGACTTAGTCAAATCTACTTTACGTTATATCGGAATGATACATTATTGATAACAATGATAATTATTTCGAATAGTCAAATTATAAGAGGTATATACTTATAGATACGTATATTGAATTTTTAGAAAATAGATTAAAAATTGCAAGGTTTTGTTCTTTATAACATCATGTGGCAATTGCGTGTAATACAAACGGTACTACGTTTATAGACCGTTTATCGATGGCGGATGGAATATGTGCCAAATCGATAGTCCGGTCAAGTTACTCTACATCTTTCCTGTAAACGACAACATAGACTCTTTGCTAGTATATACATATATATGTGCACACATATATGGATATACCGTCACACTTCTTGCTTTTAGTAACGTTGCGACTCACGCGATCAGCACTTTGCACATTTCGAAATTAGAAAGCCACGTAATTCACACATAAAGAATTGTTTAATGTCTTTTTGTTCTATGATAATTTCGTAAAAGTACAGTATTTAAAAATCGCAACTACAGTTTTCATAATTTCTTAATTTATTGACTATAAAATGTTTTTAAATTATATTTTATCTATTATATATGTACATTTTAAATTTAAAGGATATTACATGATGATACTTAACTAAATTACTGAATTAAACATTTTCAATAACATTTGGTGTGCTTTGAAATTATAAAAAGCTATGTAATTTCATTTTTCTATAATAATATAAATTCCTAATAATATAAATTTTATTTTTACCTATTTACTGAAAACTAAGAACGCAAAAAATAAGAAAAATAAAAATAAACTTTTATTATAATTTCCTATGAATCATTATTTAACTATGTAAGTATAAACATTTTTTAGATTTTGCAGCGAAAAAATTATAATTTTATATGAGTTACTGTTGCTACTTTATTTAAAGAGATACTGTATAACATGGTGACTAAACTCCAACAGTATCGTTGTTTTATTGATTAAATGCGACGTATGCACATACGATTAACTATACTAACAATACGATTTATGAGTCATCGACACATTATTACGTACAGATACATGCTATATTATATCACTATACATGCACACAATTTATCAAAAGAGGTAATTTTTAATATCCTATACTATATTATATCCTTTCGCATAATAAATATTTCGATGAATTGGCCACTTTAAACGCTACATTGGGATAAAAATCGATAAGAAAATTTATCATTCCATTTTTTCCTTTGTCACAAAATAATCTAGAACCAAATACATATATTTTGATAGTGGAAAAAGAATTTTTATTCTATGAAATCAATACAAAGTGTACCTTAAACAATAAAATAGTATTTTTAATAAAACCAATAACTTCAAGATTTCCTTGACACACAAAATAAAATAATTATTTATTTATTTCTCTATTTGATTTGTGATGGGGTTAAATATTTTTTGAATAAATAAGGGTTTAGATTTTTATGGGACTACTTTGTACAAAACAGATAATGGAAAACAACGCGTGCTCGCGTGTGCATATAGTGTTCTCGCTGAATAATTTATATGCAACGACATACGTAATCCATAATACCGTAATTCACTTATAGTATTATACCTACAACTTCTACTACACCTTCACTACATATGTATATCAATGAAGCGACGTTCATCCTGGCAAGAGAAAACAGTGCAGCTGACATTCTTATCAACGATCAAAATATATCATGTTCTATATTTAGCGCTTAAAGTCGTTCGATTTTTGTTAATATAATAGGAACTGCATGTTTTTACTAGTAATACTTTTCGATATGTATCTAATGATAAAATAGCACAATTATCATTACTACTAATTTTATATTTCGTTACATTAGCTATTTATTATTTTCATTAATTTTGTATCAATTTATAATAATTAATTTGATCTTTATATCTTTTTACTGTTCAACCTTATATTAAACTTATTAATTATTTAATTATGATATACTACTAGATTTTATTAAATAATATGTAAATCAAGATTTTTAATTAGTGTATACAGGATGTTTCTTAAAATCCGTTCACGAATCATATAGTTTAGCGTTACTGATCAAAAATTGACAATGAGTTGAAAAATATCATTTGCAATTTTCGTAATGGTTGACGAAATATTAATTTTTAAAGATTGCCAAATAAGCGATTATCAAATTACGTAGTGTTATTCCTGATCAAAAACTAAGTCGAAATAAAGGTCTATCATTTCATAAACTCTAATAGTTAATGCAGGCGGTTAGACATTTGACAATCTTTAGATTTTTATCACATGAATACGTCACGTGCGAGGCCGATCAGTCGTCTATTCGTGCATTATTCACTCAATGTAAATATATACAGCATATATACGCTCTGGTGATAACAATCAGGAAAATTGCGTGTATATATATACATACTAATATTACAAATAGGTTAATCCGCTTTCAATTCATGCAAGTTTTGGATCATAATTAGTGTACGAGATTTGAAGAACATTGTTTATGGAGATATCACCATTAATAAAATTACATAAAAAATATTTTATTAAATTATAATTTTATCAAATTATACTTTCTTATACCTTAAGAAAAAGTATTTCAATATATTGATTAATTATTCAGTAATTGATATTTCACTAATAATTGATGAGGTATCATTAGTCACTGAATTTTTAATCAGTTTATTGAAACATTTTTTCCTAAGAGTTTTATTAAATTTTTATCAAAATTTCTACTAAACCCTGCATTATATATATATATATATCAAAAATTGTCTAACAGAATTTGAACTCTCCTTTCCCTTACTTTGTTAAGTGATCGATACCAACAAAAAAGGGCACATCGATTATGTCGAGTCTTAAGCACTTCTTACTGGTACGTTTATTGCAGAATATAGTGACGATCGATCCACTGACAAAATCCTGTACGTTGGAAAATACTACCAGTGGAAGTGGAAAAGTCTACCAATTCGACGCCGCGTTCAGCCCATCCGCTACAACAGAATCGGTTTACGAAGACGTAGGTTCCGTCATTGTCGAAGCCGTCTTAGAGGGTTACAATGGCACTGTGTTTGCTTATGGTCAAACTGGTTGTGGAAAGTCTTTCACAATGCGGGGATTCATCGAACGCGCATTGGAACATTTATTTGAAGCGACTTCCACTGCCAGTTCAGAAACAAGGTATTCTTACAACTTATAAATTAGTTTAAAATACGCAATACAAAATATTACATTTTATTTTAATGAAAACGAACAATGCCTATAATTATACAAATATACGGATAAAATTAACAATAAGAACAGCTCATGTAAAAATTAAAATTGTTTAATAATTTAACAATTTAACAGCAAAACGAGCTACATATATGTATTATAACTTCCAATTGCAAAATTAAATTTTAAATTGTATGAGCTTCTTTCCGTTTTGCATTACGATATAAGGATGTGTGAACTATTGTCTTACAATTAGTTTGACAATTTATACTAAAATCTCTTTGTCACGATTTTACATATATAATAACAGAATGATCTTAAACTTGTATGCTACACTCATTTACGGTTTATTTACTTAATAATGACTATCCACCTAAGACATAGACAGCTCTCGTTCAAAGCCAAAATTATCTTTACCAAATAATATCTTTAACAAGACGTGCGGAATTGTACTTATTGTTAATAAGAGCGTTTTCGTATCGTTTTAATTTTATTACATTTTTAATTTTAATTTTAACTATTGTTTATTACACTTTCTACATTCAGATATTTAGCATTGTTGAGCTACCTCGAGATCTATAACGAGCGATTACGAGATTTGTTACAAGACGACACTGGCGAAACTCTGACACTAAAAGAGGACCCCACGAAAGGTACTTACGTCGCTGGTGGATTGCGCGAGGTCACTGTCAAAGACGCGACCGAATGCGCAGCATTAGTTCAACAGGGTGATCAAAGGAGAGCCGCAGCCGCGACGAAGATGAATGCCGCCAGTTCGAGAAGTCATGCTGTTTTAACTCTATCACTCGAAGCGATTGCCATCAATAATGATGATAAACGTGGCAATGCTGTCAGAAGAGGTCGATTGCATTTGGTCGATCTAGCTGGATCTGAAAGGCAAACTAGGACTGGAGCTACAGGAGATCGTCTGAAAGAAGCTGCCAGTATCAATCTGAGCTTATCAGCGTTGGGGAATGTCATTAGTGCGCTAGCTGCCGGAAATGGAAGACACGTACCTTATAGGTACAAATAAAATTTTTTTTATATTATATAATTTCTCGTAAATTTTTAACTCAATCTTTTCTGATTTATAGATACTGTTATTAAAAACAAAATTTTTTTTTCTCAGGGATAGTAAATTGACGAGATTGCTACGAGACAGCCTGGGTGGAAATGCTAGGACTTTGATGATCGCTTGCATAAGCCCAAGCGACATCGATGCTGATGAGACTCTCAGCACTTTGCGTTATGCCGCTCGAGCTCGTTGCATTAAAAATAAGCCCATTGTCAATGAAGATCCCAAAGACGCTCTTCTTAGACAGTATCAATTAGAACTTCAACGTTTAAAAAAGTTGCTTGACTCCAATGACGTATTAAATGTTGGATCGGACTTCCAAACGGGGGGAGAAATAGAAAACTCAAGAGAGAAACAATATTCCGAGGAGGTAATGTAATAATTATTCTCTTCATACTTTAATTTTACATATACAGAGTGCCTTATTTCAATTTTATTTTATAAATTATATAAAATATAGTAAAAGAAAATGTACATATATCTAAAGGTGGAGAGGCTAAGAAAAGAGTGCGAGAGTTCAAATTTGTCAGCTCAGAAACTGAAAGAGGAACTAGAAACTCTGAAATTTCGTTACGACTTGGGATTTAATGTGACGGACAATAGGGATAAAAACAGTGAAACATTTAGTCAAGGATACCAGGAGATGAATGAGTTGGACAAAGAACGAATAGAAAGAAGAAGGAAGAAAAGGGAGGCAGCTCTACAAGACGTTTTAAAAAGATTGGAAAAATTGACAATCGGTGGAGAAGAGATCGGTAATGCAGAACTGAAGAAAAGAAGGGAGAAAAGAAGAAAGAAGCTGGAAGCCCTTGCAGGGGCGTTAGAAGCCAATGATGCCAATGGTAGTGTCTTCCAAGTATATGGTCAACTAAGGTTAGTTTATGTAATAATTGTACCTAATAATTGACATGAATCTAAGGATTAAAATTATATGAGAGTTAATTTATAAAAATTTGTACTTATTTCACTGTATTTGATTTAAAATCAATTTTGAAACAAGTTAATTATTTTTTGTGTGTTTTATTTTATTTCGATATATTTTCATTTTAATACCAGTTTATTACAAATCGAGTATTATAGGCACACTCATTTACTAAAAGTTTGAGCTGAATTTGATGACTAATCTATGAATATTGGTTTTAATAATACATGTATAATAAGAAAAAACCAATATTTAAAATATAACAGATCGACAGAAGATGCATTAAAGAAGATGGCAAAGCGAGTAAAACAATTAGAAGCTGAAGCAGTAGACCTCCAAGCATCCTGGGACGCCGAACGTCGCGAACTTCTTCGAAGAGAATTATTAACGTCTCAATTGTGCGATCTCATGATGCCCTATCTTCGTCCTGGCTGCCCATTTCGAGATATCGCGGTAATGAGAGCAACGGCAACTTGGTGCGATGAATTAGGAAGATGGCGCTTGCCGGATGTATCTCCCCATATACCTCTACCTCCAGCCGCCCCTACTGTGCGAGTGGATCTTCATCCCAGTATTTCCTCCAAAGCGGATCATAATAACAATAGTAGTAATAGTAGCAATGACGAAAATGACAGTGGTCAAGATAATAATAAGGAAGAAGATGATAGACAAAGTATGAAGAAAAAAAAGGGTTGGAATGTTGTAAATAATTATTTTCGGAGAAGCAGAGTGGATACTCTTCTGGCACACGCAAGAGAAGCAAAATCTTTCGGTAAGATTATATCATATTTATCATTTATTATTTATATCATTTATTTATTTTTGTGTGCATTGTTATTTAATATTACCCAACAAATACAGAATATATATAGAATAAGATCCTAGATAAAAGGGATAATATACAGGCAAATTCATGTAAATGTAATCCAGTGTACTTTCTTGCAAAGAGTCTCATCCTCTGCCATCTCTACGCTCAACAAATATATATATTTATGTTTTGGAAAATTGTTACTTTGTTAAAGTTAATAAGGAGACTTTATTATGATTAAATAATTTGAATGTTACAGAACCGGGAAATCGGTTGAGCAGATCAGGAGGATCGGAAGACTCGGGACCGATCGCAGGTGGCAGCGGCTATCTGCAACTGAACGCATTAAATTTACAAAGTAGCGCACCGATACTTGATGAAAGTAATTACAGCCCGAATCGGCGCAGATCGGTAATACACGGTGGCTGGGTCTACGATGAGCAACCTAACCATTCTATGTATAACTCTTTCGTCAGTACTAAAAAGAAACTTCCTCCAAGAATATTGGAAGCCTTACCTTCGTATCCACGCGAGCCTACACCATTCAAATCATCCATTCACCTTAAAGGGATGGAATTGTAAGAGTAAGTGTCTTCTGTACTCTTTTATTCGAGATTTTAACAAGTGAAATGAGTTGGTTATCTAAAATTTGCAATTTTGATCTCATTTTTTGTTGAATTCATAATTCAAAATTGAAAATCAAATTTAAAAGAAGAAACATTTCTAAACATTAAAAATATAAGACATTTTCAAATATTTATTATAAATAGATGAAAATAAAAGTAGTATTTATGGGTCATACAGAGAATGTATTATACAATAAGTATTCAATATAACTTAAATATATACTTTCTAAAATAATTAACTAAAGTATAATTAACTAACGCAAACAAGTTACATGGACAACCTGTACGATTCACTAATTCTATTTATTGAACTCGCTATATAAATATCTATATAAACAGCGTGTAACTCACGCATTACTCATACATTATTTACATTCAATCTCTGAGGATTTATTTATTATAGAGGATGTTTAAGAAGTAATGAAAAATTCTGTCGCATATAGGGGTAGAATGGACTATAACAAGCGGCAATGTCTTAGTAGACATTGTCTAGTAACGACCATTATCGCTTGTTATAAACAAGTGCCTAGCGACGGCGAACTCGCGCGGCGCGCCTCGCTGGACAGTCGTATCACGCGCTTGCATTTGGCGATGAACCGGGCGAATTTGGATATTTTTATAAATTAATATCTCGTTAACTATTACGAAAATTGTAAAATGGTAGAGAACTTTTCTTCTTAGTTTCGTCCATTCTACCCCTAAGCGACAGAACTTTTCATTACTTCTCAAACACCCTGTATATACCTAGTACTGTAACTAGGTACAAATTGACCTAAGAACTGTATACTGAGGTACTTTTTTTGGTATCTATACCTGTACCTAAGAGGTATCATTTCTTGTGTATCAGTACCTATATTTAAATATATTTCAGTTTTGGGTGATACTTATCTGCACTAAGCAACTTTATTTTGCTATATGGGCAAAAACTGTATTCATATATTTTAAGAATCTTTTCCATTCTTTTTTGTTTCAGAGCAATGGAAGAGCCTGAATTGTGTCAACAGCTAACACAATGATTTTGAAAAGATGTCTTTTTTAAATAGCTATAAAATAGATCGGCCAAATTTGAGAAAAAATATATTTCATACTTCTTAATAGGATAAATAGACCCTGTCAATTTCATGTCAATTAATGATATGGTTTCCTTGCAAAAAATTCTTGAAAAATATCTTCAAAAACCTTCGGCAAACATTTTTTTCTTTAATATACTACAAACAAACATGATTATGAATTTACTTTTAATCATGTATGTCGTAGTATTTCGCTACTGAATTAATATTTTGTGATACATTCCAATATTAATTATACATACTTACATAATGTACAAATCGATTTCGTATAAAAGCAAACAAAAATATCATTGCATATTTTGTATGATATAATTGAAGCTACTATAAGAAGACCCTCGTGAAACAGAGCACTTTTATCATTTGTCATATCATGCCTAAGCGTGTAAAATATCAGCTTTATGATTAACAAACTTTAATTTAAAGCTATTAATTTAAAGAGTATCATAGTTTGGATATTTTCGTATCAAGATTTTCAATTCAAAATTATCTCAGGAAAACGCTCTTAAAAAGTAATTTGGTTGTTGCAGAATACCTTGTATATCATATACAAATACATATATGAAATTATATGTGATCATAGGTATTTATTTCCTAACTTATATTTGTATTTACGATCTTTAAAAAATTCTTTGTTTAATATTGCATATATGATTATATGTACATGAAATCATACATGATTTCGTACATGATCATATATGAAATCATTATGATCGGATATAATTACGATTTTATATATGGAATCACATATCATGATAATATTATACATAGAATCACATGATTATATATATAAAAATATAAATGTGAGCAAGTATGATTTTATACATGATTAGATATAATGTAATCATTAAAATGGTAAACATTATACGTAATGATATATATTTTATATATGATTGTATATAAAAATTTTTTCCCGGATCTAGTAAATATTTTGTAAATATTTCTATAAAATGTCTGCTGTTGTCTTTCATAAAATGCGAACTAGCATTCAAGCTATACATATGTCATTAATAAAGCAAAGGCTGTTTTGCAACTGTTAGAAGTTATTTTCGCTGAAATAGGATTATTTTAGATTCATTTACGAAAAATATATTTTTTAACTATAAGTACGTGTACCATCTTTTTGACAACACCTTAGTTATTAACCACATCACAGCTATACATCCATTAACATTTAATGTTTGTGGATTATCGACGTAGTGGCTTCATATGATTGCAGAAATCAAGCAATCTTGGATGTCATACAGCTTTAGGATAAATGACTGTTTTCGAAAGCATCATGAAATTAATTCCCGAATTAAAGGGGAAACGTTTTCCTTATCATAATTTTATTGTGTATATTCTGAAATATATAATTATGCTAATCAATAATATTTATTTTAGCAATAAAACTGGATTAATTTTTTACTGGGATTGTAATACTTTCTTAAAAATATTTTCATAATATTTACACATAATATCGTGCGTATTTTTAACTGTTTTTAAATAGTTTTTAATCCGAGTGCATCTTATCATAAGAATAGCATCTTATCATAAGAATATATATTGTATAAACGATCATAGACTTGCAAATACCTTTTTTTATTATTCAAATCAGTGTGAATTTAAAGATTGAAGTCTATTGGCAATTTTTTAAAAATAGTCAAGGGAATCCTAAAAGCAATTAGTCATAGTATAAATATGACATACATGCCACGTATACTATACATATATCATAAATTTTCGTACAACAATAGCGTTTTAATTAGACGTCTAAGTCCAATTCTAAAAATTCCACGTTGTCTTTTCGTGCAAACTACTATTTTGTGAACTACTATTTCGTAAGTACAGATTGCACAACTTTATGCGAAGCAAATGTGATCACGATTTTAAAACGCCATATTGAACTAAGAAATGGTAAAAAAGATTTCAAATTTAAAATTTTTTGACGTTTTCGGCATAAACTTTACCTCATATCAACTTTATCACATGTATTAATGTGTATACTTCAATTGTGGAAAAGGATTTTTAAATTTGTAAAAGAAGAAAAAAATAATATTACACAAAAATGATATGGCTATTTATAATAGTCGGTAATACAGGTAGCTCTAAGACTTCCAAAGGCTTTTGGAACTCTTCTCAAAACGTATACAAATGGTCAGAACTATATATGAGAACTGTGACAATACAATTTTATTGACATCGGTTTTATAATTTTCGAAAACGCATCGCAACGGGATTTCAATCAAAAATTTTAAAAGAGTAAATCTAATACACTGATTGTAATGCTGAAAGCTATACAATCGCATGCTTGTTTGTCAATTCGGCATTATCTAAATTTCACAATAAATGTTTCTTACTTTATAACGGATAAGTTATCTTATATTATATATATAAGAATTTATTACAATTACTTAACATTGGTTTCTGACTTTTCGGCTTTCTTCAAGAAATCATTAGCAAAGAGAAAAGATAATCAGATTAATAGAAAAAACAATGACTGCATTTAGATTTAGTCTACGTATATACAAACGTTTTGTAGTATCAAATTTCCATATTCAAAAACTCAACTATCAACTAGTTCAAAAACTAAATTTAAAAATAATTTTTATATGTACAAAGTGTGTCAAAAATCTGGATACAGTCGAATATCTTATAAATTAAACAAATTATTTTTGAGAAAAATGTTTTATCGAAAAATTGTAGATTTTTCAACAAGTGCATTAAACGACAATATCATCCATTTAATCTTGAGTGTGAGTATAGAAGAGCTCTGAAGATCAACTTAAAAATTTTTAATAGAAACATCTATTTTTTTTATTTAATATTCTTGTAGTTAATATAGAGGTCTTTACAAAACACTATAAAGAATTAGGTATTTTTTGAGATATGGGTTGAAAACTTTCAGGTATTACCAGCATTAACATTAATTTAATTTAATATAATGTCGTTCAAAATCATGACCTCGATAACATTTGTTAAGATTGAGGTTATTAGCGGTTGTCTGCTTTATTTTTAACTATTTAATCTATTATCTTTATATTTAACCATAAAAAATGTAATATTACCAAATCGTTATTAAAAAAAAGTAATGGTAACGGTAATAGTAATGACATTCCAGGTAACACATTACTTATACTTATCCCTTTTAATTAAGTAGATATTTTATGAGCATAAATTATTTTACTCGTGTTAATTCAGGGCTGAAAATTAATTCTGGCTTTTATCAATATGGTCACTATTTAAAAAATCAAGATAAAGAAAACAATTAAAAATCGTTTCTTTATCTTTTTTTGAATGCGCAAAGAATTTTTCACATTTTTCAATATTGAGTTAATTATATGAGTTAGCTATGTATCTGCAAAATTAATTGTGGTAACCTCTCATATATTAATTTACGCTCACTCACAATCAGGCAAAAATTTAATTACGTGTGTTTCTTTGTTTTGAAAGCGATCGTAGGGTGACAAGGCAGTAGTAGAGAGGGTGAGGACGAGAGGTGGCAGCAGCGGCAGGGGTAAGAAGACCTGCAATTCCCGATGAGCTTACATCTAGGAAACCTCACAAACGCCAAACGTCGATACGCCGACTCTCGAGCCGGCGGCAGCCATCTTGGAGGGTTGCTGTGCATTCGTCTTCTCTCATAAACTCTTGGAGCAATTTCGGCGTCGTCGATATGACGTCAAGTAGAATTATATGGTATATATAATTGACAAAACAAAACTAAGGTCTTTTAACAAAATACTTATTTCAAATTATCCTAAATCATAATATTTATTTTTAAAAAATTAAAATTATGTGATACGTAAAATATTTCTAAAGTTTTAGATAGATTTGCATAATCTCAAATTTTTTAATTAACAATAATAAGTAAGGTAAAGGACTCTTAGTTTAAAACATCAAAGTAATAGACTAAAAAGACAAATTAAGTATCATAACATTAAAATTTTTAATCACGTAGTCAAATAAAAGAAAAATAATAATTTCGAAGACGTAAATAATATAATAACAAAAATAGACGTTTCCAATAAAACCTAACAGCAAATCTTCAAAACTTTACATGTTTCGACTCTTGGATTGAGTCTTCAGAAGTACAATTGAAAAACGTATAATGAGGACATCAGAATCATTGGTGTAAAATACATTAAAAGATGAATCCATTTTTAGGGCAAGAAATCTGTCTAACAACGATTGGTAGATCGGTAGTAAATCTATGGAAGAATAATTAACTAAACTCTCTTTTGTAAAATCAATAAATCATTAATATATATTTTTTAATTAAATTAATTTATATGTAAAGATTTCCATATAGCATAATCTTTTAAAAGTGTAATGTTTTAAAAATCTAAATTTAACTAAAATAAAGAGACAAGATATTAATGTATATAATGTTTGTTAGTAATTTAATTCAATAAATTATTTAACTTGTTATAATAATTAACCTGGTAACCAATAAATCTTGTTATATCCAGCAATACATTTTTTATTAATTAATAAAAAAGATTCTAAAGTATCTTATTTGTCATATAAACTATAAATTTACAAATTATTTTTCTACTGTATTATAGTACATACATATCTCTATACGTATAAACATCACGATTTTCATTTTTTGAAATACACAAATAATAAATGTAGATAGACATTTAAATATTAAACAAATATGATTCTCTGATTTAATGCATTATATGAATGTTACTTAAGCGTCGATTAGTTTGTTAATAAAGAAACTCTCAAATATCTAGTTTTGAAAATTCGCAAATCAAAAGCAATTCGCTGAAACAGTATCTTTACACTCTACATAAATCGACCATTTAATCACAACTGAGTGATTAAACTACATCGAGGGATGACAGCAACGGTGGTAATCGCCCATGATTAAAGCTCCTGACAAGATAACTGCTATCTTCTTGTCGGAAAAGCGATTGCGGATTATCCCCGTATGATCATGATAAAACGTTTTGATCACGGTTACTTAATTAAGTCTGCGGCTTAAATACGCAATGGGAACAATCCATTCTTTTATAGAGCAAGCTAAATATTCTCATTCAATATTCTTCGACATATGAGGCATACGTTCAATAGGTATGTTATATTTGTATGCTCACTATTTACAGTAAAAATAACGAAACTACATTTCAAGTTTAATTCAAAAACATTTCATTGAATATATTAATATAAAAATATTTATTAGTACTTTCTTTTTTTGAATAAAATATTTTTTTATTCCTACCATAAATCATAATATTTAAATCTAAAAGTTATTTTATATAATACGTATAATATAATTATATAAATTTACATTTTTGTGAAAAATTATATACAGAAAGAGAACAAGAAAAATAAAAATTAATCCTATATTTTTTCCTTATACATATATAATAAATATTATTCTTTTTCCAATAATGTAGCATTATTAATTCTTTCGCAGGTAATATTAATCACTACTACGCTATTTCTATACGGGAGAATTCATCGCGGATTCATTAGCACTGTATGGGAGTGCAAATTTGCGCATTTTATACAAAGTATGAACAAAAACATATTCATAAAAATTTTTTTAAGTTAGTAATAATGTTTAGTATAATACATATTACAAAACAGTGATACACTCGTAAACCAACATTGCAAAGCTTTGGAGACATCCATATAAAAAATATCTACATAAACATTTTGAGATAGATGACTCTATAATCACTATATAATATTGTACAACGGTAAATACTGCGCGTCGAATAACTACACTCTTAATATGAAGCAAGCGCGCTCGATGTTAAGTAACTACAGTCATCCTTACAATTTAATATTAATTACACAATTTTTAATATTATTCTTACATTATATAATATTAAGATATCTTTAATGTATATATATGTATATTATTGTTGCATGTTAATTCGATACTCATCATATCTAGGCTTGTAGGAAAAGAGAGTTTTCCAACAAGAGGCACAATGTAAAACAATAAATCATTACATCCTTGTTGTTCGCCAATGTCAAACAAAGATGAAATGATCACTATATTACATGGGGTTGCTTGATGAAAAGCTCCCATAGTCGTGTATGTATGCGAGCGTGCACGAGCCGCACGTAACCGGCTGGCACGCGCCACATGTAATTCAATCGGCTACTCGAACGAACCGTCCATGGATCAAGAAAGGTGGACGGTAGACATAGCCTAATCCCGGGGAAACGAATAACGCATGTATAATCATCTGATGCTTCCCCACTGTATTTTCTTAGCTGACTCTTCATGACCAGATGCGTCGCTGAATTATAGCTTCTTCATCTCACCTTTTTTTTTTCGAAATAAGACACTGATCAAGATATGTTGTCTTTGGTATATAAATCAACAAAAATGTTAAAAAGAATATTATCTTATTGTTTAAAAAATAACAATCATACTTCAATAATTTAATGTTCAATAAAATTTATTTTGTCAGAAATATTCTAATACGCAATTTTGAGATTAAAGTTGTAAAAGTGGGCTCATCGTAAAGGTCAAGTTACTAATAATTATTGTATTATACTGTAAAAAAATTATAAAAATTTACCTCATACCATTAAAGATCAAGGATAATTTAAATCAGCCAAAATAAGTTAATAAAAGTTAACATCAGACTTGTATCAAGCAATTAAAAAATTTATGTATTATTAATTTTTTTAACAAACAAATGCGTGTAAAATGCGTACAGTCTCACATTATAAATTTCTTGAAATTATAATGTAAAAAAGTCAAAATTGTAATGAGCGCTAATTTTATAATACAAAAAAATATTATAAAAAAGAGTTGTTAACATGAATCAAAAACATAAACAATTTGTAATGTAGTTAATAGGTCATTTTGGAAAATAGAAATGTATCTTACATTAAAAAAACTTCTAGTAAATAATCATTTATTACAATTTAAAAAACTAATTTTTATTGGAATTATTGTAATCATTGGTTAAATAAATTTGTATTAGATAATGCAAACTTATTTTCAGCTTACTCTATTATTATCCTATTTTTTTTAACACTTTGAACAATTTCTGGATAATACAAGTTATAGATCACATTTATGTATGTGTGTGGTAACAAGTAGAAAAATGTAATCCTCCTGCACACATTCAAACTTCTTGCACACAGATCATACGGTATGCACGTGGTCGTCACGTAAAGAACGAGCGGGGTTGAAAGAATGATTAAGTTCACGTGCGTATTTACACGATTTGTAACGGTACTTAATCTTCTCTTTGATTTTGGTCTCGAGCAAACACAGGTGCATCAAAAAGTACCCCGTCCTATCTCCGGCAAATCGTACCTGCCGTTGCTTCTATTCGTTTTGCTATACCCGTATGGATTCACGATTCAAATAGGGAATGAGAAAAGGCGAAAAAGACGACTGAAGTTGAAAAAGGTTTGAGAAAAAACTTGCAAACTCCGGTTTCAATAAAGTGTTTCAATAAAATTTATATATACGTATATGTACAGAGAGAAAGATCCAATAAAATTTTAAATTAGCAATTTTATAGAAAAAATTTGTTCTATTTATTTAAATAAATACTTCTTTATTTTATTTAAAACAATAATATTATAAAAATAATTTTAATTGTTTTTATTAGTATTGCTTTAATCAATTCTTTTAATTTTTTAAATCTATTATATTTTGCTTAACGCGCATGTTAAGGTTTATTAAGACATTTTCTAATTTTTTTTTTTTTCCTTCTAATCTGACAATTTTCAATCTTCTTTAACTATATTTTATAATTTCTACATTATAATTTTATAACTTTTAAATTTAACGTTATTTATATAATTTACATATGTTTTTTTATTAATTTAATCTTTAAATTATAATTTAAATTTAATTAACTTAATATTTTATAGCAAAATATCTCAGTAAAAACATTTTTATACATAATTATAAGTCAGTATATAAAACACACACACGCGCGCGCGCGCACATACACACACACACACACACACACACACACACACACACACACACACTTGTGTGTGTAATTCACTTAACTCTTTTACAGTATACTTTCAAGGCCGTGGAATATTTTTTCATCATAACATTGTGTGTATTTTGAAATGTAATGCTAAACTAATAATATTTTAGTAATAAAATTAGATATATAGTTTTCAATTTTCACACAAACATATATGATTATTTATAATTATAAATAAACATATTTCATAAATAGTTTATACAATTATATATAATTGTTTATATATAATTATGTATAAAAATGTTTATGAGAATAAAAGAAATAATTAAATGCATAATCGTACAATTTGTCTGATCTTTATACCTTATTAATTTTCTTTAATTTTCTATAATTTTTAAAGAACTTTTGATTATCCCTTTTTTCACTTATTTTGTGCTTAATTAATTCTCATAATTATTTAATATGTTCATAGACTTAGATATTGAAAAGAAAAAGGAATGATTTTCTACAAAACTCACCATAAATACCGTAGATCTAATCGGTTGGAAGTGTAAGCCAATACCAGGTTGTACACGACGTGTCATAATTCTTGGACCCATCAGTGATCCGCTTCCCTCTTTTTTTCTTCTTAGCTTCTCTAGTTATAATATGTTATTTATGCATACACTGTGGCAGAATTGGTGTAATGCAGATTGTATGTCCATTGTCCATATACATTTCCATACATAATATTTTTTATGAGATTTACAAAGTTTGAAACTTTTATATGCATGACTTAATTTATATTTTAAAAAATGTTAATATAAAATCTACGTTTTTTTATTATTTATGTATACGTATATATCTAAAGTGGTCAAAAACTATCTTATAGTCTTTTTAATCATTAATTACTTTCATGTAATTAGTAATTACTAACTTCCTCTCTCTCTCTCTCTCTCTCTCTCCCCCTCTCTCTCTTAATTACGAATTATTAAAAATTTACTATTTCCTGGAAACATTAAAAGAAAAAAAAATTAATTTTGTGTTATTCAAAAAGTCTTTCATTAAACGTATAGGATGTTTTATATATACGTGTATTGGTAAATTTCGAACTGGAAAACATGATCCTTCTCACCGGCACCCTCACGCTGATACGATGACACAACATCATGGCGATAGTGTGCCGTGTTCGTGCGGTTGACTTCCTCTTCCTGTGTCCGCATATCGAAACTACGCAGTCAGATGTTCCGTCTACACTCGCCATTCGGTTGTCAGGATTATGTGCGGACAAGGGTCGCGTTCAAGGAGTGCGCTATTGTGTCTTTGTCGTTCAATAAACCTAAAACAAGGGTTGAATGACGGAATAATGTTGATAGCGCACTGTTCAAATGCTGCAAAGATAGTCAAATACTTGTAACTTGTTAAAGAGAGTCATGATAAAAGTACAAATTAATAACAGATTTGAGATTGCTTTTATAACGCCTGTCTCAATTTATTTAAATCAATTGTTTCTATATTTTATGAAAATTGTGTTTCTCATTAAGGTAGGTACATATTTTATCGCAAAAGGAAATATATCTCCTAAATGGATAATAATATATGTTATGATAATATATGATATGATAATTAATAATGTTATAATAATAGAATATATTAGGAAGAAGTTTATCTCAATTACGCTATATATACATATATCTAAATCGGAAATTTGCATTATCTTTAAACAGTTCATATTTTCAAGGCATGATGTAACGTTAAATTGTTGTTTAAGTACGAATCCTTTAGGAAAGTAACACTGGATCTCCGCATACTATACGGTCGAGTTCACTGTTGACTGGTCAATATCCACGAAAAGGAAGGCATTACAAGCCGATGATCTCGAAAAGGGTATCGAAGAACAGGACCACCGTGATCGGTGCGCGGTTATAGTATCTATATTATATCTGAAGAAAATATAATACCTCCCTTCCATTCAACCAAACAAGATATATCACTATGACTGTAGTGCGAAAAAGATTATGATCATCGATGATCATCGCATGAACGTGTAGTATCCCGTATTGTCGATGTCAATATCATACAATACATGTGGTTCGATAGCGGTTTGATTAAATATATGTAATTAAAAATACTATTTGCTAGTTTATGCTGAATGTGAGTATAAACTTAATTTACTTTTAAGACAATATATTAATGCGATGGATTCATCCTTATATAAAAAAGAATAAAATAGAAGAAAGAAGGAAATCTTGCTGTATCTGATATTCCATTACCCTTATTCTCTCATTTGACACACACACACACACACATATATTTTTTTTCTTTCCATTTTGAATAATATTTCTGAAATAACATCTCTAATAATTATTTCCAATTTTTTTCGAATAAAAATGTAATTTTTTTAAGTAAAAATTCTGTAACATTATCCCGTCACTTTGTAACTTTCACGCAACTTGGGATATATAAGATCTGACGACGATATGTTGTACACAGTTTCAGTTAGTAGAAGAAGAAAAGAGAAAGAAGAGAAAGAGAGATCAAGACAGAGATAAAAGGAGGGAAAAAAGGGATAGAAAGCGGTGGAGTGGGGTTGGATGATACGTACGTAGTCAGTGAGCCGCTTTAAGGGGTGAGAGAGTGGGTGGATAGGTGGTAGATCGCTAGTTAGCCAAGAGACATTGACATGCCAAACCGCCAGCATGACGGTGTCTCCAAAAATAGTGCGCCAAAAAGTTACGTTGAAGTTTAATTGCTTAAATTTTAACCGTAAATATTTTTAAATAATTTAAAGTGAAAGGTTTTATATGAAATTGGAATCTTATTAGTCGTTATTAATTTAATTAAACAAATTTCTTCTTACTGTTAAAAAAATAATTTATATATATTAATTTGTGATTTATTGGAAAAGCAATCAAGTTATATTTGAAAATAACTGGAATAGTGAAGTGTGATAATATATAGTCCAGGAACTGATCGAAGCTGTAAGAAATGTAAAAAAAAATATAATTTTGTGTAAGCGATAAATCATCATACGACAGTAAAAAGAAAATTCAATTAAATAATCACTGTTGCATTAAAATTAAAACGTGATCTAAAATATAAATATTTCAATTTTTACTCTCTATATTCTAAATCTTTCAGTGAATATCACAATATGTGGAACATTTGCATAAAGAAAACATAATTTGCTAAAAATAAAATATTTTTAATTAGAAAACGTCAAATAATGAGATAATATATGTACATTAAAAAAATAAAATAATAGAAAAATGTGTGTGTTACATGTAATATGTAACATATATATAAAAGAAGTTAAAATATTACAAAAGTGCAGAGAAAATTTGGAATTAAAGGAATTTGTGTAAATTACAGAGATATAGTGAAAACTTCAATTAATATAAGAATTAATTTTCTCATAAGTGTTATTACAATCGTCGAAGTGATATGTTCCGTCATTCAATTTTTTAAAGGAACTACATTAGAGATAAAACTAAAAAATAATTTGACACTCGAAGAATATAAAGATCCACGACGAAACCGAATGTACAAATCATATAAGAAAATGCAGACATTACGGATCTGTGAATGGGAATGTCCAACGATAAGTTTTTTGCAGAAGCCTCTAACAAGGATTGGCAGGTCTTCCAAGCCATAAAGGTACGTCTATATGCGCGTGGTAAACCGTATACACGTGCATTTTTCTTCTTCATTCGGTCATTCATAAAAAGTCATTCATTGATTAATTCATCTAGTCGATTTTCACAGCCACACATTCTGGTCCACAACAATAACAATATATTTATCAATGTATAAAATTCACTTGTACAAAGTGATTCCTAAGGAATCTGTAAAAAACCAGGGAATATTCTTTTGCTAATTTTATGAAGGAATAATCCTTCGAACATATAAAGTATTTTGTTTTCAAATGTTTTTATTGCTATATACAATCGCCTGTAGAGAGAGAAAGAGAAAGAGAAAGTAACGATTGTATTCGAAATATTATATTTTGAATTGATCGTGTATGTATCAAATTGTACGTGTTTCTAATTAGTAACACTTTTCATTAGGCCGCATTCAATTAGGCTGATGTAGTGTTTTTTATTTAAGAAAAGTATAGCCGTATTTAATGAGCCACCGCTAAAAATGTTTCATTTGCATTGGAAAATAGTTTTAAAACCACATATAAACATATCAAGTTTGAATTCGATTAAAATATCTCTAATTGTTTTCTAGATCTTCGAAATTTTCATTCTTTTTTCTCAACTTTAACATTTCTATTTTTGAAAGTAAAATATTATTGGACATACAGTGGTAGTCATGAAGACAGTCAACTATATAAAAATTAACATAGGTATTTTATCGGTCTATTTTTATACTTGTTGGTAATGTTATTCATTACAGCAACAATTATGCAGCAATAATTTATGTGAACTAAAAAACCATAACAAACTATTGCCGAAATAAGGTGTAATTGTGAGAATCTTAAAGTGCCCTGTGCTATAAGTAGTTGATCATAATAATAAAACCAAATTATTAATGTAAATTTATTAACATAAAAAAAATGTGTTAAACATTAATGTGATTTCATACATTAAAAATAATTATAACGCGTGCGTGTTTATACAATTTACAGATTTTTCGATTTTCATATTGAAAAATTACGATTCATCATAACTTCGAATAATTCATTCAGCACATAATTCCTTTTTTATGTCATACTATATTTTAAATATTAAATAAGAAACTAAATAAGTGAACTGATCAAGAGGCTCAAAGTTTTAAAAGAAATTAAGAGAAGTATAGCCATCGAGTGTATGTGTCTTGCATTTAGTTGTAATCATAATTTAAACTCAATCTGTTTGTCATGTTAGGGATCCAACGGTAAGCATTTATTTTTTGACGTTTTCAACACAACAATACGTTAATAAATATTTTTCGTTAAGAATTTACGCGTTATCGCGTTTATATGTTTGTCTATATTAAATCTATTCATGTACTGAGAAAGACCAAAAACGATGGTCAAAACGTTTATTTATTTATATATTACTTATTTATAATGTATTATTTAAGAATAAAAGTTGACTTGTATACTAATGCACTGATATCTGCGGTGGCTCATTATATATAGCTATACTTCTCTTAAATAAAAAACACTACATCGGCCAAATTAAATGTAGCCTAACCAAAAACGTTACTAAATAATTAGAAACATGTACAATTTGATACAAAATTTTCCCTATTTTTCAGAACGACTAATAATTTCTTTTAATTTCTCTTGTTGCGATTTTTCTTTATAAAGAATAAAATTTTTATTTTCTTATCAGCTTTACAGTGAATATTTCGCCCTATTTTCGTTGCGATTTTAAATAACTGATAAAATTTCTCACTATAATTTTATTATAGTTAATTTATAATTAATATTTAACACACCTTTCTTATAATAGTAAATTACAACAATTTTGGTTTTATTATTATGACCAGACTATTTAGTAGTAGTAACCACAACACTTTAGAATTCTCACAATACAAAAATAAATCTTATTTCAATAATTCATTATATTTTTATCAATACGAATTGTTGCTGATGTACAACAATAAATGACATTATCAGCAAGTAAAGACAGATGGGTAAAATAAATATTTTATTAATTTTTTATACATATAGGAGATTCCATTTTCACAACACCACTATATGCCTTTAATTGTTTTATACTTGCTTAGGAATCATTCTATCTGTATAATATAAAAGTGTCAATTGATAAATAAAGATTAAAATAAAATAAAGATTAAAAAATTTTAAAGATTAAAAATATTTATTATCTTATATACGTACAATAGGTATAGAAAATTGTTTTCATTGAAATTAAAAGCATTGAAAGATATATTATATGTCAATCGCGTCATACATGTTTTTGATATTCAGTCTAAAATAGAATGTCTAACTTTCTTTATTTAATTTTTATTATTATTAAAGGAATTAATGATATTAAAGAAAAAAAATTTGAAGTGATAATTTGTAGTTTAAAAAAAAGAAAAAAATTCTTTTTATAAAAATCAAAACATATATATGATTTGTTGTGTAACTTTCTGCAAAATTTACACTCTCTTTCAGTAAAAAAAAATCCTTATATCACTAGTCAATCATTCATCATTTACTATCATACGATAAAAAGTAAATATCAAATTCTTTAACTTTCTAAAAATATTTAATATATTTTTGACTTAATATTTTTAAAACAAATCAAATTCGAATAATTTAATTATCTCAATCTCATCTTTTCGTATAACCTGCGTTTTTCCTGATTTTTACATCCATATATTTAATGATCCGAAACACTCTTAATGATTTTACAATGACGAAATAAATATTTCTCTACTTAACAAAAAAGTTGTATCTTATTTTTCCATAGAAAATGTACAATTTCGATTGTTTCGATCTGCGAATTCATTTATTTCGTAATATGCTTAAAAAATATATTTTGTGTGTATAACAAAACAATAACACTTAATCACTTTCACATCTACTTTATATCGTAAAAATAGCATCGATGGCGAGCGACGGCTTGCGCTGAAGCTGCGCGCCGTTACCGGGACGACCAGAGAGGGCTGGACCAGCACTATAGCGCGTTTCCATAGGGAGAGGAAACGAGGGTTGCAAAGAGGAGGTGTGGGTAAGCACAGTGGTGTGCATCCGGGGGATAGGCCACCGTCGAGAATTTCACAGAGATGGAGTTTCTGCAGAATCATCACGCGGTTAACACCTCCGAGTCGCCGTATACCCTCGGCACAGGTGAGACCTGAAATTCTCTGTACCTCATGTGAACGAACGCAAAGACAATCGCGAAAGTAAGCACGAAAATGATCGCGAACATGAAAAACGAACACGCGGGTGATTGTTGCACAGTGCGAAATTTCCGGGATATAGTTATAACATTTCTCTCTCAATCAATAATACTGTAGTTCTAAAAATGTGAACAATAATTAATCTATTTATTGAGTCTTTAACGAACTCTTAAAAAAACTACAGTTCAGTTCAATTTCATAAGAATAATTCACTTCCGGAATTCTCTTATAAAATATTTTCTAATAATTAAATATTATACGTTAAAGTGACTTCTATAAAAACATGTGACAATTTCTACTACACTTATAATTTTTCAAACTACAAAAATTTCGTGCAAAATCAGACAGTTAATTTGTATAGTATTATTACTATACATTTTGTAACAATTTTTAATTATTTTATCAACAACACGTTTTTATATTAAACAAATATCGTGAGTGTGACATACAGGATAGTTCCTAATGTCAAATTATTCCTATTGACTTTAATAAACTTTAATTTACAAATCACCATAATTGCATAGCATAAAATTCGTTCAAAGTATTCCTATCATGATAAAGAGATATTATTAAGAGTATATTATTAAAAAACATCAATGCTTTTTCAATTTTAATATATTTTGTATTATTACAATTTTTTTTTTTTTATTTATTGCAAGATTTCTAACATATATTTTAAATTATAGCAGAGAATATAGTTCATGTTTCGAGCAAAATTTAGCAAAATTTATATCTACGTATTCTCTACTTTAATTAATTAGAAGCAAAGATTCTTTTATATTTAAATTTAATTTTTTATTAAATTTAATTGAAATTATAGCAGAGAGTAGCTTGATTCAAAATTTATACCTATAATATATTCTTTGCTTTAATTAATGTAAATTATAACAGAAGCTTAAATTCCCTCTCAAAACATTGTATACATGCCTATTTATGATTAGAGAGAGAGAGAGAGAGTTCTGCTAGTTACTGAAGAAAACCGCGGTTTTTGGTGGAGTAATACTTTTAAACATTTACCAGAATCTTTAATCTTCGTAAAGTTTCCATTTTTAGTATATCAGACTCAATTTACTAAAGCGGAAGATTTGAGTAACATGATTTGAGTGAACGGTATTTAATCAAAATTAAATTGTTATTTTAAATTTTTAATATACTATGCAGTATGATTGTTATATTGAATATTTTCCTACGAGAATTATACATTCTTATACAACATATATTGTATTATACGTGTTTTTTTATAATTATTAATTTTGTTGACTACTGAACAAACCGTGTTTTTTCGTGGGATAATACTTCTGAATATTTACCTTACTCTTTAAAAAAATCTTCGAATACTTTAAATAAAAAATTATTCTACGAGTATCTTCGATAATTCAATACGTTTCCTAAATCTTTAGGTTCCGTGGATAGCATCGAGGCAACTATCTCATCTAGCTTCTGTTCTGGATCACTAGGGGTGCTTTCGGGTGACGACGCTCTATCAACTGATAATCAAAACGAAGAAGCAGCCGTCCTTGGCGCTGCTCTGCAGGGCACGCTGCGTTTGCAGGACCTGCAGAGCTCGTCAACTAATATCGAGGCTGACCAGGGCCAACAATTTCCAACTTCTGGTCAGATCGTGAGCGAATTTGGCGGTAGCTTCTGGGTTGATGACATGGCAGGTTTTTCTCTGCCCCCGTTGGACCTGGACCCTTTGCCTCCAGGCTTGTTCAGTCCGTGCTCAGGAACATACAAGTTGGTTATCAATTTTATTTTCCTCTTTTTTTTTCTTCATCTGTCTCTCCTTTTATTTTGTTTGTTTATCATTTAAATATTACATAAACCTATGTAACGCTTGAAAAGATACTTGGAAATCGAGACTAGCTCTTAGTGTCTAATAATATTAATTTCGGTGTGAATTTTTAAATAATACATTTTCCAATATATCACAGTCACTCAACATATAGTTTAATTTTTGTTTTTTCTACGTATTATGCGCGCTTTTAATGATTTATAAAGTCAACAATTCGATAGAATCTGTAAAATTCAAGACTTCTTTCTCAGCTGGGGCTGCACACGCAGTGAATGCGTGCCAAGGACGAACAATGGCGCGAATGGCGAGGGCGTTGCCGATGTTCTTTTATCCCTAAAACATGCGGTAGTACACCCCGGAAGTCCGACGGCCAGCTACTATACCACTGGCGCCGGTTCTGCAGCAGCTCATCATTACTCGCAGGACTATGTGCCGAATCTAGGCCCGTCGGTTCCAGGTCCAGGTCACTACGGTCCTGCATCCGCCGCCATGTCTGTCAATGTGTCGATGAACATGACCATGAACATGAATATGCATTCTGGGTAAGAATTCTTCATTTTCCTCCTTCATCCCTTTTCTAAACATCTTTCAACATATTTTCATATTGTTAATATTCACGAAAGATCAAGTTAAAAAAGATTTACTTACTGATATTTGTTATTACTATCTAATTTCATTTTAATTATTCTAATAAGAGAGGAAAAGATGATATTATAGCTCTTATAAGCATAATGGCGCCCTTCTTAATATATTCGCTATTAGAATTCGAATTATTTATGGAATTATTTGTTCAGCACACTTCAACATCAGGAAAAGAGCTTTTAAAATTACCAGATATATCTCGAAAACAAAAAGTTATATCGAAATGAAACAAAATGCATTTACAGTTGATACTTTCGCATGATATAAACAAAATTTAGAAATAAAATTTATTGCCGGTACTATGACGTCATAAAAATCCTCAAATTCATCGTTTTTTACTCCTTTGATGATAATTTTGCTGAAATTAGAATAATAGCCAAATTTAGACGACAGATTCATGTTCATGAGGCAAAAATATATTAAAAATAATTATTTATATTCATATTGCAGAGTGGATATTACTTGATTTTTACCTTTATTAAATTATTCAAACTTATAATTAGTATACTCATGGAGCTAAGATCCATTTTTTATAGACATATTGATTTATTTTTGTAAGAATATTTATAGAAGTTTGTCAATAATGTATACTGTACCATATTGTTCTCTGCATCTTCTCTAAAAAATACAATTATATGATTCTATCTTTGCCTTTGTTATATATCCATATCTTTATCTCTATATGTATGTTTCTAGCTACGAACAAAGTTATTCATCAGCATGGGGCGTGGAACCTCTCCTAAGTCCCGCCCCTCAGTACAGCAATCCGGTGGAGGTGGCGGCACAAACGACCGCGAGGGTGAATCAAGGCGCGCCAACCAATAGCGGTCTGATCGGTCATCCCCATACCCACCCCCAATCACATCACAGTGGTGGCCGAGTGCAACTCGGGGGTGAACACACAATTTGTGTAAACACCACAGGTCCGGCCGCGGGCGGCATCACCCTCGAAGATAATGGCAGACCAAATCTGTGCAGAATTTGCGGAAAATCATATGCCAGACCTAGTACTCTCAAAACTCACCTGCGCACCCATTCAGGAGAGAAGCCGTTCAGGTCGGTATCTCCCTATGTCATCGATGAGAAAAATGTAGAATTTGCTGAATTTAAAAGAAAAGAGACAACATTTATTTTATTCCATTTTATTTCGCTGTTTTATTTTATTTTATTTTTTTAAATAAAACTATTTTAGTGTGACAGTATAATAACAGAGTTGTACTAAGGAATGTTATATATATATTTTTTCTATTTTGATGTATTTAGTTTAATCCCCTTCAAACTTCGCGTATATTATAATGTACATGCAATCATCAAATTTGGAGATATTATCCGTTAAAATTATTTAATTCTATCAACATCAACTGACAATGAGATGTAGGCACATAATAATGTTGGAAAATAATCAAAGTTTAAACAAAATTAATTGTTTAATATGAATTACTTATTAAAACATGTTCAAATTTAATTAAATTTTTGTATATAATTCGAATAAAATAAAATCTGAAGGGATTAAGATGCACATGAAAATAATCAAAATATTAACTTTAGTTTTATTTAAAAATGTACATTCTCTCTCTCTCTCTCTCTCTCTCTCTCTCTCCCCCCCTCCCTTCCTCCCTCCCTCTCCCTCTCTCTCTTGCAGTTTAAATTATACAATAATAATTTCTGAATGTATTATATAACATAAAGTGTAATAATAATTAGTTTCTGAAAAATGTGAAGATATTCCTTTAGAAGATTTATGTCAGTACCGGCGATTTTTCTGTATCAAAATCTTTAAAAAATTTATAAAAATTTTTAAACTTTTATATACCTTTTTTAAAAAGTACACAAAACTAATTTAAAAAATATTTTTAATCTCTCCAGAAAATAAATAATTATTTATTAATTGTATTTAATCTTCAAAAGTTATGACTTTAAAAATCATAGGCAAAAAAGCAATAATAATTTCAAAGCAATTACAATTTAAAAAAAGAATTTATATAGAAAAAAGTAATGATTAAAATAAGAGAGAGATATATATTAATAAAAAACTATAATTAAAACAAAATGAGTGAAATAAAAAATAACGCAATATAAAAAGGAAATTAATATAAATAGTTTTGATATACGATTTTATAATTGCACATTTTCTATCAATTTAATCGATATAAACTTTGAACTAAATAATTTCAAGAAAAAGAATGTTACATAAAAATTAAAATTATGTTCCTAAATCAGTGTTCTCTCTCTTTTTTTCGCTTCTTTTCTTTCTGCCCCTCTCCTCCCTCTTTCTCTCTCTTTTTTCCATCTTAATTTTATACGAGATTTTCTATTGAATTTTAATCGATTGTTGTTGCAAATTTGCATAAAGATTTTAAAGAAATCAATTTTGTATTTATAAGAAAACTTAATTTTGTTAATTAATAATGAAATTTATGTTATTTACAAAGGTGTCACGCGTGCTCGAAAGCATTTAGTCAGGCGGCGAACCTAACAGCGCACGCGAGAACACACTCTGGCGAAAAACCTTTCCGATGTCCAGTTTGTGACAGGAGATTTTCGCAAAGCAGTTCAGTAACCACGCATATGAGAACGCACTCAGGTGAACGACCCTATAGGTTTGTATTCGAATCTTTTTTTCTCAGAATCTTTCACATTGAGATATTTAATATACCATGAAGCACAAATTCTAGCTTAAACCAAATATATCATTTTCCTATTAGTGTTAAATTATTTTATTTATTTATGTATATACTAAATTTTCAATTTAATTTTATATGTAATAAATTACAATTATTTGAAGAACTTAAAATGAAAATCCGTTTAATATATTATAATTGAATTAATAATTTATAATAAAATATTATTTACACTTAAAATCAGAATTATGGTATCAATTAAAATACTAACAGATCTTCAGATTAATTCTTAATATACAAGGTGTTTGAGAAGTAATGAAAAATTTTGTCGCATAAGAGTAGAATGGACTAAACTGAGAAGAAAAGTCCTCTACTTATAAAACTATCCAAAACAACGCGTGTCTAGCGACGGCGAACAAGCGTGGCGCGCTTCGCTGTGGGGCGGTCGTATTCAGCGAAAATTGTAAAATGTACAGGACTTTTCTTCTCAGTTTAGTCCATTTCATCCCTATATGTGACAAAATTTTTCATTACTTCTCAAACACCCTGTATACATATTTACAAATGACGTAAGGGTTATCAGGGATGTATTCCAATCAAACGAAATAATTATTGATTGTTTACTGAGCACTTTATTTTACTGTACGCTGTTCATATACCATTGACAAATATTTTTGAAATATAAATAAGTAACTTATAAAAGACAACTATTAGTTATTAACATGACATCTAAAACTGTCAAATCGTAACATTTGCTTGATATAAAACCCAGTGAGAAATGACAATCGATGTCGAATCGATATCAATTCGACATCAATTCGATATCGATTCCATTGTTATTTCTCACTGGAAAGTTTTGCAATCCTGGCTGCGTTCAGAAATTACACCTAGGTAATTCTAGACTATAGTTTATGTTACGTATATTATAATAAAAATGCACCCAAAAGTTATCTGAACATAATTCCTGAACACATCCTTATATATTTACAAAGTTGAAGATTTCAAGCAAGTATATTACATGAAAAAGCAATATCAAGTTTTTAGAATTAGACTTAGATATTTAAATTGATACAAAAAGTATATCTGAAAATTTATACGTATTATCATGTATGATATTGATGTAATAATATGATAGTATAATGTGTGATGTTTCGTAAATCATATATATGTGTAAATCACATTCAATTGATAAAACAGATGATTCCGTCGAAGTTTAGTGTTCACTTTACGATTCTCTTAAATTATTTAGAATTACTAATTTTTGTTTTGATATTCTTTATTTTTCTAGATGTCGATTCTGCAAGAAAGCATTCTCCGACAGCTCGACACTTACTAAACACCTGCGTATACACTCCGGTGAGAAACCATATCAGTGTAAACTGTGTCTGCTTAGATTCAGTCAAAGTGGTAATCTCAATAGGCACATGAGAGTCCACGGCGGTTCTCTGACGTGACACAATCCTTCTGTACCAGTACAATCTGCGATGATGATGATTGACGACAGTAGTGCTGCACATTCATTGTCCAGATGCTGTCGAATACCTGTGATTCGATTAGGAACAAACTCGCCGGAAAATTAAAACGCAGAAGCAACCTCCAGTATAGATTATTCTCTCACTTGATATCGATTTAATTCATTAATTTAACACATAAGGAAAAAAACGGCTTAAGTCAAAAAATTGTTGCAAATAAACATGAGTAATTTTTTGCACATCTATGTTAAAGAAAAATTTGTAAATTCACAATCGGTAAATTATATATTCCTAATATAATAGAAATCAATGTAAAATTTTATAATTATTTTGTAATTAAATTGTAGCAAAAATATAATTCAAATTATTCTATAATATAAATTATGCCAACAGAAAGGATATGTTTCTGTTATCATAGAAAATTGTATTACCTCTAAAACATAAAATAACGATATTCAATAAAATCCTTTGATGGATAATTATACCAAAAGCCTCAAATATTAAATAACATCATGCATTCAATATATTTACTATTTTTAATGTTGTCAATTTGTAACAAAGATACGTTTTGCAACTTATAGTATATATTTTAGAATTTCATTCAGTTTTATTATTTTACTTATATTCATTATGAGGCGTGATTTAAAAGTAAGGGCTGATCGATCATTTGAAAAACAAATTAAAATAAGAAAATTTTACTGTTGTTGACAAGAAACATTCACACGCGTACTTATTTTCTACATAATTACCTATTCTTTCTAAACAATTTTTGTACTGGGACACAAGTTTTCTCGATACAGGAAAGAGGAAGTCAAAAATGACAAAAAATGGCCATTTTCCAGTTTTTTAAAAGTGTATAAAAGAAAAGACATTTATGATAGAAAGTGTAGAGAAAATTTCTAAAAATAATATCATACATGCAATTCATAATTATGTAACTAGTTACTAGAATGTTAAAACTTTTTACAATATGCTCATTAAATGTGTCCTACGTAATTATTTTAATAGTACAAAATTATTCGCAAAAATGTATCTTAAGAAATGGTTTAGTTCTCAACAATTCAAGAAGTTGAAAACAACTGAATTGGCTGAATTTCCAAACAACAGATTTCTCAAAGCAAAAAAATGTAGGAAAACTGATGCACAGATAATGTTTCAAGAAAACCATTAACTCAACTGATTTTTTTCTAATCGATTGGCCTTTAACTTTAAACCGCGTCTTGTATAGAAAAATTTTTTAAAAGTGCATATTTTTCTTTTATAAATGTTCTTTCTTTTTGTAAAGATTTTTTATAGTTGCCTCATAAAGGTAATAAATTTTACAAAATACGAATCGATGGAAACATCAAACAAGTTTAAAAAGCAGTGATATCCTTTTGTGGTCAGTAAAAAACTCATTTCTGATCACAAATTTAAATGTGCTTTTATATACTGTTTTGTACGTATATTCATCAGGTTGGGATGTATATGAATTGGGATAAATAAAGAAATTCGAATGTGCGACATATCCAATATAGCATACCGCAAAGCAAAACTGCGTTAACATTATTGTACAAATATTGTATTTATTATAATTATTATTAATTATAATAATAATAATGTTGCTTGTTTATCTCGACATCATCTCAATTAATTATTCTATCGTCATCGAGTGTGTTGAATGACTTCTTATTTTTTGTTGTAATTCGCTTCTCTTTTGTTTACATTTTATTCTTTTTAGTTGTTTATAATCGCAATGAATGAAAATGCGTAATTTTGGTGCTATCAATTTTCTCTCGTCGAGAAAAGAAAAATAAAATGAAAAAAAATAACGAATATTACAGAATAATCTTCTACCTATACATATATTCGCATAAGAAACTCGTTGATTAAAAAAATTATTATCAATTAAAAAGCAATCTATCTTATTATTTCTTTCTTTCGTTCGCTCGCTTATTAGTAATTCCATAATATCAAAGATATCTTCTTCACTTTTCTTTTTTTTTTCTAGGGAAAGAAATATTTGAATAATCCCATTTTGCATGTCAATTCAAAATTATCTCTTCGCAATTAAAATTATATATGTATAAATGACATCTCTCTCCATAGTTTCTTCTCAAGTAGAAGTTCTGTTTTTACTCACATTCTCGTTCTCACTCGCTCGCTCACGCATACATTCACAGCCACGCACGCACGCACACGTACATACACACACATACGCACGCGCACCCACGCACACACGCACGCGCACATACACACATATACGCACGCACGCACGCGCGCACATACACACACACACACACACACACACGTGTATGTATGTATGTGTATACATATATATATATATATATATAATGACGTATTTAAAAGTAATATTCTTGCAAAAAAATATGTATAATGTTTCTCTACGTTATGTAGATACGACTGTGCCAAGATGAGTTGGTTCTGCACATTTCTCTTTTTCCTTCCTTCATCTAAGCAGGAACAAGCTTTGAATTCAAGACCATCTTGTGCAGTAGACGTATCTTTACTTCTTGTGTTTTTGCACGTAACATATTCTATTAAAAGATGAGTGCGTGATCTCTCACGCGTTCTGTGTATGTATATGTATGAAAATGTATTTGTGTGATGCTTTTTTTGTGTTCCTTCTTTATTTTATCTTGTTTTTTCCTTTCTAACTCTCCTCTGTTTCTATGTCACCTCATGTTATTTTCCTTTCTTTCGGATTTCAATCCCGTATGTGTGTGCGTGCGTGTGTTACACACGTACACATACACGCACGCGCGTACACACACATACACACACGCATACATAGTATGTATGTATACATACATACACACACATACACAGCGCATACATATGTATGTATGTATACACATATATACAGACACACACATACACACGCACGCACGCATACACACACACATATATACATAATGCATATATATGTATATATACCTCCGAGACTACATCAGATTTTTATCTAAAGTCGAAATTGGAATGATTTTTTTCGCGTTTTCTCGCTCGGAGAAAGGCTTGATCGCGGAAGTGTACACGTTGCATCCTGGAGGCTTCCACGATAACCAAACTCAGTCTAGTCTTTTCTTTCTTCTTATTCGGAGTACTTTTAACCCAGTAAAGGCCATAATACATTATAAAGAATATAATTTTTAAAATAAATTATAATAAATTAGTTAAAAAAAGAAATTCCAATAGAAGAATTGTTAAAGACTGATACAAAAAATTATCATTTTTTTAAATATTTTTTAAACTAGAAAAATGTATGATACATTGTTCGTATATAAATATCAAATTTCAATGATCTTGATTAAATCAAAATGTTTTATTTTAAAGATTATTAAAATCATTTCATATAATAAAATCATTGAATAATTAATAATCAAATATTTAAATTTTTTAAATTTAATATTCGTTTAAATAAGTATATATATATAGATAGATAGATAGATAGATATATACATAATTTATACATTTTTTAATATTTCACAAACATAAATATTAAAATTATTAAAAATTACTTAAATTGAAATGACATACGTTATATTTGAAACAAAATTTCTTTTAAATTAAATTTAAATAAAATTTGCATTGCTTTTTTTCTATGATTACATTAATCAGAAAACAACATTTTTATTATAGTCTTCATAAAAAATGGGCCGTTAATGGGTTAAATAACGGAGATTATCTCTTTTATCCTGACATATCAGCCGCTGAAAATTGAAAACAAAAATCGCCTGTAATATTCCTTTCAAATTTGATAATATATTAAAACAATTTTTTAATCCCAATGCTTCAATAGTATTTTTTTTTAATTCTTCATTAATTAGCGAATTAATGATTTAATATTGCAATTTGATTTTACAATAATAGCAACCTTGGGTTAAAATTAATGCCATATAGAACTAAAAATGATTAAAATAAAAAACCGAATAGAAACATATATCTTTGTAAAATAGATTGTCTCCATTTTTGTATATTCAATTATTATTATCATATTATAATTTTCAGAATCTTTTGAGAAAATTGGTATTCTCATTTTTTTTCTTAATAATGTGTCATCTCTATTATATTAAAGTGTTTATAACATATCGCAATTGCTTTACTTCATACACAATAATCGTGTTATAATTATTAATTAATAAAATTCATTTCCGTATGCTCTCTCTTTCTCTCTTTCTTTCTCACCCTCTCCTCAACATTTCCTTTCTCTCCATTTTCTTACTTTTATCGCATCTTCTTATCAATCACGCTTCAAATCAAGCTCACATATTTAAAAAAAAGACAGTTATTCTCTTACATACTTGTTCAGGAAACAAATTATTTGTTTGGACAAAAAATCATCTATTATAAGAAATTGTGCCAATTATCGGTAATTAATAGTAACATAATATTTTCGCTTGTGATAAAAACATTATATTATTCTAAGAGATCCAGGCATTAATCAACAATTGTTTAAATAAACCGGAAAAATGGAAAATTTACTAGAAACGACTTTTCGTTCATTTTTCTCAGTCTTGTAAAATAAGACAATATCATTATTATGAATTCATCTCAAATATTAATATAAATATTAATACAACATATGTAAATTTTTCTTAAGATTTTTTTAATAATTTTTACCTAAATTTTATTTCCACTTGATAACAAGTGTCTGCTCGAGTATTTCCCTTTTCTTTAAATTTCTATACATTTCTTAATGTAGCATTATTTTCTTATTTCTTTATATTATTATCGCAAATACAGGAATTGTTGTAATGCCTTGATCACTTCCTGTATTTATGTAGCATTTTCGCGATTTCACGTAAAATATATCTCATAAAACAACTACATTTTTCTGTCTCTATGGAATTTGACTCAAAAAATTACAATCTCTGTATTAAAAAGTTTGTTTTTTAAAAACATTAAATAATTTGATATTCCATAGAAAACTATTCATCGTTATCACTATTTTTTGACAACAAAAATAGTAAAATGCCAAACGATAAATGCAGACCCAAATACAGTGTGACAAATTAATGTATGACTCTATAAGAACATCAAAAACGTTTCGCAAATGTTTTTTCATATCAAAATTAGGGTAAATAATCAAAATGTAAAAAATTCTTTTTTTCTTTACTTCTTTTATTCATTAAGCAAATATATTGAAATGAAAAATATTCAATATAATACAATTATTCAAAATAAACATAAAAGTAGGAATATTATTATTAATACGCATCGCGATTTACAATTAAGGATAACACAAACATTAAAAGAATCGATTTTAAGAAATTAAGATAATTGACATTTCTTCATAAACCCGATTTCAATTATAGAAATAAAAGAACTGCTCATTAATACCTAGAAGTAAAAATTGGAAGAAAGTACTATATTTTCATGAAATTAATTAACATATACCATCTATAATCAAGTCTACAAATAGACATGAACGTATGCGTGTACAATACTTTGTTTTTGTTACAACATTGGCGAATAAATTCCTTTCTTTCAATGTTATAAAGAGGAAGAACTGCTTAATTTGCTTAACATTCGCACTAAATCTTTTAATTTTCTATATAACTCAATTATAAATTGTTATGATTATTAGTAATTATTAATAATTCTTAAAGTAGGATCGCCCACAGCCCATAACTCGACATAGCTCTGCATGGCTTGGAAAGCCTCTACGCGCCGTAAGATGATTCGTTACCGTTTGTGAAACGTCGTTTTCGAAAACTGACGATAAGTCCTTGGCGCGAGCCAAAAAAGCCTTTGTGGGTAGACAAACCGACAAGGATGTTGCGCTGTTAGACTCGTTAACAATCGCATTCAGCAGAATTCTTATTTTATAAATGTTGAATTTTTTTTTTCCTGATGTATATATAAAAGATTTAAAAGTATAATTCAATCGGCGCGAAAAACAATTTTCCACAATAACAAAACAAATATTCTGCCGAACGTGAGCAATCAGTTATTCCATATAAATTTTTTCATGTAATTATAAAAACTCAACAATATTTTCCATCATTCTACTCCATATTACTTTATATTTTACTTACTTTAGACTTTAGTCATTTAGAGACACTTAAATAACCAAAAAGTCACTTAAGTGTCTTGAATAGCAATAATAAATAGGTTCATTTATATGCAAGCATAAAGAAATTGGATGGTATAACGAGTAGTCATTATTTTATTCAGTCAAGGTGCGAGCCTTAGCAAGCCCTTTGACTCGCGTAACTTACTGTCAGTTTGGAGAACCGACGAGTCACGAGCCACCCTGTTCCTATGACGCGTAGAGATTCGTTATATAACGAGCCTGGCTCGACGCAGCGCAAGATTTTAAACCCTTTTATTTCAATTTTAGAACTGATCCTGTAACGAGCCTAGGCGAACCAAGACGGATGATTATATAATCATGTCGAGCCACGGGACATGCAATCCTACCTTTAAAATTATGATGATAAAGATTATCATTTATAATATCCAGTATTTTCAAATTTATGAATTAAATTTTTTAATTTGTTCGTTTCAATCACACGCTCTTTTTGCACTAATCTCTCTTTAAATTATATCTATTATTATAGTTGATTGAAGTAATAATTCAAATTAAATATAAATTACACTTATATTTAATTCGTCAGCGCGCGCACGACTCACGCACGCACGCACGCACACACACATGCACGCACACAAGCATACACACACTATTATACTGTTTATTATAATTCGGGAACGCTTGCAAATTTTCTCACTTTTTACAAAAACTTAAATATTGTTTTTAAAAAATTGTAAAGTTTTTAAAAATGCATTTAAAAAAAAAAAGAAAAATAGAGCTTTTTAAAGTGACTTTTAAATTTGGTCTCTATAGTATTTTGTTCTTAAATTAAATAAAATAAAACATTGATATTTTTAAATATCTTTGTCATTTTTTAAAGTGTTGTACCTGGACAAAACACCATTAGACAAAATTTAAGCATTTTAAAATACGACATCCTAAGCTTTAATATACTCTTTAGAAGAAAAATTGGTACGATGATTTTCCAAAAAGATATGAAATTTTTTATTGTGTAAGTTTAAAGATCAGAACTCTACTTTGAAAAGCTTATTTGCTAAAATTTGTCCGACGATGTTTCATCAAAGTATAGCACTTCAAAAAATAACAAAAATTTAAAAAAAACATCAATTTTTGATTTTATATAATTTAGAAACAAGATAATCCATACTTGTTTAAAAAGCTTTTTCTTTTAAAAAAAATATTAAAAAATGCATTTTTAAAAATTTCACTACAATTTTCTTCAACAAAATATTTAAGAGTGTGTGTGTTTTTTGTGTATGTACGGTGATTCATTTTAATTTTATCAAGCAAATATTTCAAAAATATACCATTTTATCAAAAAACCCATTTCAAATAAAAGTTGTATGATATAGGAAAGCATACGATGGTGATATCCCTCTCTATATCGCACAACTTTTATTTTAAATGTTTTTTGGTAAAATTGCATATTTGCCTATTACGATTAAAATGAATTGCTCTGTATATATACTGGGTTTTTCACATACGCATGTCAACATTTCAGGAAATGTTTTCAGCACTAAGAAAACGTCATATGAAATAGGCTAATATATCTTAGTTATGAATAATTAGAGAAATTATTCAAACTGTCCGCCTCGCATACCTCGACAGACGTTACTACTGCACACTTTAACAGTAGTGTATGTTGAAATTCGATGTGGGCACTTTGAATATTTCCTTTAATCATCCATAATTCGAAAATTAAGGTATATAAGCTATACCAGGTGTACAAGTATGAAATGCGGACTTTAAAAAAAAAAAAACATGTTAAATTCGGAAGAATGATAAAAAGTGGTTTATTCAAAGTATGCTCCATTACTAGTTACACATTTTTCCCATCTTTCGGGTAATTTGTGGATACCACGCTAGTTAAAATCTTCCCTTTTTGCCGCGGAACATTCATCGAGCCATTTTTTCGCAAAGCAAGTGCGTGATCTATCGATGTAAACAAGTGGCAATCGGAAGGAGCCAAGTCTGGTGAGTAAGCCGCATGAGCTAGTACTTCCCAGCTGAGTACTTCCAACGTGTCGCGAACCGGTTTTGCCGTACGTGATGGAGTATTGTCATGGAGAAAAATGATTTTACGTTGCCTTTTTCGATATTTTGGTCGAGTAGCGAACAGTTCAAATCGATCAATTATTGTTGGTAGCGTTTGGTATTAACAGTTTCAGCAGAGGCGTTTTTTCGTTATCCAACCAAAAGCGACCGCGATTAAGGCTATCTTTGTTTTCAGGGATCAGAAGACAAAGATAACCTTAGTCGCGGTTGCTTCTGGCTGCATAAAAAAACGCCTCAGGCTTTAACAGCTCATAATAGACCACACCCTTCTGGTTCCATCAAACACAGAGCATCGTCTTTCTGCCAAAGCGATTCGGTCTTGCGGTCGATATGGATGGTGCGCCTGGGTCTACCCATGATTTTTTGCGCTTGGGATTCTCAAAATATATCCATTTTTCATCCCCAGTAACGATACAATGCAAAAACGACTTTCTTTTGTATTGTTCGAGCAAAATTTCACATGTGTTTTTGCGCCTCTCCATCTACCTCTCATTCAACTCATGTGGTATCTATTTGCCGACCTTCTGAAATCTTTCCCATCTCTCGTAGGCGATTGGAAACAGCTTGTTGACTAACGCTCAATTGCTCTTCGAGTTGTTTTTGTGTTTGTGAATCGTCTTCGTCCAACAATGCTTGCAATTCTACATCTTCGTACCTTTTTGACGGTTTTCCGTGTTCCTTGTCTACAACATCGAAATCACCACTCTTGAAACGCCGAAACCATCGTTCACACGTATCTTGAGATGGAGCATGTTCACCATAAGCTTCTCGAAGTAATCAGTATGATTCAGCAGCAGTTTTCTTCAAATGAAAACAAAAAATTAATGCTATCCGCGAATGCTCTTTATTTGGCACAAATTTCGACATATTGAACACAGCAAAACAATACTATGCGAACACTTTTTCAATTTATCACTTATGCGCGTTTGACACAATATGCCATTTTGTTGATGGCACAACAAAATGGCATATACGTCAAATCTTTATACTACACACTACATTGGTGCACCATCTGTTGTTTCAAATCCGCACTTTATACTTGTACACCTGGTATATTCATATGATGCTTTTTAATGTAAATTCATCTCCTGAAATATTAACATGCATTTATGAAACATTCTATATAAACATTAGGCTGATCAAAAACTTAATTAAGTTATTTATTTCCTTTATTTCACAAAAGAATATAAAAGGAAAAACAGGGAATCTTAATAAACCTACATTTTTTTCTTTATATAACTACAGACTCTTTTCTTTTATATATATCTGAGAAGTGTGAAGATATGTGGTAATTGATCTTTATATTCTATAAAATTACAAATGTAACTCTAAATTATCGTGTTGATTATATTGACGAAAGTAAAAAACTTACATCCTTCTTATATACTCATCTATAATTTAACAAAATCATCAATATCTATAAAAATTAAATATTTTCATTAATGATTTGAGAAATTAAATGACAATGAGTATATTTAAAAATTATATACTAATGATGATTTTAAGTTACTAAACAGTAAGTATACTTTCAAATTTTCATTATGCTTATAATTTTCATTATGCAAGTATTATTGACTCTATAATATCATTGGTGACTTTATACAAACACCAATTATTTTTACCTTTGCAATATTATATATTAAATTGATTAAAATTCGTTCCTTTTCTTTCTTGTTCAGGAAGAATTTTCTTATTTTCTTTTTAATTCTTAATTTTCTAAAAAAATATTTAATCTCTTATTTAAAGATCAAATATTTATTTATTTAGAGAATTTAAAAATACATAGGAAAATTATTCCCGAACGAAAAAGAAACAAACTTTAATATATTCACATAATTTCATATAGATTTGTTTAATAAGAGAGAATCACACAGAATAAGATTATTTCATTAAGAATTATATAAAAAAAATAGAATTGTTTTAATAACTCTATATAGAAAACAATTCTCTTATAATCAACCTAATACATTTACATTATTATTATTATATTCAATACATTTTCATTAAATCCTAACACTTTTTCTGTTTAATTAATAATATACTTTTTCCAAATAATTAATTAGTTATAAGATTCATACATATTTTTTGTAAGGAGAAAGTGCAAAAGAGAGCGCGCATAAATCAAACAAATATCATATAAAATTAGTGGAATCGGAAGATCGCGAGAAAGACCGACTGTCTTCATTATATTGTCATCATTATACTCTGTCCAACTGTATTTGGTTTGGTACAAACATTACATCAAAATGCACTCTCTTACCCGTGCAATTCTACAAATGCAAAAATGCGAACGCAAAATCACGCACATATAATACAAATACTATGCAATTTTTATTTCCTTCTCTTTTTCTAACCACTATATCTATCTTTTTTCTTTTTATTCTTCAGCATGCGCTATTTCTTTTTCCTCACTTTCACGTATTACTTTTATTCACTTATACACACTCTTCACAAAACGCACGCACGCACGCACACATGCTCATTTACTTAAAATACGTTTAAAAATATCACTCGAACGGACTTATGTATCATTAAAATCTTTGTAGGATGAACAATAAGGATAAAATAATACACAAATCATTCGAGTGTTATTTCCGAACGTAGCTTCACTCGCTCATTACTCATCGGTTACGTACTCATTAAATTCATTCATTCTCCCCACCTCTCACTCTCTTTCTCGCGCGCGCCAATTTGATTGGATACACCTGTGCATACTGATGCAAAATAAAGCCTGTTATACACTAATTTACTTAAGTAAAAACATAACATAAGAACCTTGATAAATAATATCAGCATCTATATTTCCATATTTTTAACGAAACTTTAAGTGGCTGTTAACATTTTAACTATTTCAGAATTAATGAATTTACAATAAACAAAATTTTAAATGTAACTTATAAATCTACAGTTAAGATATTTAATGATAAAGTATCAAGTGATCGAAATAAGTAAAAATTGTTTGAAACAGTATTAATTATTAGAGAGAGAAAGAGAGAAATATTTAAGTTTATATCATTTTTAATAGTTCTCCCTTTTAATTAATAACATTATTTTATCTAAATAAGAATACGCACAACAAGGAAATTTAGTGTGCAAATCAAATGTACATGCAATACAATATTTCAAGTGTAACAAAAGTTGTTTACTGTAAATATATAGAATATTTATGAATATATTGCAGTTTTTATTATCTTTTATGTAAATAAGGTTTCTGTTTTATTATTTTATGCTAATATCAAAACAAATCAAGAAAATATGTACATCGTAATTATATATGTAGTGCATTTCGATCTTTTTTATCAGTTAAAAAATGCTTCTTTGTATATAGCAACTAAAAGAATCAATATAATAGATGAAAAAAAAAATATATATATATATTCATATGGAAATTATTTAGAAAAATGTGAGCAATTATTATTAATTTGTTAATAAAATAGCAACATAACAAGACTTTCACTGAGTTTCTTCAAAATATAGTAATAATTTATTCAATTAAACAATATGACAATTTATGCTAAGAGTATCTTTTTTATTGGCTCAGCGCCGAGACACTACTGTGTCTCCAGATCCAATCACACTAAATATTCATTATATATAATATCTAAGCAATTATGCTTTTATGCCAAATTGTGTAAAAATTTACATCATCTATGTTTAAGCCCTTATGTAAGTTTGTGTATGTACCTTTAAATATTTTGTGTATAAGCTTTTAGTGTACATCAGAGCACATATCAACTAATGTGTATTCAATCGAATTCGGTATTTCTTCCATTCACACTTACTCTTTTTTCCTTTATATACCTAACTTTTCCATTCTCTCTCAAGCACAAACTCTTTCTAAAATTTCTCGGAAGCAGCGGAGCGGACAGATTTTACGGGGCAATCATATCGGCCATTTTTCACCATCATCATCCTTAATATTTCCATCTTCTGAAGTAATAATAGTAACTACTTCCAGTTGATTCATAAATGATTTAATCAAATTATATATATAGGGAAGAAAAAATTAGGGGTGATGTAGTGCTGATGTGGTAGTCGCGTAGCAGTTCAAGTGTATAACTGGAGGGTTGGAGTGGTTTGGAAAGGGGCCTAAATGGTTCATTCGCGTTATCAGAGGACTGTTATATTATTCAAGGTCAACGGGGGCTCGGGGCGGGCGGGCTCGGCCGGGGGTCGGGCTCGCTCACTATGCTGTGTGGTAGACCGGGCAGTCCGGCGGTAGGGGGGGCCCCGGCCACGGGACCGCCGCCGCCGGGCCCGCCGGCGGCGA
>NW_017275390.1:585795-592100 GCF_001594065.2 Cyphomyrmex costatus
TCCCGCCGCCCCCGCCCCCACCACCACCGGCCCCGCCGCCGCTACCTCCGCCACCGCCACCACCGCCACCGCCGCCGACGACGGAGTGCCCACCGCCGGCACCGGGAACCGGGGGTGGGGGCGCAGTATCGTGAGGAGTCGTCGAATGCGCCGTCTGTTGTACCGGCAGCGCCCCAGCATAGTATCCGCCGTTGATGCCCTCAGGGTAACTGCTGAAGAAAAGAGAAAGCGAAAAACAACATCATGGGCGAGACCTCGAAAATTTCGCGCGCCACTTTTTTCGATACTTATTTAGTAGAGTAGCTTTTATTGTAGTGTGTAGAGTAGCTTCCAATTTTCTTTTTCTGTGACTCTGTGTGTGATTTCGTTACTAGATGGCGTTTCTAGGTGTGCTCTAGGCAGAGTAGCAATCGTTCCTCGCCAATGAAAAACAGGAACGTGAGAACACACACACAGGTCATCAAGATTTCCAAGAACGGAATTATCTTTTTCTTTGTCTCTCTTTTTTTCGTTCGTTTTCTATGTAAGTCTCGTCTCTAAGCGCTTAGTCTTTACACTCTATACACACACGCATTGATAGATTTTGTCACGCTCGACTTTCACGATCGCTTTCAGACTTTCACTCGGAAGAGAAGAGAAGTTAACATCTGCTCGAAAAGCCGTTTCTGCAAAAATTACCAGAGATACAGTGTTACTCATCACGAAATTGATCCAATGATATTTTAAGAATGTTTTCCATTATAATTTTATTTAAGACTCCTGGCTCCTTTTTATTATTATCGCCATTTTGGATTATTTTCCTAAATATTATTTCTCTATTTAAAGCTTATTTCTATTCAAAGCTTATTTCTCTATTTATTAATTTTTATTATTCTTATTATAGAAAACAAATTTTCTTCATATTCTATAGAAAATTTCTTTATTATATTCCCATTATTTTTCTTAATTCTTTTTATTTTTTTTCTAAATTACTGTTAGTATTTTATACAAACTTTGAACAGATAGAAAATATAATTTTGGAATAAATAAAATTTATTTTTTAATTGTTTTAAATCCTTTCTTTTTTAATAAAAATTGTATGTTTACAACTTTTCCATGGTATTAATTTCATAGTTTTATAATAATAATAAAATTGTAATCCCAATTCTGATACAAATTTAAGATAATTAAAATTCTGTTTTTTATAAACATGATAAAGAGTCAAGAATGAATCAAAGTTATCGTGATTAATTAAATTAAATTTTTCAAACGTATTAATTGTTAATTTATTTCGTTTCTTTTTCAAAATTATGTTAATATACTTAGTATTTTATTACAAAATAAACTTTATCAGCGTGTTCAGATGTATCATTTTATGCAACAGTTCATATACAGCATGAATCGAGAGATTCGGCTTCATTCCCAAGTCCTAATATGAGAACTTTATCGGTTCCATAATAAAAGCTTTCTTCAATTTTCATGTAATAATAATTCGATTTATTGATATACATATAGTTACATTACCATTATAATCATTATTGAGACTTAGTAGAATATTACGCTTTGTAGAATATTCTCCCTTTTATAGATATTCTTTGTACTGTTCATTATGCTGTTTTATTACACTGACATTTTAAAGTGTCAGTGTAGTGATTGTAATTGCAATGTAACTTTATATCAATAAATCAAGTGATTATTACATGAAAATCAGACAACTTTAATTATAGGGCTTTGTTTAACTAAGTGCTTCTTGAGAATGAAGCCGAATCAATCTATTGTGTATATGTGAACTCATTTACTTAAAATGACCAAAATGTCCAAATATGCTGACAAAATTTGTCGCTTTCATGACAAAATACCTTGTATATACAGGGAGAGAGAAGAGAGAGAAGTCCCAAATTTAAATAACCAAACTTCGGAAGCATAGGGGAGGGTAGAGAATCGATAAACAAAGCAAAAACAAAGCATATCTTTAAAGGACTTGTTTTTTTTTAGTTTATCGATTCTCTTTTTTTCTTAGTTTATTGTTCTAGAAGTTTAACCATTTAAATTCGGAATACCTTGTGTATTGTGCTTCCTCACTTCAAAAGTAACACAACTAAAAAATTTAAGTGTTCTTCAGAAAAAAAATTATTTTTTAATTTGACAGAAAATTATTTTGACTACAATAATATTACAAAAAGAATATGTTTTTAGCGTGATTAAATGTTATTTTTGTTATTTTTATTTCACAGCTTCAAAAAAACCATTCTTTTTGAGTTGTGACAATGTTTTTTGAATCATCCTTTTTAAATTTTAACGATTTCGGAGATTTCTAGAAAATTAAATTCATATAATAATAATGTTTACTTAATTCATCCATGATAATAACTCAAAAAATACGTTTTTAAGTTATGCCACTTTTTAAGGGAGCGATATGAGTGTGCGTGTGTGCATGCGTGCGTGCCTAACACAATAAAACCGGATATAAACCTACGAACGAACACTTGAACGAACGGCGAATTCGAACGTTCGTTGTTATCATTCAATAGATGTCTAAGCTAATGAGATGGTACATCAAAAACAATTCGTACGCCATTCATACGCGATGTAAACGTGCAAAAGATATAAATAACATCTGCTCTTCGCTTCTTGAACGAAAAACTATTTCCATGACAACTTAATCATGTCCTTAACCGAATTCTATATAAGGTGTCGAAACCTATAAATATTAAGGAAAAAATTAACTTTAAATATTAGCTAGCTAATTACTCTTTTTTACGTTCAAGTATCACACAATTTCAAATTACTACATGTGAACACCAAATTTCATCAAATCTGATCGAATTTTCGTGTTCGATGCTTGTAAGATACTACAAAATTAGAATAAATGACCTGTGCAAACACGAACGCGAATGTCCGCATTCGTTGTTCGTTTGATGTTCGTTTGTAGATATATATCCAGTTTAATAATAATTTGTAAAATATTAGATAAATAGAAAAATTTTCGCTCTCTTCAGTCGATCTTATTATATAATATTTATATAATATATATAATGTTTTTAATTCAATATAAAATATTAAATTTTATGAGTAATATTACATATATGTATTTCATCTACGCATTACATATATGTAATACATATACAATATACCCAAATATATAATATATTCAACTTACATATATATATATATATACATATAATTTTTTTATAGAACTTGTACTATTTTATTAAAATTCAGGAAGATTAAAATATCAGAAACGACAACTAAAGCAGGTACATACCTAGCGAACGACCACCAAACAAACAGCTAACGCCAAAGTCTGTATTTTAGTTATTACATAAAAATCGCACAAGTTCAATGGCTATATGTAACAAGCATCAAATGCTATATTCGGTGCAAAAAGAAAACCGAATAAATTACTTACAAACACAAACACGAATGTCCGAACATTCGCGGCGTTCGGCGTTCGTTCGCTAGGTATATACTCGATTTTATACAAACCTTTCTCCTTTGCATTATGTACACATACGCACACATGCATACTTGTATGCATACTCACACAAATCCACATTCATTCCACTTCGTTCTATTAATCTGTGTACACGCATAGGTGTACCTATCTATGAATCCATTACTCATCCATTAATCCACAAATACGTTCACGTACACTCATCCACTGATCCATACATGTGGACGTGTGCACGCACACATATATACACGCGTGCGCACGTATGCATGTAAACATAATAATTAAAGTAAATTAGTTTTTTTTTCGTATTTGTATATTTGGGAATATAAATTAATAGATAAAAAAGAATTGGAACAAACTTTTCTTAATTACCTTTATCATTAATAAATCCAAGAAGATTTAAACATATCCTATATCTATAGTAAAAATAAACTTTATGATAGTCAATCAAAGATACAGCTATATTGATTTTGCAAAAAATAAAAAACTAATTTATTTTAATATAACAGATATTACATGATATACTGTACAAACTAAAGCAATGTTTCTAATAAATAAATTGAAGTAGAAATTGTTCTACAAACATGAGTCCAATTCGAAAGAGCTTACTTAGAAGTGGTTAACTTTTTGTAAATCTGTGACCCCATTTGGGGTTCATTTCTTTCTTTATAAAATGCTCACTCGATTTTTATGAAACTTCATCTATGGGATAATTTAATGTTCAAATCTGAAGTCAAAACTAAAAAATTTTTTTAATTCTCAATAATAGAGTAGAAATAAATATATATTAAACACAGATAAAAGAATAAATAGAATCTCTTTAAAACAGATTTTAAACAGATTTTTAAAAAATAATTTGATTATCAGAAAACTTGGTTTTAGAAAGTTTTAAAAATTACTGAATAACATCAAATTTTACTTCTCGTAGCATTAATGAATTTCGCTTTAATTGAAACTCATTAATACTACGTGAAAAATTACAGTATTATCCAAACTAATTTTTAAACTCTAATTGTGAGTCCTCTTACACTAGATTTTCCATTCATAGAGATTACTATACTTTTAAAATTCGACATTTTTTCGGACTATGTTCAAATTCAGAGATAAATTAAAAATCTCCTTAAATTAAATTTTATGACAATTTTTTTTTTCAATTTGAATTTTAGAATTCTAAAGCAGGGTTGCCACAAATTTTCATCCTAAAATTCCCTGATATTTCCCCGATTTCCAGACAAAATTTTATGATTTTCCCTCACTTTCAATAATACATACTTTGAAATGTTTTTTGAATTCGTTTGGAATTTGGAGTCAATAAGAAGATTTCGGATTGGAATTATATACTTTGAAATGTTTTGTATTTTCATCCTGATTTGAAAATTGTTAAATATTTTGTTGATCGAGCAATTTAACGTAACAGCGTAATTAAATTACTATGTTGCTAACACTGCATTTAATTATTAAGTTAGTAGTATTTTTTATCCTTTCCTTTTATGTATGAACATGATTCTTTTCCTCTTTCTCTCTTTCTTTTTGCTGCTGTAGTTAGAACACAAGAAACATAAATCAATGAAAACAGTTTTTTTTAAATCAAAACTACGTCCTATTTATTAAAATCTCAATTTGCTATTATAACATATTTGAAAGAAGTCACAAAAATATAAAATTAACATTTATTTTATTCACTTGTTCATAAGTGACACAGAACTTTCTTATATAAAACAAAAGAACAGACAACTTAGTAAAGCATTTTAAATCTCTACAAATTTACGTTAGCTTTTTAACATAAAAACTAAAATTTTAAATCCTTAAAGAAAACTTAAATACTGCAAGTTAACATAAAAAATTGTATAAGCCTCTTAATCGAATGTTAATGATGTCAGTGACGTTATTTCTTCATCAAGAGCACTTAGTTCATTAGTTTTCTCTGTCAAAAGTTTTGCCTTCTTAGCCTTCATTTCTGAAATTTTTGTAAACAAAGATCTTTTTTTAGCAATCTTTGCATTTTCTTGTTCTTTCTCAGAGCGCTGCTTTTCCAATACTTTACTATACATATCCCTCGCATTTCGGTAAGATAAAATCATCTTTTTATCTATTGTAAGTTTAGTGAGACTATCAGCAGCCTAAAGCCGTAATCACACTAGCGATTGCGCGATTGTGATTGACGATTGAGGATTACTTCTCAACCAATCGAAACAAAGCAATCGGTGACTGCTTTCCTCTGATTGGTTGAAAAGTAATCCTCAATCGTCAATCACAATCGCTCAATCGCTAGTGTGATTACGGCTTTAAGGCCATCGTAAACTTGTCTCTGAGATATTAGAGACCTAGGTAAATGATTTTCAACAATACATTCCTTGTTTATTGAAAATCCTCTTTCCACAAATGCTTGACCATGACTCAGAATAAGGACCTTTTTCACAAAAACATACAAATTCTGGAAATTATCCTAACTCTGAAGCAAGTTTCTCCAGAAATGACCAATTCTTTGATTTTATCAACTGTGGCGCCTTAATATAAATGAAATAGACACCGAGCTAAACAGGTGTTTTAAATTTCTTTACAGCTATTTTATTTTTCCACACAGAAAAGTTTGCTAAATCCCTGGCTTTTCCCTGACTTTTCTCTGATTTCCCTGACTTGTGGCAACCATGTAAAGCTAAAAACGAATTCTGCAACACTGAGAATCATTAAAAAAAGCAAGGATTTTCCATAAATTACTTTATTAAAAAGCTTCGAGTCTCAAAGAGTTAAAGTTTTAAGTGATAACGCAGTTTTTTTGGAATAATTTTTTATAAAACATATAACATAACATTTTATTAAAAATAAGAAAAATCGTATAAATCATTCAAACTAAGATCCTTTGATTAATATA
>NW_017275390.1:593775-654614 GCF_001594065.2 Cyphomyrmex costatus
TATATATATATATATATATATATATAATACATACATATGTGTATACGCACGCACACACATATATATATACAGAGTATTTCTTAAAGTCCACCCACGAATCATATAGTGTTATTCCTAATCAAAAACCAAGTCAGTAAGTCCTCTATAATTTTGCAATTTTTGCAATAATTGATGAAATATAAATTTCTAGAGATTGCCATCAGTTGGTATCACAAAAAAATCGAGACACTAAATTATTCAGAAAAAGAAATTTCCGAAAAAATTGTTCATACGAAAATTGTAGGATACCAATTTTTCCATCATGTGGTGATATTGGTTTGATCTTGAAAATACTTATAGCCGACATCAGAAACTTTTTAAAACAATATAATTAAGTCCATTTGAAGAATCACAGCTAATGCTTACTTTTTCAGCGAATTCAAAAAGAGTAATCTGATAATTTTCTTTAATGAGGACATTGATGCGATCCAGATGATCCTGTATATGAAATATGGACGAGCAACCCGAGCAAACTTCATCAAAACACACTTGTTCTATCAGTTAAAAATTTTTTTACTTGGTTGTACGCACGTTTTGGATCATACATTTGTCTTCGCTAAGTAAAATAAATATATTGTACAAGTATATCCTATGATATATTTGAGCGGATTGCACACCCTCAGCTCATAAAAATCTAATCACACTTCGCTACTCGAAGAATTCAAACAATCGAACGGACATGTTTATATGTTTAAAAGTGCTGTGTAACTAAGTTTAAAAGATTCTCGATTAAATTAGCCACTTGTACCTAAAATCACATGGCTCCTTCAAATTCCATTTATAAATCTGCTGTAGCTTTACTTGCATACGTAACGAGAATATTGATCTTATTTTTTGATTCACCATATCTACATACATGGAATGTGATATATAGAGTATGATGAAACTAAATTGGATTGAGTAATCGCATCATAAAGAATATCAAGATTGCTTCTATTCTAAGATTTGTTCACATGCATCATTAATACGCTGTATTAATTCAACTCGAATATTAATTTTTTTACATTAAACTATTCAGAGCTTCACAGATAAAAATCTGAAGGTGTGAGATCCGGTGATAACTAAGCAAGATAGAAAATCATTTCAAACTAGACCCATGTTTATTTTTTTATTTCAATTTACATCAGAAACATGTTTCTTCAGTTTGTAATGTTATGTAACACACTGTATAATGTGCAAGGAACGAAATTTATATCATTTTTCTAACATATTATAACTTAACATAGCATTGTAGCGAGGGGCCAGGAGCCTTAATATAATAAGAAGGAGGGAGAAGAGAGCAGGCACATGTATAAAAACAAATTTTCATAGCTCGCGTTATCAGAAAAAATATAAATGATACATTTTTAGCACATTCAAGCTTATAGTATCTCAGAAAGGTACAAATAACATTTCTAAAATATATGATATATATTTATAGACAATTTTTTGCATGAATTTGATCAATTTCGTGACAGACACTGTATCCCTTTTCCCCCGGTGGTATGCAATCAAAGAAAAAAGAAGAGAGAGGAATGTAAATATAATATATATGCGTCCATATGTAACTGTGATATATATATGTACATATATAATATATATAACATATATATGTGTGTATGTATGTATGTATGTCGTACGTATATGTATATAAAAATATCTGTCTACATTTTTCTTTTCATTCAACAAATTGTAAGAGACTTTATTATTCTTAAATCGAGAGACAGAGGGAGACAGGCAAAGTCTGGCTGAGAGAGGGCGCTTACCCGGTCGAGGAAAGGAAATATTCCTTATTCACGCAGTTGCGTAGGCAGTCGGGTATGCGTCCGACGATCGCCCGTCGTATTTCACTCGCTGCCATCTCACGTAATTCGGTGCAACTCGCGTCGCTGTAGAAGGCGGCATGTGGAGTGCACAAAAGATTGGGTGCATCTTTCAATGGACCTATACAATATACATTGACGATCAAGAAAATCAGATATATATCTGAATTTAACGTAAGTTTATATAAGTACAATTTCTCAGAAAATATATATGACACAGTGAAAATGAATTGGTATTCTTTAAAATGAAATTACAGGTTTTTGATCAAATAACTATAGAATGTACAAAAAATGCAGGATTTAACTTTACATATTCTATATAAAACATAAAGAATAAAATCCATAGAAAATTAAATGTAAAAAAAATTAATAGTTTAATTTTGCTCATTTTTATTAATTATTATATTATATAAAATCTTTATTAAAAAAATTTATATACATGCTGTGTGTGTGTGTGTGTGTGTGTGTGTGTGTGTGTGTGTGTGTGTGTGTGTGTGCGTGCGTGCGTGCGTGCATGTGCGTGTGTGTGTGTGCATGCACGCGCGCGTGTGCGTGTGTATGTGTGTGGATATCTATATATGTTATATATGCATATTATAATACAGAATGCGACATGTAATTGGAACAAATTGTAGAATCTGTTAAAGACAGAAATGGTACAAAAATTAAATGGTATAGTGTATTTTTCTATTGACTTATTTTTTTTCGAAGTGCAAAAAATACAATTACATTTTTTTCTTTAATATGGAATCGTATATTATTATAGATTCTTCTGAACATTCTATGTGTGCAAAAATATTACAATGTGTGTGTGTGTGTGTGTGTAGTATACACATACATAGAAAAAATGCTTTAACAAATATTTCACAAGAAAAGTATTTTACACACTTTATTCTAGTATATTTTAACATGAAATATAAAATATAAATTTTTGATAATTGTATCTTAATACTTTTATGTACAGAATAATAAGATAAATCAATTGGCGCAAAGATATAACTTGAAGAATGTTCAGGAAAATCTATTTTAAAAGGTATATTATATGCAAAAAAAAAATATAAAATTCAATTTAAAAGAAAATGTAATCGCGTTTTTCAGGTCCATCGTAAATTTAACTTACGAAAAAAATAAGTTAAGAAAAATAAATCATTATTTTACCATTTAATTTTTGCCTGTATTTTCTTTCTTTAATAGAGTAATTACCAGAGAAACTATCCCAATTGTGACACATTCTACATGTAGTATAGAAATGTTTTGTATATTATATAAAGTTATAAAATTATTTTCACTGTAAAATATACATCCTCATTGTTTCTCTATTTGAAAAGATTTTCACTGCCGCTCATGGAAGTTTAGACACACTCGCAAATTTTTATTTTATCCAATGGTCATAAAAAATTAGAATATCATAAAACATCGATTATGTTATTCTTTTATATATTTTAGAGTACTTGTATAAGAACCACACACAATTGTAAAAGTTTTATAAATTATTTTTAATTTTATATGGCAAAATGTGTTAATTTGTAGAACATCAATAGTGTAACCATTAAATTAAAAAAAATCGTTCAGAAAACATATCAGGACTGGTAAAAATATAAGATACTATAGCATAAGCCTACTGTCTGATTCTGAGTAAATTTATGAAATTTATCGATTATACTACAATGTTCTACAAAATAAGAATAATACATTTTTTGAACATATAAAATTAACAATTATTCATAAAATTTTTGCAATTTGTTAGTATATACACAAATACTCTAAACATAAAAAAGAATATAATACAATTGCTGTTTTATGTTCTTATTTTTGTCTGAATTTTCATGACTGGTAGTGTGTGTCGGTTTTTTCGTTTTATTATGGAAGGAATTTAAAGGAAGGTTAAAGCTAATCAGTTGAGACAGGGTTAGGCGCGGAGACAGATAAGACTCACACTGATTCGCAGACTGACCCTGAAAGACGTTGTATGGCTCATTTTCATGGACGTCTAGCGCTGCCGCGCGAATTCTACCCTGTTTGAGCGCCGCGGCCAGCGCGTCGTCATCCACCAAACCACCTCGTGCTGTATTGACTAAAAATGCTCCTGGTCTCATCTAAAACAAAGACAATGCAATTTTTTATAATTACATATTACATTAGTAATTATAATGTTATATCATGTACTATTGCAATTAAAAAATTATAATTATACAATTATATATATTGATATTTCCATTTCCATAATTTAAACAAGATAAATTTAAAATTTCATGTAAAAATATAAACATACATATATATGACAGTTTCACAAAATTCATAATATAAAGAAATTGAAATGCAATTGAAAATCATTTTTCTACAAATACATCTATCAATATAAATAATAAAATAAAAATAAATATAAATAATATCATCTAAAAAGGATCTTATTTACAATCAAAATTGACTTTATGTAAAATAATTAAATTAATACAATTAAATCGTCTCAATAAAACATTTCTATACTATATACTAAACAAAATGTTTACAAATGTTTATAATTTTTAATACCTGTTTAATAGTATATTCATTTATTAAATGATGATTGTGTTCATTCAAAGTACAGTGCAAAGATACACAATCTGATTGGAACAGCAAATCCTGGAACATAATAAAAAATAATATCAATTAAAAAATTAATTAATAGTTATATATATTGAGAAATTTTTATATATAATTTACAAATTTTTATAAAATATTGCATTTTATACTGTACATAACAGTATTTTGTACAAATTATTCATTATTTTTAAACTAGAAATATTCTAAAGAAAAATTTATATAAACATATGATTTTGAAAACTTTATTTAAGAGTAAATAAACATTACCTTTTCTTTTTTATGTATAATTACCGTTTTATAATATCTCAATATAGAAATAGAATTTGGATATTATATTAATCACTTCAAACTTGTATGGCAAATCAAATTTTACACTTTTCATTTTATTACAATTTATTTTATTACATTTTTCTTAAAGAATTTTAAGATAATTTAAGAAAAAGAAACGATAATTTCATAGAATTTTTTACACTCTGTATCTCAAGACTCAACTCATTTCGATTCATTAAATATTTCTATAAAACTGTCACTGTCACTCTATTCGCACTTACGCTCACTCGCTCGCTCTCTCAACTTCTCGTTATCTCTCTCACTTTTTCGCTCTCCTCGCAATCTCGCTCTTTCGCTCGCTCCTTCGCTCTCTTACTCGCACTTACGCTCTCTCGCTTACTCTCTCAACCTCTCGTTATCTCTCTCGCTTTTTCGCTCTCCTTCTCGCAATTTCGCTCTCTCAATTGCATTTATTTACTAAATATTTCTATAACTGTCACTTTCCCATTGAAATTGAACGGCGCTCGCTATGCGCGCGCCTCTTTGACATATCTCATATTCATTTATCTCAACATCGACCAATCACGTACACGGAAAGGATCGAACTAAGCGAATTTCGTGGTACACAAGGATTTTTTTATTATGGATGGATGGATGAAAATTGCCGTTTTGTAATATCTCAATACAGAAATAGAATTTGGATATTATATTAACCACTTCAAACTTGTATGGCAAATCAAATTTTACACTTTTCATTTTATTACAATTTATTTTATTACATTTTTCTTAAAGAATTTTAAGATAATTTAAGAAAAAGAAACGATAATTTCATAGAATTTTTTACACTCTGTATCTCTCTGAAATAAGGCCTTTGAGATTATATAAACACACACACACACGCACGCATACACACACGCACGCATACACACACGCACACATACACAAAATATGTTCATGTAAATTTTTCTTTACAAGTGATTTCAAAAATCAATTTCTAAAATATTAGACATTGCTTAATACAATATACATCATAAAGTTTATAATACATTAAAAATCTTTCATATTTGCACGTATAATATCTTAAATCAGTTTCTGAATAATATCCAAATCAATTGAATAATTACAAATCATTGTTCAAATATTTAAAGAATTTATGTTTCGTTCAGAAATAAGAAATTTATATTTTATTGTATCATATTTACAAATTTTAAAAAATTTATATTTCTGAATGGACGCAATAGTTTAAATTGATTTTCTCAATAATAAAATTTAGACCAAACACAAAATAAATAATAAGTAAAATATACACACTGCATTTAAATTCTGTAACAAATTCTGGCTCATATTATGTCAAAAAAGTAATATTTCAAAGTGGATAAAATATCAGCAATGTCTAGAATTAGTTTACATTTAGCTTACACCCTCAAAAATATTTGCTCATTTTCTGTCTTTCTTAATTAAATAATTTCAATCATCTTCCTTAACTTTTTAAATTAGTAAAAAAGTTTAGTTAGACATAATAATAATAATAATGTTTAGCTCAATATTTTACTTTATATTGTTCTTTTACTTTAAAAGTAACACAATTTAAAAAATTGAGTTTCCTAGAAAAAGACCTATTTTAATTAGACAGGAAATTATTAACTAATCAAGTAATCATACGTAAGTAAAAAAAGACCATATTCGATCAAAGAGGTTCTTCGTGTCTAATCATATTTATTTTGTGAATTTATACAATTTCCAGTTCAAGCTAACTATGCGTCTAATATTATATTTGACAGTTTTGAAACACAGCACTAAACCAAAGCCGAAATAGTAATATAACCATATGTAATTTCACAATTGTATGCTCATACGCGCGCATCTTAAAAGAATTTTAGCATAAAATTTATAAATAATTTAATTGCGAAAAGTTATCTCGAGAATCAAATTCGGATCTTTTGCATTCAGTGCAAATATTCTCACCATTAGACCACCAAAGAGCCTCATAACATTCTTCGCAAATTAATATCGAAAGAAAAAGAAATATTTTCAACATGATCAAATTTCACTGTTATTTTTGTGTTCTATAATTCTTAAAAAAATGAATTCTTTTTGAATCATAATAATTTGGACAATTTTTTGATTAAGTTAATTTACTTTTGGTAACTGATAGGGTATTAATTCATGTTAATAACTCGAAAATTCTTTTTTAATTGTGTCATTTTTGAAGTAAAGGAACGACATGTAAGAGAGTGTAGTAGAATTAAAACCGAATTTTGGTACGTATAAAAATCATAGAAAATTCAAGATAGGCAAATACTTTTGAGCGACAATTAACTTCAATATACATATGCAGTTGCAAACCTGTAATGTATAAACTCTGGTGAGACCTAATGATTTCTCGATACCATCCGATAGATAAGGATCGTAAAAGATGACGGTGAAGCCAAAAGCTTTGGCACGCAACGCAACTGCGCAACCAATCCTACCGAGGCCAACAATACCCAGCGTATCGCCCCGTATCCTTGCACAACCAGTCGCCGCTTCTCTCACCTAAAATACACGCGCCAAGCAAAATGCGCGGAAAAATTTAAATCATACAGAAAATTACAAAGCCATTTCAAACAGTATTAATGTATTTCCAACAATACAATACAGATCTAACTATAGAAGTATATTTAATATGGGTGTATCCAACATTGGGAAGAAGAGAATATATCATTTCTATCATATAAATAGTAACTTTTTCTATTAATTTTTTTTATTAATAAATTAGTTTTTTTTTTATATTTTAAAGTTTAGAATGTCTTCTTATTATTGATTTTGATTTAAAAAAAATTAGGCTTTATAAATTATAATTTTTTCTCTTAAGGAAAATATAGGCAAAATTTAGTTACTAAAAACAGAATACGTAGTTATGAATACAATACTTATTAATATCTCAGCGTATATGATTTTTTCGGTTCAAAAATCTTGCAAAAATTATTATTTGCAGCGCTATAAATCTGTTCTAAATGGGATATGACACAAAATTATATTTTTACCACAAATTAACACAACATTAAATAGTTTAATGTCTTTTTTTTTAATCCGCTCATTTTATATTCTGTTAGCTTAACAAAAAAATCTTTGCAGAGTAAGATCAAATTAAAAATATCTTCAGACAAAAATTGTTTAGTCTAACGAAGCACAAATAATGATAGAATTAATTTGGGAAAAATCAATTTTTATAGTCATGTAGAAATCATAGCCATTTTTTAAATGTAAAATTTTTACATAATATAATTTCTTAAAGATCTAGCTTTGACTGTTATAGGCCTTTATTTCTTATTGATTGTATTTTTACATGTACGCGATTAAAAATATTTTTTGTTTATAAGTTATTGATTTTTCAATAAATTTACTTTAATAATTTTATGTGTAAAATAATAGAGAAATCACATTATGTAAGAAAATCATACAATGTCAATTAAAAAAATGGCCATAATTTTCATATACCCATAAAAAATTAATTTTTTTTTAAATTAATTTTACAATATTTGTTCCCCGTCAGGGCATATAACTTTTGTCTGAATATATGTTTGATTAAACTTTACACTAAACAGATAAAAATGGATGATAGATTAAAATAGAACACTTTTACAATAGTTTTGTTAATTTAATTTATAATATACATATATATATAATAACATGATACTTGAAAACAAAGCTTACTTGTTCTGGTCCTGTGAACTTTTTGCCTTCGCGCACCATGTTGGCAAGCCAATAAGTGCGCCGATAAAGATTTAAAATGAGGCAAAGGGTAGTATCAGCCACTTCTTCAACCCCATAGCCAGGCACATTACATACTGCAATGCCAAGCTCACCAGCTGCTTTGACATCGATGTTGTCTACACCGGAACCAATTCGAACAATAATTCGAAGCGTTTTAAACTTCTCCAAATCCTCCTTCGTCAGAATTATTGTATGCCACATCAGTGCACCCACTGCTTCATTTAATACCTGTGAATAACATTATATTTATTTTTAAACACATTATTTGTTTAAGATATTAAATATAAAATACCAAGTAAATAAAAATAAAATATATATAGATCTAGAGAAAATATATATAAAATATATGTTAAATAATATTTATACTAAATATAATACTAAACAAAAGTTATAAAATAAAAATATATGTCTTAGATATCATCAAGCAAATAGGTTATATTAATAATAACCAGACATATGTGAATAAAACTAATAAATTGAAAATACTATAAACAAAAAAAGTTCAATTTAAAACAAAAATTAATTCAAGAGTTTCAGAATTAAGATTATATTAAAAATAATTTAAAAATTAATTTAATATAAAAAGTAAATTATTAATATATTAATTATTAATTCTAAAAGTATACATTTATGTATAAATATCTTTTAATTAAAACAAAAATAAGTACTTAAAAAAATATGAAACTAATGCAGCACTATTGCTGGAACAAATTGTTAGTGTTAAATTAATTTTAAGATTATACATATGAATATTTTACTCGTTAAATTAACAATAATTGAAAAAATCAAAATATTACAAAATTCAATAAAAATGTGATATTAAAGTATTTAATACATAAAACTATATTTACGTCAACAAAGAAGAATATACTTTGTTAATATTGTTCATCAAACGTTTTTTTTATATTCGTAAAATATGTACATAAATATATATTCTATATTAAAGATAAAATGTAAAAATTAAAAAGAGTATATGATATATCAGGATAAGTATAAAAATTTCATAAATCATTAAAATTTAAATTGTCCTGCAAGTATGTTATAAATAATCGTTTCTTTAAATAATTTAACTTAAGATTTATTATTTATGACACTCTACGTTATTTTTGATATTTTAATTATAATATTTTAACATTCTAATAGAAATATTTCAATATTAAGTATTAATACTTCAATATTTTATCTCGTATTAATAATATTAATATAATACCAAAAAGTGTTATATTGTTTAATACATAAAATATTTTGCCGTATTCAAATTTATATACATGGTGTTCCATAATTTTTAATTGACATTTCTAAGAGTGAAAGATGAAATTTTAAATTAAAAGTTTCTTTTCCAATTTTGATTTAGACTATTATTTACCGAGTTATTAACGATTAAAGTTGATCAATCAAATTGTACACTCAGCCGAAGTACACAGAAGCGCAGCATGTCAAAGAGCTTTTCGTGCTTACTGTACTCTGTATTCTCTCGATTAAAATTTTATATTTTCATATTAATTAGTAAATAAATAATTAAATAAAAAATGGATAAATGATTTATTTATCCACACATTTATTGATTTATTCACTTTATTTATTAGTATCAAAAATTATAATAAAATTTTAATCAAGATCAACGTACAGTAAGAACGAGGAACTCCATAGCATATAGCATTCCTGTGCACTTCAACTAGGCAAAATTTGATTGATAAACTTTAATCATTAATATGTTAGTAAATAATGGTCTGAGCCAAAATTAGGGGAAAAAAAACTTTTAGTTAAAAATTTTATCCTCATTCACTACAAGAAATTAAGAGTTATGGGACACCCCGTATAATTATACATATCTTCGAATATTTTTTAATACTTTCCTACAATAATAATTATATTTTATTATAATTTTCTAAATACCTTTTCGTGTATTTCTGAAGTGGACTGTGCATCGCAGAAGGCAACAGTTGCGACGTCTTTGAGGATGGGCATTTCAATAGAACAATCACGGCCATCAAGAAGTGCAACCAGTGGTCGCGTTTGGATCGGTCCATTGGCGATTGGACCCCTCAAGTTCTCCATACGAGGGCGTTTGGGCATCATCTTCCGTTTGTCCATCGGTCAGCAGACCGCCCCCCCTATTTTTATTGTTTGCACTGTGCGCTCTCAGTGTCACTACAAAGAAAAATTACGACTGCTTCCCTCTCCCTTCTGCTCCAACAATAGTAGATGACAAAAACTATCTTGATAAGACACTCGCAATAGAGATGTCTCTTCTAGTCCAACTAGTACAACGTTTTAGCACTCTCGTTGTTCTTTACGCTTTGTCACACTAACTGCTTTTGCAACACTAACTTTCGGTTGATCTTCGGACAAAAACTGTTGAATCTCCAATACATCACGACTCAGTAAACACCGTCTCCTAAAATGTATAAAAAAAAATACATTAATTAACCAAAGAAATATAAAATAGATATATCTTTTCTTGTCAAAACATATCACATTTATAAAGTTATAAATTATATATATATATATAAATGTTAGTAATTCACATTTGATTATTCTCAAATATAACTTACAGATATATGAATATAACTTAAGATCAAAATAAATAACTAAGATTAAATTAATATTTCTTGTTTCGATTGAACTTTTATTTTCTCTGTAGCTATATGATGAGACTGCACTAAACTTGCCTTTCGCCAAACTACAAACATATCTATTTCATTTTAAGTACGAATGTATGTATATTAGGTTCGAATACAAATAGTCTTATCACATCAACATTCGGCCAATCTTCTTCAATCATAGGTTTGTTTTCTGTGGCTGGACTAGTGTACACCTTTGGAACTTAAAGTGAGATATGTATGTTTGATATTTGTCGAAAGTGAGAAAGAGAGTTCTAGTGCAGTCTAACGCAGGAATAGAAAATAGGAAAATAGAGTATGTCTTTCTTACATTTGTTTACTTTTGAATAATAGTGTTATAGTCATTTACAATTTTCATATTTCACTTTAGCAATATACATTTATATGTATATTATTGACACACAATTATGAGATATCACTTTAGTAATCACTATCCTCTTTTGTACGAACAATTGTTTACTTTAATCAATTATAACTGCCTTTTTACAAAATCTAACGTGATACTCAATAAAAAATATCATACCTCTACTACATCTCTCTTGATATATTGCAAAATCATGATGCATAATGCACCTCTATAATTTACTGGATTTGTAGTATTTTATTGCAAATGTTATTTGTGTGTCACACACAGATAAATACTTCACACACAAGTAACCCATTCGCACGTATTAATTTAAAACAAACTATATCGTTTCATCACACTCGTATCAATTTTTCCATAAGAAAGAAAACTATAGATAAAAGTAGAGATGGATGCTATCCCCCAGGCAAACATCGGCGACGTTACTCGCGTGGAAATATATCAGATTCGGCCATAACAGCGTCCGTCGAAACGAGGTAAGACGTTCACGCCGTATATCAGTGATCACATCGACGCCGCGCCAACTATTTAATCGAACGCAAACGCGATCTATAGGCAAACACATTCGGAGCACGTCTCATCAAAAAGACACAAAGATACAAAGAAAGCGTCGCTTGCTCGAGAGCGGCGTGATTGAGTCGGTCACCGCCGTTGCCGCTGCCGCCGCTTTGTGACTTTTTAGGTTACCTTGAAATGCGCCGGCTTAACCTGCGCAGTGCTAATAGCGCGTCCACTGGCTAGTCGACACGAAACCCCCGGACTCCCGACAGTCCGATCTCTCCTTGATTACGATTTCAGGCAGGAGCGCAACGACAGCAGGATGCGAACGTTAAGGGGGGCCACGTTGCGAGGACCGAGCCGCGAAAACGGAGATTGAAATGAGAAAACCGACACACACCGAACAACCCCGCAAGCACCAACGTAGAGAAGAGAAGGAAGAGGCTCACAAAATGCGGCACGCCACAGCGGCGCTCGCTTGCGCTCGCTCGCTCGCTCGCTCGTTCGTTCGCTCGAGGCGCTGGAGCTGATGTTTTTGATAGTGTTAATAGCGAGGGCGCCTTCTTCGAGTGAGTGAGTGAGTGAGTGAGTGCGAACGAGTGAGAGATCAAGCGCGCGCACCAAGTAGATCTGTTTCCAACCCGTTTTCGGCGGCGGCGGTGGCGACGACGACAGCAACGACGACGACGGCAGCGGCAGCAGCAGTAGTAGTAGTAGTAATAGTAGTAGTAGTACTGTAGTAACGATGGCAGGCGACGATTGAAAACGAATTGTGTTGCGCTTGCAATAATTCCATAACACTTTCTTTCATCTCTACCTCTCCTTTTTCTTCTTACAATGTTAAATATCGCAATATACTTGGAAAATATAATCAAGTGCAAACGCGCGAATAGTAAAGAAGTTTATAGTAAAAAGTTTTGTAAACTTTTTAAATACCGTAGCTGTTGTGCACCAATTATGTTCATCAACGCGAGTGTCATTATAGCAAAAATTTGGAGTTTTTTTTTTTTTTTTTCTTTAGATCCAGGTATTATGTTATTCTTATTTATTTCTGTGAATGACAAGTTATCTGGATGGTTACTCGGGTGGAAATATGAATGTATAGTCTTGGAAATGCAAAGAGTTTAGAATTTTGGGGGGACTTTTTGGGAGGAAAATACAAAGAAGTATCCAAATTACGACTAAAACATTGAGAAAATCGCAATATATAGGAATAATTTTCAAAAAAACTTTTCGAACAGGCCTGGCAACATCTCGCGATTGAAAATCGATTCGTAAAAATTACACTTTCATAATATTTTTATTATTGAACATAATAAATATTATTACTACACTTTTGCTATACGTATAAATCTATAGCATACGTAATATTGCACATTATTATTATAATAATTACTATTGTATCACGTAATAGGGAAAAATAGGATAATTGCATGCGTTTTAGTTTAGCACTTTTCAGATAAATGGAGCTGCTACCGAAATTTTCAGGCTAAAGTAGTTCTTTTCAGATATAGCCATAAGTTATATACTTTGAAAATGTTAACAGCATAAAGTGAAAAAAAGTGAAATTATATATATTTTGATAGTAATTTTGGCAAAAAATATAATAATAAAACGGTAAGTCCATATAATTCTTACTTGATTTTATCGTCATACCTTACTATATATAAAGTATGTTATTATGTCTTTTGAGTCATTATTCATTGAATTAAATTAAAAAATCTTTGAGTATTATATCGTTTTATAAGCCCTATTTTTGCAATATAGACAAAAAATCAAATATGTCCAAATTTTTACTGATCCACTGTTATCTTATTAATTCTTTCTTGTTAACAAAATGTAATTTTTCAAAAAAATTGTTAATTAAATATATTACCACGAAATTTGTTACTTACATCAATAAAAATGATAGAACCAACGTGGCAGGCATACACTTAAAGATAGCATTCCAATTATGTACTGAAAATGTATATAGTTCAGTCATATACATATCATATAGCGAATTTCGACTGAATGTACTCAGTGCGCACTGTGCACTGAGTACATTAAGGTCGTCGTACACAAATTAACATAAAGATATGTTCACAAATAAACATAGAAATCGGATAAATTGTGAAATGCACAATACACTTTATTGTGCTGTTAAGTAAAATATGTATCTTATAATTCAAAATATTTGCATTCCACTTTAACACTCAAATTAAATCAGTGTACAACAGCTTTAACGTACATCAGTGCGCATTAATGCATTCAATCGAATTCGCGAATAAATTTTCAATGACTCACAGTCCAACAATGTTGGAACGTAAGAAAAATTTCTGATAAAATACAATAAATAAAATATAATAAATAAAAAAAAATTAAATAATACAATAAGTTAAAAATTAAACTACAAGTATTTAATAAAATCTAATTTAACAAATATTGGGGAAAAAAGTATAGATATCGTTAAATAATAATATATATATCTTTTTTATTATCTAACGTTTTGAATTTCTTCGTCATCTATGCTGTGCTACGTGGAGGCATCACTATTAATACAGAATTTATTCACATATTAATAAGTTAGAAATTAATAAGTTACAAATTTTACAGTGTTAATATAACTGGAAAAATTACATTTTATGTATAAAATTATATTTTAACAAAAAATTGATAAAATAACATGGCTGATGATCAGTAAAACTTTGAACATACTTGACTATATATTTATATCGTAAAGATATAAAACTTATAAATGAAATTTTCGGAAAAAAAAATACTCAAGAAACAAATCTGTAAAATTTGACGTTATGAGATTTGCACTACAATACGTTCCTTTATTAATCTGTAAAATATTATTATTAACAGTATTATGATTAAATCGTTTCATTTGCTTAATTCTTATCGTTATTTTTTATTTTTATTTTAATTTAATTTTTTTATTATATCCACAGTTAACAACATTTAATTTTCTTTAATAATGATAAAAGATTAGATAAATCAAAATTCTTAGAAAATTATTAAAATCTTTATAAAATAATATAATTCCTTTGCTGATACTCACGTATAATGAATGGATATTAAACATATCATTAATGTCATTAGCTTTAAATTTATCTTTTAGGGGAATGTTGTTTTAATTGTTGCATGGTTATTTTTCTCAAAATGCAAAATGTAAGTACTATTCGTATTTCTATTTTTTATATATTTATTAATTTACAGAATTGATAAACTTTGTAAAGTAACTATTTACGATTGTACGTCTTTTCTCTCTTAAAAAATAATTAGTCATTGTCACAAACTACCGAGTCTGAAAAAATAATACGATATAATTATTTAAAAAGTAAAGAGTCATTATTTTTCAGTCAATTTTCTCTAAATTTTGTGTAATTTTTGTGCATTATTATTTTAAGTACAAAAATCTTATATATCTCTAATATCGTTAAATTATTTTACTTATTATATTAAACAACTAAACAATCGATTACGTGTTAATTATTTATAATAAATTAATATAGATTTAAAATCAAAATTACAACAATAATAAGACGCGTTGATATAATTCCATACTCTGGATAGTCGACTCGTGATCCATGAATCCGGGTTCGATTCCACCTATGCCCCGCACTTTAAAGGAGAACATTGCTCCATCTGTGAATTAAAGCACTAACTTATGTCTTTTTTTTATCTTAAGGGTTAATATTGCTCTAGTAGGTGTCAATATCTTGATCAAGTCAGGGCTGGTTAAGAATACAAAAGGCTTGATAAGATAAAATTTTGTATCTTGAAGAATACTATCTGTGAATATAAAATTAAGTGTCTTCTACTCCCCGGGGAGGATAAACACTATTGCAACGCATGGCTATTGTGACTCTCTAATAGTCTAATAATAAGTGGATCGGAAAGCCACATAGGGGAAAGTAAAGTCAAAGACAAAGACCGGCATTCATAGTCAGTTCTTATATTCAAGACTTAAGTTCAGTCTTATATTCAATCTTAAGTTCAGTCTCGAAGTATCACGTACCAATTAGAGGGCCACATTAGCGACTGTCTTAAGACATTATCTTAAGACAGTCTTGAATATAAGAATTGACTATGAATACCGGCTAAAGATATATGAATGTGTAGATGCGATATATGTTTGACTTGAAAGCAGCTATTTGCAAGCGACGAAAAGACCTTATGCAACTAAAGTTTAACTTTTAAAAATTCGAGGTTTAAGTTACACTAATAGTATAATTGGATATATGAAAACATATATAGCATAAATTGGCACAACATAAAAATAACCTTTATTTTTATGTTGTGCCAATTTATGCTATGACAAACAAGAAAGAAAGGGTTAGGAAATTAACTCGTGATGTCACGTATCTAATATGGCTGTCTCGAAGGACAATGTTGTGACCAGAGTCTCTAGATTGCAGACGCTGCTACATCAACACTACGAGTGGTAGGGAAAGGGACTGGAGAGAACAACGTAGAAAATAGCGGGTGGATATCGATTGAATACCCACTCACAATGCTTAAACAGTGGAAAATTTCTAGACACCGGCCCCGTGAGTGGCCGTGTCCAATCGTAACGCGGTAAATCGGGATCCTCCCAAAAATAACAAACTACGGCGGCAAAAGAAATTTCTTTTTCCGCCGCGCTGCAGCTCACTATTTGCTATGTCATTCGTTCCATTCTGTCCACTCGTGATATTCATGTAGCAGCGTCTGCAATCCAGAAGTTCTAGTTGTGATTAATATAATTTAATTATTTGTTTAAATAATGTTTAGAAAATGCGTTTAAGCATTAAAGACATTTGTCAGGGTTGCCAGAAATTTTTAATTGTAAAATTTCCTAACATTTCCCTGATTTACTGACAAAATTTTGAGATTTTTCCTGACTTTGAATAATATACATATTTTGCAATGTTTCTTGTATTTTTATCGTAATATGGAAAATGTTAAATATTCTGTTGATCCAGCAATTTAACATAGATGCAAATATTTTTCAGGAATCGAATTAAAAAAAAAAAAAAAGAAAAAGGTAGTCAAAACACTTTTTTTACATTTAAATTACCTGAAACTAATATATATAATTTTTTGGAGTGATTACATATACAAATATGGTGTCAGATTTGGAAAATTAAAAAAATTTTAAATGATAGATCCGACATGGTGTACTAAAAATACAAAAATTGATTTAATTATTCAAAGGCATATTTAAAGATTTTTAGAATTGCTAATAAATCTATAAAAAAATGAAAATTAAAACAATAAAAATCTTATTGAACTATTCATGCGAATACATAACTAATAGGAAATAGAGCTCATAACGGTCAAAGCTGATTAGACTTTTTTTCCCTTTACGTTTTAGTTCTTTATTTCTATTTTTTTTATCCATCCTTATTTCTATTTTAATTAACATAACATATTTTTTTTTTATTTTCTTATTTTCAATTTTTATTTGTATTCTATGCAGGATACGACCATCGAATTTTAGGCTATCTCACATATAACATGTATTCACATACACGTATCACATAAAGTGGCGCACATAATCGGATATGTAATCTGCATAAGAAAAACTACGGAAAACGAGATTGTTGCTGGCCTCAGCGAAAGCGAACGACGAGGACGCGACACTAATGCTATGTACTTTGCCGAGTCAAGCACTTTGACTTGGGCACATGTTGTGCCAACTCAGCGACAATGTAAGCTCGTATCATCGAAAACAAGAGGAGCGAAGCAGAATCGAGTGGGCGAGATTAAGCCCTTGTTCGACAGCTGGTAACGTATATCACGCGTTATATACCCCGCTTAACAGCGGCACAGCAACGTATCAAAGAAATATACTTCAGGAAGAAGAGAACGTATTTACATACAAGCTATATGATAAGTAAATTAATCGTGCTATGAGGACCGGTTACGTTGATAAAATTAGAATATGTAAATCTTACGAGAGGTTTAATAATGTTACTAAGAATCATCTATTTCAATATACAAATAGTTATTAGGAAGTTATATTAAAGATTAAAAACGACAAAGAATAATGTGTTATTTTAAAATCAATGCATTCCATGCAACATATGGTTCGATCGAACATGCACATTTAAGCCTTCCTGTAATTTATAAATTATCGATTTATCAGTTATTCTTTTAATGATGCGGCTACTACAACATAAATTAATTAGAACTTAATGATCATACTGTTATCGATTGGGCAAATTTTTTGAGAAATAAAATACTGCTTATTATTTATTTATATTTCCTATTAAGTAATGTACTAAATTATTTTCAGTTATTTTAACAAGTTTCGAATCCAAAACAAATTGGTGGAGCCAATAAAATATTAATTGAAGCTGAAGTAGAGAAAAAGTATAATACTGGAACGAACAATTAGAGTGATAATTTCGGTGGAATTAAACGCGGTACTCAGAAATGTTTATTTTACCTGTACCAAATCGATTCATTAAAACTATTTTGCCAATTATCCGAAAATATGTCACAGCTGATATTATTATTCATATTGATAAATGACATATGAGTTTGCAGAATGAAAATTATACCCATTTAACAGTAAACCATGCAACAAATTTTATTGATCCTGAAAGTGGTACGCAGAATAATATAGAGAAAATGTAGAAAGATATGCGACCATATATATCCTCGTTATGGCATACATCATATCATTTTGTACATTATCTCGCAGAATTTTTATATAACAAAGTTTACTATTATAATGAACGGATTGATAGTTTTTTCGACATTATGAGTTCTATGTATTCATAGATCGTTTAAATATTAATAAACATTTTTATAATTATAATTTTTTAATGGATAACAAACAACAACTAAAATCTCTTGCAAGTCACTCATGACCTTGGTCACGACCTTGACAACATATGTCAAGATCAGGGTCATCGAGAGTCCTTTTTTCTTCATTTTTGATCCATTCGATTTAGAACAAAGACGGCCAGATTAGTGTTTAGGATAAGGAAGAGATGGGATGAGACACACAAAAGTAGAGGTGGGAATGGAGGAGAACGAGTGGAGTTACGAACGGCATGGGGCACTATGAGGGCGAAGTTATCCAATTATTGTCTAACCTGAGAGCAACTTTACTTGGTAAAGAACTCGTAGGGAAAGGAGGGAAAGCTCCGTCGTGTCGAATTCTCCCCTCATCCTCTACAATCACTAGCCACTATAAAGTTTATTTCAAAACTTGCCGTTCTCACAGAGAGAGAGAGAGAGAGAGAGAGAGAGAGAGAGAGAGAGAGAGAGAGAGAGAGAGAGAGAGAGTGTGCGTGTGTGTAAAGTGATTGGGTTTTTGTTAATAATTTGTATATTTAAATGACTTCGCTTTTTAAGTAGACAAATCATACAAACGAATCTCATAAGGGACTTTCAAATATATTTTACTTACTGTTAGAAACTAATTAAAAGTGTTTTACCAATGAACTTTTTTATCGGGCTGCAAGAACTACAATATATTATGAATTCAAGTAAATTAAGTGAAAATATTTTTTTCAAACTGCTTTAAGAGATAGGAAGAATAGTTCTTTTTATAAATAAAACTAGAGAAGAAAAAAAAAAAGAGATAAAATGAAGGGAAAAAACGAGAGACACAGAAAGAAGAATAAGAAATTTTCTCTCACTTCTTTATAAATAAAGAATATTAATATTATATAAGATAGAATGTAAAATACAAAACTAAAAGTAAAATTCTTAATAACACGAATAGAAAAATAATGTCAGTTCTAAATTTGTCATGAAGTATCTAATGCAATAGCATCATATCTTTATATTTTTGTCGAATACAATTTTTCATATGCCATGCAAGTAAATGTTAGTAAGAAAAAAGAAAAAGAGAAAGAATAACAAGTAAGGGATAAGAAAGTCCAATTATGACGATGAGTATCAGTGGCGGTAGTTTGGCCATTCTCGTCCTCACGAAAGGGAGGGATTGTGGAAGGGTTGTTGCTCTCCGTTCACCATACCTTCCGTCTCCGAACGAACAGCTAAGAGAAGAATGGTAGAGGAGGAAGGAGAGGCGACTACTTAAAGTTGGCGGAAAGTTTGGTTCGGCAGCAAAGTTAACTGAGTTAAGTTCTCCGCTCCTAAAGCGAAACTTCGCTACTTCTCTCTAACGCTCCTTTCTCCTCCTCCTCTTTCTCGTTGTTCCTGCTTTACTCTCGCCTCATCTCCCATTTTCTCTCATGAACGACAAGCGGTTTCTCTTCAACATTCCGGATTGTCTAAAGGAGTGTGTTTTGGGATTACTTTCTTCTTCATGTCCATATGATTTCCGGTGTATCACGTAAGAGAAAGAAGAAGTTAAAATATAATCTCGATCGTCGTAAGCTACGATTTCCAAAACATGATCTTAACCATAAACAAAAATATCCTATTAAGTATATTTAAAATTATATATTTATATTAATTATATCAACGGCGTCAACACTATTAAAAGTGTTTGAAAAAATTGCTCCATTTTTTTTATTAAAAAAAATGGTAGTCTAAGAGACTGATTATGCAAACTTAAAGAATAATACTCGATAACCTAAAGAATTGAGGTTATACCTATCATGTAAGCGAATTACAGCAAAGCGATGGTCAATGCAGACCATTGTAGATTTGTTAAAAATTCTGCAAATGCATTTTGTCGGCCTTAAAGCTGCATTTCTCTTTTGCACGCATCAACACATGCGACGCACGTGGCGAGACGCAAACTTTTTCCTATATCTTCCTTTCCTGCCTACTCTCGCAAACAAGTAAACGAGTTCACGGATCGATGTAGATACACGCAATAGTACTCACCACTCAGCAGTAAGCTCTTAGGCTAATCGACTGACTCACTGATTATGGGTTTCGAGCCGATGCAAGAATTTCTTAACGAGTTATTAACCTCTTTAGGGTTACTTGTTTGATACCACACTAACAATAAGAAAAATGTTTTGATTAAATCAACGAGATACATATAATATATTTTGATAGGAACAAACAAAATACTTTAATTATGATTGGATTCAATATAGAATATATAAATTCATATTAGCAAAATTTGATTATAGTGTTTTCAACTTTTTTAGCACTATTTAAAAGTCTAACCATAAAAAATAAAAACTGAATAGCAATATATTTATATTATATATTTTTTATAAAAATGCATAATTTTTAATAATTTTTGTATTTCAATTATATTATAATTAAGAATAAATTGTAAATTTTTTAATAATTATATATTATACTATACAAATACATTTTTTGTATATCATGTATTATTTAAACTAAGAAATTGTTTGATACAATATCAAAGTAACTTCCGTTTTTCCGATAATTATTTTAAATTTCTGTATTAAAATTATTTATAGTACTTGTTGCTGTCTTCTTTGACGACAAATAAAGTCTAAAATGAAAATAGCAGTAAATACTACACATTATTTTAATATAAATTTAAATCGTTTTTCAGTAAGAATACAATGTAAAACAGTGAATCAGTACATCCTTGTTGTTTACAAACATTAACCAAGAATGAAACGATTTACTGTGTTACTGTGTCCTTGATAGAATAACCATTCATGAGATTACTTTGATATTGTATCAAACAATTTCTTGATTTAAATAATAATATACAAAACACAGAAATAGTATAGTTTTAATTATTTTAAAGTTTACAATTTCTTCTTAATTATAATTAGCGAGTCGAAGCTAAACATAAAAAAACTTAACACTATGACAGATGACATTATAATTGATCTATAATATTAACTGATGTGTAAGTATATCTTCACCTCCTTCAAGTATGTGTTATTATGAAATATTAGTTCCAATACGATCATATAAGTAAAGCAATGACGGATAAGAAATCTGATTGTGAATCAGATGAGTGATTGTAAATTTTTGTATCAAGTGCGGGGAAACAGTTTCTATTTCTTGAGATCAAACTTTTAGATGGCGCTAAAACACCGTATATATATTTTTTTAATGAATTTGAGTATCTTGACTAAAATAATATTATAATTTTGAGATATTTTCATATTACTTTGATCTCTCTGAATATATTCATAATTGAATGTGTCTGTATAATTTTCGCTACATTGAAAAACATTGAAAGAAAATGATTGAGACAATCTTTTTAACGATTTTCAGAATGTATTCGAATATTCGTACTAAAAGAATATTTTCAAGAAACTCTTTACTTCTTTTGAGCCTGCGGCGCACGATGCTTTTTTTTTGCTAGCTGGATTTGCGTGCTTATTATCGGCAATGGTGCTGGTAGTACTGCTGACCGTGTTGCTACTTTGACTTCAAACGGTGCGAGTTTCCGTACTAGCTAAGCAGCTTAAATTTGTTTGACAAAAGGCACTTCGAAGTATTCGAATAAGTAAACATGAAGCAGTTATACGTCGTAAAAGTACAATTGCATTGTTTTTAATTATAGCAAAGAGAATATCTTTGATCCTATACTTTATAAGACTGCGTTTCGATTGACTCTCACAATGAACCAACACGAAACAATGCAACAAAAATATCTGACTTATCACGAAAATTCTTCAGCAGATCAACCAACAGTGTAGCCAGCAGACTGTACAATTTCCAGGATAGCAGTCAGTAACATACAAGTTGTTCTACAGGAAAAAGCATCGTTGTCTTGCAAACTTTAGTAATACTATTCTTTGTAGAAAATAGATATTTATACCGGACAAACAACTCTGAAACTCATTAAAAAGATGATCTGTTTGGAATTGATTACAAATAGATGTTCATTTCTTCGCCGAGTATCCTGTGGATAATGCCTTTGAAAAATCCTATATCGTTCACTTTCTTCTTTTCCAATATTTGATAATTTTCAGACACCCTGTATACATGATACATCCATGAGACACGCGCGCGCGCGCATACATAGTCACGACGGGTTAATATAAGTGCGTAAAGCGCGCGAGTGGCTGGCCTGAGTAGTTTCACGAAGAGTTTCCTCCTGGTCTCACAGTGCGCCGAGAGATACGGCATCTTGACTCCTAGTAGAGTAGCAGCGCCGTCAAAAGAGCGAAGCGAGAGAGAGACGGAATGAGAGAATAAGGTAAGGGAGGGGAGGAAGAGTGTGGCACAAGCAATGGCCGCGAGACCCGATCGATGTCTCGGCAACTTCCCCCCTTCCACCGTTCAACGCGACACGTCCCTCCTCCGTGCCATCACCATCACAACTCGCCTCATCTCGCTCTCGTCAGCGTCTCTACCCTCGTCCCGCCACGACTTCACCGAGCATTACAGTCTCCCTTCCCTTTTCGCCGAACTAAATCCCAGATAGTCGCTCGCTACCGCACCGCACGCTTGCCTCTTCGAGTCTGTTTACAATGGCGATGTACTACTCCCATTATCCTCGGTGTACTTCACCTTCGAACCAACTTGCATCGCCACAGTAGCAACGACGGTAGCAACGACGATGACGATTATGGGAAGAGGGACGGATCATGGTAACGTCTCTAAACTGATCCGAAAGACCTACGATTTATACAAGATTCTGGAATATTTTCTTCTAGTGTATGATAACATAAAACTTTGATTTGGACGATTCACGGCTTCATCGTGCATGAAGCTTTCTTGCGATGTTTCTTTTTGTTTCATAATGAAAGAAATTACAAGATATATTGTAAAGAAGCAAAAATTTCGATGCAATTTCATTATTGAAATGAAAAATACTTGATCAGATAGACATCTTTGATAAAAAGATTTTTATAGAGAAGAAACAAAAATAAAATGTTATGTTGGTGTTACATTAAAGAAATGTGTTTAAGAATTTATAAAGTATGAGAGATGAGACTGATAGAGTAAAGCTTGTAAAATTCGTTATTTCTTGAATATCTATAATACTGTATGAAGATATCTCATCTTTTGAAAAAAAAAAATGAGATCTTTTCTTCTTTTATATTATAATTTTCGGTCCCTAATAGATTTGATACGGTCAGTAAAATCAAGAAAATAAATAAAACGTTTTAAGTATAAGAATAAATATTTGTAAGAATGTGTGCTGTAAAATGTAATATTTTGTAATTTGCGCCATTCGATTATTACGAAATTCGGTCATCGACCATCAATCTTTTCGTCGATCTCTATAGTCTCACGAAACAGAAAATTATAAAATGCGATACATTAAAATCACATTATTTTACTGTACTATCTTCATAGAATGTATGAAGATTACTAATAGAGATATTGCGAGATGATATCGTTATACATTATTAAAATTTTAGACTGTAAATATTGTAGAACAATAAGTGTTAAATTTTATTTTTTTCAAAATAAGTATAATAATTGATCGTTACACACCTCCGTAAACCGTTCGTTAGAAAAGATCTAGCTACCGTATTATAAATAATAGTTTAGCGTATTAGTGCAACATTTAGTAAACATTAAGAAACATAATAATAATAACCACCTGTTTGATAATATTTAAATAAAGTAAAAATTACAAATTTAAACTTATAATTATCATAATAAAATTTGTTGTAACTCCAACTGAATGTGTGTGTTTGAGAGAGAGAGAGAGAGAGAGATGCAATTATATTGTTGGAAAGTACTAGTTGGAAATTATATTGTTGGAAATACTAGAAAATACTAGCTGGTTTGAAAAACAAATATTGTATATGAGAGTAAAAATAATAAAACTGCACATATAATTAGCATTGTATAATTAACGTTATAATTTTAATATAGTAAGCTTAAAATAGTAAGGGCGTGATATATATTTTCAAAAAAAACAAGAAAGAACAAGAAAGAACTCGACTATTTAAATTAGTCAAATGATGTACATATATTACATAGGAATTTCTGCGTGACACGATATGCGCGGGAAATATGTAGTAAACTTTGTCGGAACTTTTGAGCCGCTATATATCTATTCATTTCTGCGGTATCAATCTTTTTAATCAACAACATTATCATGTTTCTATTATACAACTTTAAATTTTCAAAAATGCCGATACAAAAATAATAATTCCTATTTATTATTATTTATTTTTATTTTTCAATAATTTCCAATCATTTTTTATTCTTATATTAATTATTAAAAAATATAAAAATCACAAGAACAAGTTAGAATTAAAATTTATACTTTTGTACAAATTAATTTATTTGTAATAATTAATATTTTTTTAATTTTCTGCTTAATCAACTTTAACATTGAACCATAAAAACACTCCACATTACCTCAATCATTTAAAATAAATTGTAAGATCCATTAACTATTATTACTTCTACCAAAAGAAAAATTTGACTATGTATAATAATTTATTTCAATATTGTTATTTTTTTTCAGACTGGCCATCTTTACCAATAAAAGTACCTGTTTTCATCAAAATGAAAGTCGAATATTATTTATTTTATTTCTTCCTTAGGGCTACCTCACAAATATTGCCGCAGCGCCTTATGCCATTTTTTGTATCATCCTGTGTTTATAAGACATAACATGAGTAACGCAGAAAAAAAAACATAACGTAAGGAGTCGTAAGAAGCTTGTACTACGTTTTTTGTACGTTGCTTACGTTATGTTTCACGGATGCCTACATATGAAGTAACACAAGGCTCTGACATAAAATGGCATAAGGCACCATAGTCATGTTCGTGCGATGGCCCTTACTCGGCTACACACAAACGTAACGCTGCTATAATCAATTACCCATAATTCCGATCGCGCTTGCTCGCTCGTTCGCTCACGCTCCTCCCCCAATCTCTTTCTTTTGTTCTTTATTCCTCCTCTTCTCTCTCCCCCTCATCCCTTCCTCTCCTCTTACCTCTCTCATTCTCTGATAATTAAGACTATTGGATATCCTGGGGATCGCCTCCTTTCTCGCAAATGAAAAAAAAATCGCAAACTTCTCACATTCTTTTTTAAACTAAAAATTAATAATGTGCAATATTATTCACACATTTTACACATAAAATCAATTTTCTCTATAGAAAATTTGCTTTAACAATAATTTTCATGTTATGAATACATGTACCTACAGAATATTTTATATTTCAAGTGAAAGTGGAACAGTTTCGAGAGGGACGAACCTACTTAAGTCACGTTCTTTTTTTTCTAAGTGAAGGTTTTAAAATGATAAGGTCACATTTACTTTTCTTAAATAAAATTATGTAATTTTTTTACATAATACAATTTCTCTACTTATTCTCTATATAAAAGTATTATAATAGAGAAATAAAAAAATCAGTAATTTACAGAGATACCTCATTCTGACAATTTTAATAAATATACCTCATATTAATTTCTTGATAATTATAAGTACCTAAATATTTTTATGACTAGAAAAACAAGATGAATCCATTGATGTAAAGAAAACACTTTATTGCTTTTAAGAAACGTGCAAATTGCACGATTTTTTGAAAAGTAACTATAATGCATTTTCTTTACATTAATTGATTCATCGTATTATGCCATACATACAAATATCAAATTACACAGTAACTGAAAAATGTACAATTTACGAAAATTTATATTTTATGTCAAAATATACCAAAATAAACTGTCTCGTATAAAATATCTCGTACATATTATTGATTTTTTTGGCGTAACTCTAATATTTTAATATTTTTGTGTGTAAAATAATTAGAAGAATCATACTATTTGAAAAAATTATATAATTCCATTTAAAAAAATTCTACTTTCATCACACAGAAACATTTTTTAAATCAAAAAAATTTACTGAATTGATTAAAATATAACTTTCTGTGTGTTTTTGGGTATCATATATGCATGCATATTATAGGATGTCTTGAATCAAGACATCACAGTAAGTTTTCAAAAAAATTAAGCAAAAAGTTACTTATAAATTCTTATTTTAAGCAACATTTTATGAAATAATAAATGATTTAATATGACCAATTGCGGATTACGTTTAAAAACTATATTTAAATGCTAAAGTACACATCTAAGTACTAATACTATCGCGTGCGATTCATGAACAGGTGGTCGTCTAAACATAATTTGTAATTGGTTACATTAAAATCCTTATATCTCTACCAATGAAAATAAAAACTACCAATGAAAATAAAAATGTACAAGTTTAGCTAGAAGTGTTTTATTACAAAGTTATGAGCAAATATTGAAACGAAACATATATGAAATAGAAATGAAATAAATTTTCCATTGCGTAGAATATGAAAATGAATTTTTCGTATATGGAAATGTAGAACGTTTGTCTCGTATGTATATATTCACATCACACACTTATTAAATAATTTTTAAATAATTCAGTATTGTTTCAACTTGCGTAATATGATAATAACCGTTCAGCCACAAAATAACAGTTAGGTGCGAAAAAAATAGAATATTAGATTTATAAACAGAGATATAACAATAGAATATTGGATTTTAATCATCACGAAATAGTAACTGCTATCAAAACGCCAATAATCCACCAAAATATCATAAAAATGTTTCGTTTCAATATTTGTTCATAACTTTACAATAAAACATTTTTTGTCAGAACTTCATATAAAATTTTCCTTATTTCCATTTGTAGAATATTCTCCCGCAGTTTGTCCGTTAGACTTTGAGAGCTTTTCCATGCTTGCGCTCATATCAAAGTCATGACCGTGAACACTCAAAAGGCTTTAGCTGTGAATCAGACGTCTCGTATAATGTTAATGCCAACAACGGTACCTGAACTTTGTTAACTCGTATCTCGAAAATTTAACCAAAAGAAATTTCATTATAATGTTTCGAAAAGATCTTGATATCAATTATAAGAATATTTAAAATGTGAGCGTTTTTATTAAAAATTTATAACTTTACTTTTAAAGCTTTTCTGTAGGATAAAAGCAGAGAATATCGACTTTTAAATTAACATTACTCTAATATAAATGTATATAAAAATTTTAAATTTATGCAGAACTTTTAAAAAATATTAACTGCAATAAACAAAAATCGCCAAAATTTAAGTTCGACGTCAATATTAAAAAGAAGTAAACAATGTAAAAGTGATACAAACCTGTAACATAAAATATCGATTAAATTTAGGAAATAATAATAAATACAAAAAACCTCCATAAAAACAAAGAAAATTTATATAAATTAATTAAAATATAATGAATGTCAAATGGGTATCATTGTTTGATACATTTGTTGAAATCCTACATTTTTTGTAGGTATAGGTAATATTATATTTTCCCCAAATGTTTTGTTTCCAAGATATTTCACTAGTCGGAGACTTTTTTGTCACCCTGTATTATACCGTATATTCATTACGGAACTATTCTCACAATTACGATGTTTTGTATAGAAAAACTTATTTCAAATTCCTAACAAGAAATTCGTCAATGATCGAACCATATATAAAAACTGTTCGAATATAGCTGTATTGAAATGGTGACCCGACGGATTGAGAGGCAGAGTGTAGAGAAAGAGAGAAAATATATCGGGGAAAGGAGAAACGCTCGAACGTTGTAACAGGTGCTCCCACTTCTTCTTTACCATCTAGCTGGCTTGTCTCGACGCCATCTCTTTTTCTCCTTCAATCCCCACTATTGTTTTCTCTTTCTATATCATATAACATTTCCTGTTCCCCACATCTATCTCCTTTGCCACGATATTTAGTCTCTTTTACGTAAGCTAGCAAACTGACCTGACTCAACTATTCGACCATACTACTATACTATGATATAATCCTAACCTTCTCTTCTTTCCTCTCTGTCTTCACTTCCGTTTTTACAACCGTCATTATTCTCGGTATTTATTCATTTTTGTTTTCGTGTAAAAAAAAAATTTTCAACGATATTGTCGTCAATTTTGAATGCCAGTTTTACTAAGCAACATCCTATCTATCGATGAAGTAACAAATAAGAGATTTATTTTATTACTTTTCCAACATTATAATACAATAAAATAGATATAGTTCCATGTATCTTTATTAATAAAAAAGGTTATAAGCTATGGAAAAGAAAACCGGGGATATATACTATATCGAGAAAAAGAGTTATTAAACTATGTGATACAGTATTTTCATATTTCCGAAGAAAGAAAAAGATGTGCGAGTTGTGTGTCATAAAATATTCTTGCCAATACGAACGCATTAGATAATGCATCATTAATACTAACAATAACAGCGATAAAATTAACGGTCGCGATATGTATTAATATAATATATAGAAACGGTATGCCTTATATGATGTATTGCCTTGAGAAGTAAGTGCCTATTTAGTAACAGAGAAATTTATGACGCGTGATGTACCGGCCGATTAGACATACATCATTATTACATCGAAGATTCATATTGCTCGATAACATATTACGGGGACAATCGACGTAACCAACTCGGCAGGCGGCGACGGCGGCGGTATCCGTGCCTCGTTCGCCACTCTGCAACCGTCGCTGTCGCACTTGTACAAGTCCCGTAAGCACACGGCCGGACGCGAAGTGTAACGATGCCCCAAGATCGATAATAACCGCGGTGTGGCGCGGTTTGGTTCTTTCACTCCGAGAACTACTCTCGTGCGTACTCATACTCGCGAGACGGAAACATTTTTTCTCCCCCCCCCCTCCCCCCACTCCCCCCTCCCCACTCTTTAATCCCGCAAGTTGTAGGCCGCAACGTTTCCATTCTTAACTCAACCTTCCCTACCCCTCTCGCTGCCATTACCCATCCTTCCGATTTGATCTTGCGCGTCATAATTGCTTGGTAAAAAATACTGAGGGATAGGGGGAGACCAAATTCAGAGAATACAAAATAACGAGCCTTTTGTCGTTATATATAAAGAGAGAGAGAATGAATGAATCTCTTTATTAATTTTCTCAGCTAATTCAAACACAACTCTTACAAATAGTATTTTGCAGCTTCCTTGTATAAAACGAATCTTCTGAAGATTATTGAAGTGTCCTATTGTTATACATTTTCTTTTGTCATTATTTTTTCTACATTCTTAAAAAATTTCACAAATTCAACATGTAATGTACTCGGTGAATGAAATAAAGGAGTTCGGGGCTAGTTGTACAAAACTGATTGTCAATATGTTTACAATTCAATCAGTATATAGCAGAAAAATTTGTTTTATGTAGATTGCTGATATTAATGTTAATTTATTATGTAAAATAGTTTGTACCAAAAGCATTGTATTATTTACAACTTTTAAGAAAACGAAATCAGTAAATAAATATTTCTCATCTTCTGTTGACTGACAAGTTTCTGGCATTATCAATCGTAATCCTCGTATTCATAGAAATGACATAGTTTAGGACATTTCTGTTACAATTAATTATTATTGACAAAATTTGTAAGTACAATCTCTTTTACCAAATGTAGGATAAATTGATCAAAGTAAAAGGGGGTTTAATGACAAGATGGCACTACAACGTTTTTATCACTCTCACTATTTAATCACTTAAAAGTTACTACATTCTTACAGAATAATCTTAACTATTTTCTTTTGAAGAACAAAGAAGGGGAAAAGAAAGCGAAAGAGAAGGATAAAGGGAGAGAGAAAGAGAGACAGAGTATCGTCATTGGGGAAACATCGAAATGTTCGTTGAATAATGTTTGAATTGTCTGTAATACTGAGATTTGCAAGTTAGTAAGTTCAGCTTGTGCATGAATAACGGGCAATGGACCTAAGTGTCGAGAAACCAACACTGTAATCTGAATGAGCTGCCTTTTCAGTGCATATACAGGGTAGCGGATAGATTAATACATATCGCCCACGACTGTCATTGAAGAAGATAAAAATATCTTTTTAAAATTAGATCTTTATCTTCGATCGTATTCACAACCGATATTATCTGGTTTGTAGATATAAAAATAGATGCATTTCGAGATCTTGCTGCAATATAGCTATCGTTCAAAGAATAAATATATATATCTACTATACATATAAACTATGAAAATGGTAGTATTGTGTTCATTAATAATTTAATGTAAACATTAATTAACTAAATAAAAATAAAACGTGTATTATATGATATTAGAAAACTACAGAAAAATCAGAACATTATATTGAAATAAAATATTTATGGGTGTATATCAATTGCACCAAGCCAATTGCGCACAAGCCAATCGCAGCGCTAAAAAAAAAGAAAAAAACTCCTTACGCAGAAGTCGCATTGAATCAATCACAGCGACTTCCACGTAGGAAGTTTGTTTTATTTTTTATTCTTTATCTTAATATATCATTGTTTAATATTACTTTTCAATATTATTGTTCGGAATATTCAACGTACTATTATACACGAAAATTATGCAAAGAAGTGACCTATAATAGAGTTCTCTAAACCTTTATGAGTTTTATCACGCTTTTAGATTAAGGAAATCCGATATTAGACCTTATATCAGTGTTGTGAATCGAATTCCCTTTTTGGGGCATGCGCGGTTAAAGCAGACGTTGGACAACGATGTATACATGAAGTGGCGATGTATGAGCGCGAACATCTTGGCGAGAGTCTTCGTGAACATCTTCGTGAGATCTTATAGGTAATTAGGTTACATACGAAGTAATAACATCTAATAATATTTACTTCTGCATGATGTATTTTATAATATAAAGGGAGGAGCTAAGAAACGTAGAATTACAGAATTTCAGAGGACAGTTAACATGTCATCCTGCAAAAAATAAACTATTTTGTATTATACGCAATAAAACCATCAGATATTGTAGAACAAATTTTAACTCAGCAACACAATAAAGTTAGAAGATTTTTACATATGATTGCATACGAGTGACCAACGTACCACTTTTTCACTCATATTAAGTACGTTACTGATACTGCCATTCGTCACACATGCGTCAAAAAGAGAGCTCGATTCACAACACTACGTTATACAACAAGCAAGTTCAAAACTGAAGACTGTTGCAATTATCAATATATATGTATGCATTATGCAAATTAATATGTTATCTCGTAATTATCATTTCCAAATTGCAACTTCATCAATGTTTTCACTGTTGAATCATTAAAAATCATATCATTAAAATAATAGTTAATGATCAATCCAAATCATTTCTTGTCCATCCTGATAAACGTTTGCACTAGGATAGCAATCATGTAACTTTTTCCCTAGAAGAAAAAGTGAAAAGTGAAAATATTTTGTATGTATGAGTGCACATATGTACGTACATATATACATAAAAATTTTCTTTTCATGTTGCGCTCTAAAGAAAAAGTTATATGATTGCTACCCAGTTAGTATAATAGCATATAAGTAGGTATTACTATCGATTCTTTATATAAACATTTCTGAACATTTCTACATTCTCTTCATTGTTTTCTAAGAATTCTTTTAAGATGTTATTTCTATTTTTTATTTTTTTTTTATAATATACACACTTAGTGTATATCCAAACTACGAAAAAAATATAAACAATAATTTTGAAAAGAGTATAAAACGCACGTCAGAGAAAACACAATAATAAACAGATATATATATATGTATAATAAACAACATATAAAAAAGAAGAAAGCAAAATATTTCGGCATTTACTGGGAAAACGACACTTGCAAATGCGCTATCGCGTTCCAAAGTTAACTCGCAATTGCGATGATAATGCCTACTCCCTCATTGTGGTTGCTTGTAATAAACTCGACGTTAAAACAGATCCATGCGTGTGTAATGCATACGTGCATAAGGATACCGCGAAAAGAAGAATGTGATGCACATCATATCACATAACATAAACTATTATGATACATATTTCTTTATTATTAATTCTATTTATTTATTATTAATTTTACAATTTCATATGTTAATTTTGTATACAATTACAATTTTTAGTTATAAAATTAATATTTAAAATTCATTTTATTCAGCAAACAAACTATTTTTTTACAAACAAGAATCCTAGAAAAGAAAATATCCAAACATAAAAGAATAATATGATTTTCTTGTGTAACTTCTTTAATTTGTTAATACTTAACAGTTTTTGTTAAATTTGTATATATTATATTAAATATTTTTATTAAAAATTGTTAACATTAGCACATTTTTATATGTTAATATTAAATTATTTTTACATAATTTGTTTTAATTTTTAATATTATATATTATATAATATATTTATTACAATATACTGAAAAAATATACTAAATTTTAGTAATAAATCATTACCAACTAAATATTTACTAAATATAAAGATAAATTTATTTAATATAAGAATCATTGATTTGATTTAATCATTATTTCTATTTACTAAGTAAATATTTATTTAATGTAAGTAAATATTTAATTGGCACTATTCAAATAAGTATTTATTAAATATTTATTAAAGTGTAGTTTTTTTTCTCAGTATATATTCATAACTTCACTAATATCCTTATTATTTTGTTATTATAATATATTTTTATTTTATTACAAATGCTATTTACTATACAACATTTTTATTTCTTATAATTACTTCAAAACAAGGAATGAGCTAAATTTCAAATTCTGCACGATCAAATTTCGCAAAAATAAGCGTTTTTCCCGCGGAAAAAATACTCATGGAGAGAGGTGTACTATTTGTTGTCAACAGTAAGCCGGCATTTAAATGAGCTCTCGTTTCTGATCTTACGTAATTTGCTGAACGAACGCTTGCTAGTGAAGAGCAGGCGATACGACTGCTCAGTCGGTCGGTTGCTTATTCAGCGACACTGTAACCTGTACTTCCTATTTTTAGCTTAACTAGTATTCCTTACAACGATATACTTCAATTTCTTTTTCTTTTATAAAAAATTGTAATACATAATGAAACGCATATATACCAGTAATGTTATACAATGAATAATTGTATAACAGCATGTACCTATCTACTTAATTTAATTCAAAACAGTCTAAGAAAACAAAACTCTTATTTAGTCTTTATAATTTGTTGTTTAACTTTTCCGTATAAATTCAATTAAAAAGATGATTAAATTGCAAGAAATAAGTACAGCTATCATAATAAAAATTTTACATTCAAAAATAAGCATTTTACATTAAAAAATAAAGCTTCCAGCATTTTCATCCTAATTGTCTCGCAATTCTTGTAAAGGTGTTTTCTTGATCGAATTCCTACTATTATGCGAAAGTTAATCGATATAGTATTTCACGAATGCCCAAATTCTATAGAATGGAACTTCCCAAACTGTGTGGATTGCAACCTACTTTTTAATATGGCAAACATCCATCCCGCAACATAATATCTAGCTTTAGTAGAAGTGAAAAAGTGAAGAGGGCAAGGTAAATTGATTATTTATATCATTTTTTACTTATAGTTTACTTCTTTTTAACTATTTTTCTCAAATACATAACGAGATACGTGCAAGATTAGTAACTTATTGGAAATTGTTTCACATAAACAATCCGTAATTGTTCTCATATATAATTTTATGTGAAAAGTCTGCAATTCAACATAGTGGACTCTCTAAAACAAGATGATAATTCTAAGTGGGACATCCGGTTACTAAATTTTTGACAGACCATAAGCCTCCGGTAATACTCTGTCACCGTTTAAAATTTGTTACATACTCGAGGAGAAACTTTTTGTCTCTCAGTTTTTCAGAAAGAGAACTGATAGAATCTTCCTTAACAATCTTGTACGTACCTTGATCATTTAATCTTTCATATGAACGATATATAAAAGTCTGTAAAATTTAACTTAGCATCAGCTGTTGATATCAAATCTTTTGTACAACGATTTGTATTATTAAAGTAAAATAAATAATAAAAATAGTATCACTTGGGTTCTACTTTTTAATTTGATACAAAAAGATATATCATTAAAGTTTTACACACACACACACACACCACACAACTTGGTGCAATATAGAACTAATAGATCTCTTTAAAATGGGCTAGTGTCTTATCTTCGTTTTCATTAAGACTTTTTACGGAAAAAAATTGTTTGAAAATCAAAATAACGGTGTTAACTGCTAAAACTATTTTTAGAACTACATATATACTTTTTAAAATCTCCTACAATAAGAAACTATGGTTGAAAACTTCGTAGACAAAGCAAGTGCTGCATAAATCTGACTCATTTTCCACTCTCGGTCGTAATCAGTTCTCGGTTCTAATAGCTAGAACTATTTGTTTATCCTATCCTAATTATAGAACTATTGAAAATACACTTAGAACTCTCTATAATTAATGAGCCTTCGTGAAATAATACGCTAGCTTCACACACACGCACCCTCGAAAGTAAGTTTCACTCGAAACATTTTTTTGGAATAACAAATAGTTAAGAAGATAATTGCATCCGAAGATTTAAATGGAACACTTACAACAAATAGGACGTTTTAAGTGAAAACCCATATTGAGTATGATTACCTTATTATAACTTTTTTCATTCTTACTTGAAATAAAAGTTATAACTAATTTTCGTATTGCTAAGGCGTAAAATTGGCACTCTATACTTTCAATTTTCTTTTGCATTTAATCAGAACTCTTTTCAAAACGTATTAGAAACTTTAGAACTCTTTGAAGAAGAGTCAGAACTCTATCAATTATATCAAAATTGTGACAATGAGATGTCTTCACAGAGGTGGAAAAAAATTCACCAGCATCTTATGCATATTTCTTTCAAGGCATACTTTCAGATAAAAAAATTATTTAAAATAATAACAATGTTCATCACCAGCTTTATACGTATATCACGGCTTAAATAAAAGGAACATTTGGACTGTTATTGCTTGTAATTCTGTCAAAAATCATACCTCACAATTGAAAAATAGATACTTCAAACTGAAACTTTGCTATATCATAGCATAACTGTCACATGTTTTTAAGAATATTTTTTAAACATATTTTAAACAAATGAAGTAACACTACAAACTTTTATTACAAGCAAATATACTCTACTATGAAATATTTTTTCACTGTTTTCATTTAAAAGAATGCATTCATTTTGATTTAGATGAAATAAGTATAAAGATAAGTATGATTCAGGAAACGGAACTAACATATTACAGTTACAAGTTACTTTCTTTGATAATGGACTGGTGACACCTCATAAAATTCAATCATTATTATTAGTGGGTAATGAAATCTTGTACTAACACCTGGCAATAATTAAAATTTTATTAAATCTTTTTTTATAAGAGTACAAACTGTCACTATCTGGAAACTTTTACACTCCACTATGTAACATCAATTCTTTAGACAGACAATCACTCAAATTTATGGATTTCTGTCAGATATAACTTGAGATATTTAAGTTTTTTCTTTTTTCAGAGACATTTCCCCCTCTCCATCCCAAAAACTATAATGTTAGTTTTAAAGCTATGTTCACACATCATACACACTAAGGCCTTTAGATCTTAAATGGTCAAAGAATCACTTTCTGAATATTATAACAACATAAACTTAAAATATCTACATTTTGTATACATAGATATGTATAGTACGTATACATTACATGTATCCCTCTATCATTATAATTTATGCATTTTTGGAGATTTACATTCAATGTTAACACCGTTCGCCATTCAATATAATTTACAACCGAAACTTGGAACGTATATAAGTAGAGTATTGCATTTATTATCGCGAAAGAGACAACCGTTAATCATCACTCATTAATTTCACATTCTCTCTTAATCAATGTATCTAAAAATCTGAATTTTCTTCAAAAGCAACAAGATTTCAATGATCGTTTTGGCGTTGCGCTTAAAAAGATACGGGTAACGGTATTAATTTTGTTGTCCGAGCGAAAAAAAAAACGAACGCGTACGATTAATCGAGTAAACAATAAACATTTCGTATCGAATTACGTGCGTAAATTACACGAAACGAAGAGAGAGAGAATACAAACTCGCGAGAGGAAAGACAGTGGGGAAGCGGTGCAGAAAAAAGTAGAACAACGCGCGGTCGCATCTCTCGATGTGGCACAAAGAAAATGCACGCGCAAGAGAAGCGCGAAATTCTCGGGGGTGCACCATACGCACGCAACGCCGCCGCCGACATACCACAGGCACACATTTCAAAACTCGTATACGTACTATACTAAAAGTATACGCGGCTCCGCGAGGCGCGCCAACTGTCTTTCGGCTGGTGCGCGCGCGCATGCAGGAAGAAGCCATGATTGCGTGTACACTGCCCACTAACCTGTCGGAGGCGACTCGCTCTCCCTCGATACCCCGCTTGGCGTCCCGACACTCGCGATCGGCTGATGGCTGAGTATTTTTCACTGCGCGCGACCGCACTGCAATCACCAAATTATTCACACTCCCGCTACCCGCACGTCTCTCTGTCCCTTTCTTTCCTCTTTTCACCTTTACTCCTTGTCTCTCTTTCCTTTCTTTACGGTCACGCGTTTTATCTTCTCCCTTTCTCTCCCGCGCGCGCGCTCTCTCTCTCTCTCTCTCTCTCACACACTTTCCTTCCTCTTGTGTACGATCTTCCCACGTCTTCCTTCGGAATACGGAGTCTCCGACTCGTCAATTCTTACAGAAATGTGCGACGGCGACGGCGTCCGTCTACCGGGTGACCGCCGCGGTCGGCACGGAGTATACGAAAAAGTCACGCGAATATTACTATCGGGCGCACTGCAGTCTCCGTATACAGTCGTGAAATATGAATCGCACACGATTTGCTGCGTACACGTAAAGAGTTCCCACGGTTTTTGCGCTTCACTACTCTCGATTCCGTTTCGCTAATAATGCACAGAAATTCTCTCTACCTGCGCTCCGGACTGCTGTCCCTTGTTGGAGGAAAATGGCGGCCCCCGGGCAACTCGCGCGCGCCACCCGATGCTCGTCGTCACCGGCCGAGCGCGGCCGAGCGCGGCCGAGACCGCCCGAATGCTACTGACTGAACAATACGATGCGTTCGATTCGCTGAATGATTCACACATAGAAACTAGATAGTGGCAACACTTAGCTGCATTGATGCTAAAGAGGTGCGTTCCGTTTCGCGCATGATGCGCATGATGTATCGTTTTGTCCTCGTTGTTCACCGAATGTTAAAGAAGGATGGATACACATCATGCGCAACAGCGTAAACACGGAACGCACCCTCTAGGTGTACATTATTACCACTCGGATGTACTCGTATGCAAATCGCTTTAACCATTCGTTTTTACGGAAGATTCCTGTTTCCGATTTAAAAACGCGGATCGTTCTCATGGAACCCGAATATATACACGCGTTTTCTCCATTCAAATTAACCATTCTCGCAGATTAAAAAAGGTGTAACATTTTTGTAGCAGACAGCAAGATTAAGGATTATAAATTAAACATTATTTTTTTCATCAAGAGCTGCTTGACAGAATTTACATTTCAGCATTACTTATTATAAATAATTTATTTTTCAAAATTAACACTCGTATAATATTAGTTACTTATACATATATTCTAAAATATTATATTTTATTTGGATGAACAAAACACCGTTCACTGAAAAATTATTCTTCTCTCTCCGAAATGATGACGATATCTCCGATATTCTGAAAATTTTCTCAGGCTAAACAAAATATCATTGATAGAAAATGTATATGTGTAGCACATCAAGATTTTGAAATTGAGATAAAATGGACAAAAAATGGGATTTTTTTTATTATTTTCAACGTTTTTTTACAGCAAAATAAAACTTAATTCGTTTCAAATCAAATCTATATATAAAGGTACAATTCGAGGGCTTTCATGATTTTTTAATTCATGTAAAACTATTTTTATTAAATTATAGCTATTTGAATTTTAAACTTTTGTATAATAAAAACGGTTCAACAAAAAATCACTTTTTTCTCTCACAAGTGCCAAGAATACGATATCGTTAAAATTGATACGACTCAGAATTTTTTAATAAATTCAGATGATTTCTAGATCATTTTATCTCTCTCAATTTATTAAATCATATTTAACTCGAAAAATCTTCAAAATAATATATATAGCGGTTCGAAGAGGCACCATTTTGATTTAGTAAATATTCATATATCAATCCCTTTAAAAGTCAATAGCCTTGATTATGAATGCCCCTCGTAATCATTCGCGTCGAACGATGAGTGCGCCACCCCTGCTTACCTTCTGTAATTCGCTAACTTTATCTTTAATAACTTAAAAAATAAGCGCGTCGGAATTTTAAATTGTTCGTAGAGGAAAAATTGTCTCTTCGTCAGGAACACGTCTTTACAAAGACACGGAAATATTCTGAATCACACTATATATATATATAAGAATCGATGATACAAAAAACTCTTAGGGGGTGTGTATTCCAAAAATATCTTCTCCGAGGAAAATTTTACTCGAAATATATAGTATACGTAACATATACTGATATACTGTAATGTATAGAGTAAAATCTTTTTCGAAGAGAACGGTTTGGAATGCAGTTTAAGGTATATATACTTAAGATATATTCACACAAACTTGCATAACTGTAATAAACGCATAAACAGAAAATATCCAATTGTATTTCTCTTATCAAATCTTATAACTTTTTTTATACTTTATAGTTTATACGGCTATACGAGTTTGTGTGGATATACCCTTAAATACCCAGTATCCAAGAAAGGATTGGATTTTGTCTATTCGAATTCGTATTTTTAAATAGCGAATACTTTTTTGTGGATTCAATTAAATTCAATTGGATTCAATTGGATTCAATTAGATTCAATTGGATACAACTGGATTGAAAAACTGCGTTTCCTATTCAAAACTATGAATTGAACAGTATTCACAGGTCACAAACGCACTGAAAAAGCTAATATTACTTTATGATTGAAAAGTATACAGATATGCTCCATGCAATTCCTATAAATGAATAAAAACGTATTCGGATTGAAAAGGATTCATTTTGAATCCGTATTTCTGAAAATTTGAATCCATTTCAATCCATTCTCGGATACTGGGTAGTAACATAAGCGAATTGGCCAATCATGTACAGTATAGACCAGAGTGTAAACAGTAGCCAACCAACATGTTGATTTTCCTAGTGTTTACGTCTTACTGCTAGGGGTAACTTTTACCAACTCCAAATAACTTCATCGGCAGATTAGTCCATTTGAATTAACAGATTCATTAGATCTATCGTCAAACGATGACAAATGTGATTGGTCAATTCCGATAGGCTAATCGGCCGATTAAATTAAGTAGTTAATCAGAGTTGGTAAAAGTTACCCTTAAGTGCTTGTGTGCTCTATGAATGATAAAATCATAATTTTGATATGCTCAGAGGAAATCCTCTCAAGTCTCAAGTTTGGTCCAACAAACATGTATGATATGAACTCCGTCAGCGAGCATCGGGAGGAAGGGGAATGAGTTGCGTTCCAAAACCCAACTCTGTCAACCCGAGTATCATTTTTATCCCCAAATAGCACACATAGGTCCGTATTCAGAATGCGTTTTTATTGATAAAAGTGCGCTTTTATCTCTGAAATTCTATAGTATGCGTAACGTAAACTGTAGCATGTTAGAGCGCAACATCATTGTAAGCGCGCGTTCTAAATACGGGCCATAACTTACAAAGTGTTAAGAAAACGCTAAAAAGGTACATATGAGAGCGGTATCCAAGATCCGTCCGAGACTGTCTTTTAGATGTTAATATGGTCCTATGATTGGTTTGTGATACATCTTAAGATTGGGCGCATTCAGCGGACTCAACAGTTGAGTGAGCGCTCGCTATTATTGGTGTATTCTTCCAGATCTAAAATTCTGATTGGATGACCTAAAAGAATACACCAATAATAGCGAGCGCTCACTCAACTGTTGAGTCCGCTGAACGCGCCCATTGTATTACTTAAAACGGTCTTAAATATAAGAACCGACTGATATCAGCCTAAGCGCTTTTTTAAAGCATTGCAGGCGCTGCTGTGCTACTTGGGTCTTTGCTATTCGTCAAATATTAAACAGAAATAAAAGATACTCGGAGTTAACAGAGTTAAATTTTGGAATGCACCCCTAGTCCTTAAGACTGCCGCACACACTTTTCCTAAAGCCCACGGCACATAGAAAAACGTAAGGCCGTAAACGTAATCAGTAAGGAAATCGTAACATTGGATTCGCTACCGGCCTTACGGTCTCTACTGTGATTGGCCAATTCGCTTACTGATTACGTTTTATTGCCTTACGTTTTTGTATGTGCCATGGGCTTCACAGTAACCATAAGACGTACCGTAAGAATTAGCCAATCACAGTATAGAATGGTCAAAAACTCTCTGTTCCGATTGATTAATTCTTATAGTATATCTTACGGTTACCAATACGGAATGTGTATGTAGGACCTTAATGCCTGTTCAATAATAGAGTCGCAAGCTGTAAGAAATTGACCAATCATAGTCGATTTTTTTTTTATATTCAGCTGTGATTGGTCAATTTCTTATGACTTACGATTTGCGACCCTATTGTAGCTTAAGAAACGCCGCATGGAGGGTTCAGAAGGCAAAGTCCTCCATCCATCAGTGACATCAATATGCAGTTTAGCAAAGTACAAGCACAGGAGAGTACAGGCTGCATGGAGAATTGCTGGAGCGGGAATTCCGCACTTCCTCTATTAATAACTTCTATGTATTTAAGAAAAAATACTAAAGAATTAGATATTGAAGTTGTGATTTAAAAAAATATGAATAAATGTTTTACTAGCAGCAGCATATACTTTGTTTTTAATATATATAAATATATACTACTTTGCATCTGGTCTGCCTGTGTCTAATCTTTCCAGTTTTTATTATTTTTAGTATACATTACTCATTCATTTAATAAAGTAAAGATTTCATTTTCGATACATAAAATACATGCACATGTATCGAAAAACGATAATATACTCAATACAATTTTCATTAATATTTTAATAAACAACGAGTGACGTTAAAACTTCTTGATTGTTACTCAGAAACACATTTTTAGCAATATATATGTCAAGATTATTGACGTTTGAAAAACCTTATGTGAATATTTATAAGATGAATTCACACTACCTATAATTAATTTTTTCGATAAAATTTTATTTTCGATAATGCTGCTAGTATATTAATAATTGATTTACATTTACCATTGCAACATGAAGTTTATTCATTCATAATCTTTTGACTATTCTTCGAAAATAATATTTAGTAGACTGCATGAAATGCAGTATGTTCGATGGCACAATCGTTCTTTATCGTACCATCTTAATTCTATTTTACATTCATCTAATTTAATTATAACTTTTTACACTTTCGCAGCAAGAGCTTCAAGATCTTTAATGCATTGGTTAAGAGTCGCTTTCTCTTGTTCAGGAGTAATAGACTTTAATACTCCATTTACAATCCATTGCACCATATGTTTTTGTCCAATTCGACGTTCGAGATTTTGTATTTGTAATTGATAGTCAAGACGCTTCTTCACCTATAAACAGTAATTAAATGAAAATTCCAGAATTGTTTCTTTATGAAGAAATTTGATACGAAAACAGTACTACAATATTACAAATATTTAAAGTACATTTGTTTAATAGTTTCATGTAATAAATACAGGATTTTAAATAAAAATTTCATTTCAGTAGTAAAATAAGTATATGCAAGAAAATTACTAAAAAGCTACTAATATGAATTTTTCAATTTCACAAAATTTATATTGATCCATTTTTTAATTTTCAGATATGTTACCAAACAGATGATACATATATTAAAATTAATAACTGTTTTCTTTAATTACTTATTGTTAATGTGTAACATTAAAATACTTATCATATAATTAATCAAAACTAAATTTATATTATTCTTTGATAAATGCCTTAACATTATTTTATTTTATATTCTATCATGTAAAAGTTATACCTCTTGATAGACGTGCACCATACGTTCTCTGTAAGTTGCTTCCAGATGCATCTTAACGTTTTCTTTCTTAATGTCTATTATCATTTTCTGTCCATCCAAACTTGACTGTTCTTTCTTCTCATGTGAAATTAGATCTTCATATTCCCGTATTTCGCTGTTTCTAGTTTCATTAAGTTCATCATCGTATTTATCTATTTCTTTATCCAAAAACTGAGCAAGTTTTGGGCCAAATAATTTTACACTTGCTACACATATTATGAACATAGATAATCCATTATAATATTCATGTTCCAAGATATAAATTTCTTTGGAAACTAGATAAGAGCCCACACTTAAAGCAAATACGTACGGTCCTAAAAATAAAATAATAATGATAATAAGAAAATAGATCAGTCTGCTTGATGCTACAAATATTTTGAAGCATTTTATTGACTAATTAGAAGAAAGGAATTTACTAATTAAAGAAAACTTCAAACCCCATTTGTAGCATCAAGTAAACTACAATCAATATTGTCATTTCATATATTATAAAATAATCTGCGATATAACAAAAAAATAAAATTTTATAAAAAAGTTAAGTGTAAAATAAATGTTTTGTATAAGACTTTTTTTTTAAAACAATTTAATTTGAAGTATTTTCATTGTATATACTTTTTTTATATTATATCTAAAGAGGGCTTAAATTTAAAGCCGAAATATGTAAAAAATCCCATTATTATTATCTATTAGCAACAACTTACCTGATGCACCAGTTTTTGAATAGAAAGCTTGAAACCACTCTTCAGGTATAAATCCATGTCTAACTGGAGATGGATCAATCAAACGTTTAGGTCGAGTTGGCTGTGTTGCTACTGACGAAGCACATTGTATTCCTCCACGCACAGACATAGACAGTAACTGAGCTATGATAGATAACATATAATATTACCCAGAGTTCGTAATGTTATAATAGTTCATAAAAATAATAAGTTACCGATACTTTTTGTACAAAATAACTCATTACAATTACTTGTTACTAATTTAAAAGAAAGAGTACTCAGAATTCATTGAGATATTGCTAACAAAACAATCTAAGAAATTACTTGTTAAAAATCAGTAGCGTGACATGTTTGAATATAAATAAAAATTCCACACATGTTAAATTCAAATGAAATACTCTACCACTCTACATACAGATCGCCAAATCTGGTTATATATACTACATATTTTCAGTATTGGTAATGACTATCGGAATGCTATAATAAAAAACACAAAACATTTTTCAATATTTATATTTCTAATTAAATAAAATATTTCTAGTCAAACATAATTAAAAACTATGCAGTATATTGAATAGATATAAAAGTAATAAAAGATTAAAATAGTGAATTTGTTATCATTACAGCAAACAAGTAATAATTACCAAAAAAAAAAAGAAAGAACGATAACAGTACTGTGAGTTACTCTCTTTCCAATCCTGAATTATTGCCAAGTGGAATTAAAAGATAGATTTTAAATAATTATTATGGTTATCTTTAGTACACAATAAAGTATAAATTTGATATTTTTGTATACATATATAAAAAAGAGAGATAAAAAAAATTGTACAAAAAATATAAAATGGCTATTTTCAAGAAAATATGCCTGTATAATGTATATCACCCATAAAAAGAGATTAGCATTCTATTTTTAAAATGAATAAAATAGGCTTAAATATATATTACATAACTATGTAATATATAAATAAAATTTATGGTACATATTAGGAAAATAATGAAAGAAATTGTATCTAAATGTTATTACATAATTTAAAAATCAAACTTTGTGTAATTAATGAAACGACGTTATCCATTAATAATTGAGAGCACTTATTGTAAAATACGTAATACAATAAGAATCACTGCAATTGATTTACCATTGCGGAGAGCCAATCTTGATAACATTTTATATCGTATGGGTCTACTACTTGTCAATACTCAACAGCGAACACCATGTTCAACAGAACAGGACAGTAATGGCGGATTTCGATTAAGGCTGAGAACACATAATCCACAGACTGGAAACATTTATATGAAATAAGGTATTCAATTGCGTATAATGGCAGCTAATAAAACAACCAATCAAATGCTAGCTCCAAAGCGCTAAATTCAAATACAGTATTGATAAAAATTGCATGAAACAAACATGCAAACAAAATTAAAATTTGTAAAAATAATACAAAAATTTATAAATAATTAAAACAAAAAATAAAATAATATTAATAAATGTAATGATAATATTTACTTGTAATTAAGTAAATGATAATAAATGAGAACATTAAGTGATTTCAAATTAAAAATATTAGTAAAAACATTATTATAATGACAAGATACCAAAAATAATTATTATGATTACTAAAAATGATATGAATGGTATCTCTATCTTTATTTAATATTTAAGATTGCATAAAATTGATCATAAAGTGCTTTATTATAATATACTATTATGAATAAATAAACACATTTTTTAATATATTTTTATTTAACAAGAAGCATAATTTTGTAAACATACAGGTCCATATTCAGAATGCCTTTTTATTGATAAATTTGAATCATCAAAATTCTCATTTCAATATTGTACCAACAATCGTAGTTGTCGTTAGATGTGTTTAATTTTCGTTGGGAAAATCAATTCTATTTTAAGTTTTGACATTTTATAATAATTATGTGACCACCTAGTTTTGACTTCGATATATACATTTGCGAGATGATGGCCACTAATGATTTGTTTGTTATGAGCAATTTGGTAAGTTTTTTAACGGCTTGATATGTTTTTCTGAATCTTATTATTTTTTTTATTTTTTCTTTTTCCATCGCAGAGTATGGTAAAACATAGTATCAATTGATCGGTCAATCGTTGGTCCTCTCTTCTACACGTTTTTATCAAGTCCAAAAAGTGTCCATCACAATTATTTTTTACATTTTTTGTAATTTTTTTATATGGATATTACGATCTTGAAATACAATAAGATCATTTTAATTTAAAACATTTACGGAATTGTACAAACATCCGAAGAGGGCTGAATCATACAGCCGAAACATGTAATGCGCGCGTTTATTGTAAATTTTAATCAGTATAATATAATTAAAATGTAGCTCATTTTTTGAAAAATTTTTGCATATTAATTATTTGACTCTTATTAGTCCTTTACATAATTGTTGGTTTTATGTTAAGAGTCCTTGTATTCAAATTAATTAAATTCAGAAATTAATTTGATCGTGCTCCCAAGCGGCTACTCATCCTATGCTATACCCCATTTAATGTTGCATGACCTTTATGATCGTACGAAAACTATAGCTGTTATATCGGTAATCCATGAATTCTGAATATTAACGGATGTATAACTGTTACATATCTTGTCAATAGATACCATTCCAATAATATTACATCATTGCAAAAATATTGCAGTAACGTTGCTACAATATCATAACATAATATAAATATCGAAATAGTCCTATACTTTTTATTATAAAATGCTACGTGTAAAAAAAATTATGTACAAAATTATTATAAACAAAAATAATGAATTATATATTTCTAATAATACAGTGAAGAACAATTTTTCATACATTATCATGTATAAACCAATATTTCTCTCTCTCTCCCTCTCTCTCTCTCTCTCTCTCTCTCTCTCTCTCTCTCTTCTGAATCATATATATAAATTATATTAGCTGTAAAACATGAACATGCCCGAAATAATGGTCATATACATGATTACATATACATGATAATATGTAATTACATTATAATTGAATATAAATAGATATATATTATAATTATATATTTATATATAACTATAAATTATACATATATGGAACTTTTCTCCTATTATATGTTGTACATAAACCAATATTTCTATACAAGCTGATTAAAAAATTTTATATATAATTACACATAAACATATAATCATATATAATATTACATATAATTATATATAATTACATTCATATAATTATATACGAAACGTTTTTATCCCGAGTCATATTTTATTGTAGGTTTAAAATATTTTGTTTCATATATTAAGTTTCATATTAATTACTTTATCATGAAAATATGATTGTAAATCAAAAGAATAAGCTAATAAAAGCAATTGTCGTTCAATAAGAGTTTCTTTTACAATTATAATTTATATTTTATATATAATATATTTATAATGTGTATTGTTTGATCCTTGATTATTTTAAAGTAAGAAAAATATATTTTTACAAAATTGCAGTTCTAAAAAAATATATATATACATTCATATATTTCCATACACCATAATAATTTATCTATCATTTTTTATTTTTACGTCAATATTCTATAATATGATATGGAAAACAGAATACGATAAAAGAGAAAATGAAAAAAATACGGAAAATATCTATGCCCATATTCACAATCAGACTTTACATTTAAGACTTCCTTAAATTTATCTTCAGATGTTCTATATTATTTTATTGGCTACTAAATTTGAAGATAAATTTAAGGAAACCTTAAGTATAAAGTCTGACTATAAATACAGGCCATAAAGTAGACAAATTTGTATTTTTTTCGTATTCTATATTCATATTTTTTCATTATACCTATATATATTTAAACTATAAACTGTACTTTTCAACTAATTCCCACATAGGTATTTTCAGGATGCAGCTCCTGAAAAGAAAATATAAAAAGTAAACATTAAAAATAATAATAAAATATATGTATATAACACTATATCAAATCAAGATAAAATGATTCGTTTGCTTTTCTGAAGTAATAAATAAAATTAAAAAGTATGAAGAAATACGTTCTTAAAGAGCCATTCATGCAAAATAAAATATTTACATACATGCAACATATGGTAGTGGCTAGTCTTTGCTTTCTCTTGTTCTACTTCTTCCTTATTGGCTTCTCGATTCGGCAATATCGATAACCCGTCCATATTCAGTGGACCAAAAGTCCAACCGCCGTCTCCATCAAATTTCAATAATAATTTGTGATATTTTGCGAGTGATGCCACTCTGTGAGTAATGGTTAACAGAGTGATTCCTTTTTTCTTTGCGGTTTCGTACATTATTCCTTCAGCTTCGAGACTGACAGCACTTGTACATTCATCTAATAAAGCATATTGTGGAGCGTGATAAAATAGTCGTGTCATTGCAAGCCGTTGTTTTTCGCCACCCGATAGAGTAGAGTCCCAGTCGCCGAGAGCATCGAAACCTTCCGGTTCTCGTTCTACAATACTTCGCAAATCCACATCATCCAGCAATTGTAACAATTCTTCATCCGAGCAATTCTCCGATCTGCAACATGAAAACACAATGCATATTTTCTATTCATATTTCAATAAAGAATCGAATTGCTGTATATAAAGAATGTATAATTCTATTTAAAAAATATATTATAAGATATATATTTATATACGTATTATGAAAATTTAATTAATTATAACACTTGCAGGGTTTGATAAAATAACTAATACATAAAATATTAAATAAAAAAATAGGTCAGAAGAAGTTATTTAAAATAATAAATACTAAATAATTATTTCATTTTTCTCTAAATTTAAAATATATATTTTAAATACAATCAAGCCCTAATAATTTGATAATTATATATATAACTTAAATTACCTATATTAATTTGATTAAATGTAACAATATAATTTAAATCTGTTTCGGTTTTTATTTTTAATATAATTGTATAATATATTTATGTATGTATACCCAGAATGCGCTGGATAAATAATTTGATCTCGAAGACAACCCACTGTCATGTACGGCTTTTGTGGTATATAAAATAAGGCAGGCCTGCTATGCTTAGAAGAATTTTTCTCGGCTGGTCTGACGAGGGTTCCATCGTAAACGGGCCAAAGACCAGAAATGATACGGAAAAGAGAGCTTTTACCGCAGCCATTAGGTCCAGTGATTAATACATGATCGCCTGGTTTTATCTGTAAATTATGAATAAATGTAGAGATATAATATATACGTGTAAAATATAATCAGATGTAGTATATTTATCATATTCTATTGATTTGGATTCAACAAAAAGTAATAAAATAAAATTAATATAATAGTATGATAAAAAATATGATAATATGAAATAAAATAACAAAGACAATATTTTATATATAATTAAATGCAAATATAAAAATATGTGTTTATACGTAAAATATACATAAAAGTAAATTATACATAATGAATATAAATAAAGTAAATAAGAATAATAAGGTAATTGTAATTATAGTAATCATATATATCTTTCATAAGGTTAAACATTGGAATAGATATAATGTGATTCTGTAACTATATATAGTCTATATGTAAAGTTCGTGATAACAAACTACTTACATGAACTGTTAAGTTAGATACAATTATTTCGCAATTAGGTGTAACTATCGGAACGTTGATTAGGCTTATACTGCCATCTGTGCTCTCGCGAACAATTCCTGATAAACAATAAATTCATGTATAACGATTTTCTTAGAAGAATCTAACATAAGGAAAGAATAACAGAAGCGTAAACAAAACTTCTAGGAAGCGAATTGAAACAATGGAACATAAAAGAAACATAAACGTCTCTTTTACGTTTTATTGGTTCAATTCACTTCCTAGAAGATTCATTTACGTTTCTGTTACTCTCCTGTTATATTAGACTTACGCTCCGATTTTTATTTTTGCCAATGTTAGAATTTTTGTTTCAAAATAATCTCGGGAATCAACTTTTAAGCGTTGTTACGATTTTTACCAAATACCTCGTATATATTTCATAATATTCAAAATTATTAATTTATCAATTACTAACAATGTTAAAGTATCATTTTTTAAATTAGTAACTTCAAAATATTATAAAATATACATTAAAAATAATAATAATAAAATCAAGTTTTATTTAATTAATCAAATTTTATTATGTTATTAACTATAAGTTCATTGAAATCATTTAATTTACCTTTTATTATTGGGGTACCGTTACTAAATTCAATTACTTTTTCCGTTAAATCAGTGTTACCGTTTAAAAAAGACCTTGATGAACTAGTAACGATGTTCCTTTTATATTTGCAAAGCGCGGCATCCTTAAACACGTCTAACATTTCGCTGACGCGTGCCGCATATCCCGCCAATGCGACTAATTCCTATTTTAACAAAAATTAAATAAATATATTAAAATTAATATTAAATAAATATCTTCAGCGCGCGTATCTTTGAAATCATTAAGTATAGTTTCCATTCGGATTCATTTTTTAATATATCTCAAATTGTATAGAATTATAGAAATTAATAAGTATTAAAATACTCGTACTTTATAAGACGACATAAGTCGTTCGACAGCATCTGCCCCAGAGCTCAAAAGATTTTTTGAAGTAGTTAGATACCTTGTTCGCTCACTCACACCATCTAATTAATAGCCGCAAGAGTAAAATATTATATTTATTTGTAGTTGTTATTAATATTTATATCATGATTATATACTACTGTCATATTAACCTCCTTTTCCTTCTTTCCTTTTTTATACGGTATAAATACAAATCATATAAATAAATAATAAGTGAAAATCTCATTCGATTATTTACCTGTCTTGAAACACATTTAAAATGTATTACTTTGTATAAAATGTATGTAAAGAGTATATAGTTCTATATAAAATTACATAATAATAATATAGAATTATAAAAATGATTTCTATGAATCTACAATAAACTATGACATCTACAAAAAATGACTCATTATTCCTACTTTTTTTCTTTGTATAAGATGTGCGTAAAAATATCAATGGTTGCTCACTGCACATACCATCGCTATCTGCATTAATCATCCTACTTCCCAATGATGTAGCTGCTGTGTTATAAAGTAACGGCATTGCGATAACGAGAAGTCCCGTGCCAGACCATACGTACTTCATGAGGAATTGTTCCAACATCACATACCATAATTTTACAGCGAGAATACGATGCAAATGCTTCACTAAAGATTTATAAGCAGAATTCAAATAACGATGTTCCGTATCGTGACCCGCATAAAATGCAATTTCTTCTGCATGCACACTAATACGAGCATGTGCTTCTCTTAATTTGCCGCGTCGTGTTGCTTCCTCAGCAACTAACTGGCCAAACTTCGGTGAAGCAAAACGCAGGATTTGTCCGGTTAAAGCAATAACCGCTGCCGCTAATAGTGGTCCTAGGTAATAAAATATGATAAAATATAATTAAAGGTTTATACATTGTATACATATATAACAATTGACACATATATGTCGATACATATATATTCTTTATTTGCAGGAATTACATATCCGACAATACAGAATCGACGAAAGTAAAATGGTACATAAAAATCTCACCTGGTATCGTCTTTGCACCCATTTTGTGTGAAAATGAAATAAGCGCTATACCAACTAAAGCACAATCTAGCAGCGGTTTTGTTAAACTAGAATACAGATGCGCTACAGAACCAGCTAGCTCTGACAAATCATCTGTCAGTCTTTGCTCGGCTCCACCAAGTCTGGTGTCTAAAGCCGATACCCTATAGTAGGTCTGTTGACTCAAGTACATCTTGTAGGCATGTTTCACCAAACGCTCCCTGCACAAATAATCAAAGGATTAAATTTTGTTCTACAGGATCTTTCTATCCAATTGAAATGAGAATATTTTTATTGCTTTTAATAGTTTTAATCATATATTTAAAATAGAATGATAAATGTATATTTTCATATATGAAAATATATAAAAATAATTATGTAAAAATGAGATATAACAACTTTTTATTGCAACATGAGAAGTTATATAATAAAAAAAAAAACACCTCATATAGTTGCTTTAAAATATGTATGCAAAATTAATAATTTATCTTCTTTAGCAATGATACGTGTTTTTGACAGCTGCAAAGTATCCCATTTTATTACATATTTTATAATAAATTGACGCAGAATTACTTTTACACATGGATTTATCACAAATTTTATTTTATTTTTGACAAGGATCAAAGATAAAAACACATATAAATGCCAACGTTCAAATTGTATACACGGAATTCATGATTTTTTAACAATATGAAGATTATATAATGGATAATTTAATTTTAAGGTATATTATTGTATCATCGAAAATGACCCGATCGGTGTCGAAACGTCTGAAGTTGTATTATTGTATTAATATATAAATTAAAATAATTTGTTAAATTAAATTGGCTCTACGACCTAGTTATATTTTTATACAAAATTAATAATTTCTTAAATAGTGTTTTTTTATACACCAATTGATTTATTTTATTACTCTGTTTATAAAAGTATTAAGGTACGATTGTCAAAAAATTAACAATTTACAAGATATTTAATCAATATATATCAGAATAAATCCAGTAAACAATTTGCTAACAATTTGACATTAATTCGCTCAAAGCTTAGTATAAGCAAATTCGGTGCCATCCAGAGTCGGATTAAGGTTTTTGCCATCCCTAGAGGTAGTGAAATTTTTGTCGCCCCCATTCAACTGTCCAATAACCATATTGACGTAAGAAACAAAAAAGGTCATTTATAGGGATTGAGAAACCTTATTTTTATTACACGTTTACATCTGATAAAAAAATTGATTATCTTTAGAACTCCTTTAAAAAAAATGCAGCCCCCCTAAACTTACCGCCAAAATGTATAATACATATATGTTATTCTTATTATATTCTTTTTTTAAAGACGTATTTTAATTTGAGATAATTTTATTTATTTTAACAGTTGATATATTCGTAATATCTTGTTCGTAAATCGAATTCGTAATATCGAATTGATATTTTACGATATAGCGGGAAGCACAGACTTTTGCATAACGCATAAACCATATACATAAAAAATTTGATTGGTCCATTGACTCATGCATAAGAAAATAGGCCAATGAAATTCCTTATGCACATGCTTTATGCGTTATGCAAAAGTCTGTGCTCCCCGCTTATACCTGACATGACAAATGATAGACGTAGTACCACGAGGATTCCCTTAACATGCAATATTTTTCAGAAAGTTAAAAAAAAATATTTGTACATTTTTAATTTTTAATTATATACATAATTTTTTGTACATAATTAATATGCATAATTACATTTTTAATCCCAAAAATTTCCTGACATTTCCCTGATTTACTGACAAAATTTTAAGATTTTTCCTGACTTTGAATAATACATATTTTGCAATGTTTCTTGTATTTTTATCCTAATATGGAAAATATTAAATATTTTATTGATCCAGCAATTAAACGTAGATGCAGATATTTTTCAACAATCGAATTAAAAAAAAAATGCTAGTCATAACAAAACATATACGCACAAGACATAACAGTGAATTAGCACCGCAAAATCACGGCAAATTATAAAGCTAAAGAATTGTCGAGCGAGTTGGCTTGAAGAACGAAGCGGAATATGATATCATCAATGATTTTTATCAATTGTGACGCCGTGATATAAATAAATTTCTATACAGCTGTTCATTTTTCCTGACAAGCGTGCTAAATCCCTGACTTTTCCTGACTTTACTGACTTCCCTGACTTGTGGCAACCCTGAATTAATATTAATATCGGAATAATATATCGTAAAATATCAATTCAATAATAAGATATTACGAATATATCAACTATTAAAATATAAATTTGTAACTATATATGTTCATTTGTCTCGTATGGTAAACATTTGTATTTACATACATCGATATGAAATAAGATATAATGCTAACGAGGTGCCATCTGACGTTTAAAATGTGAATCAGATACACATTTCTGAAGGTGATGATGATGATGACGTATCTGACATCAAAATTTGATAGTTCGGTCTTCGCATCGCAATATCTCCATTCGTAGGCCATAAAAAACAATTTTATTATAAAATTTAAACTTCTGAGTAAATTGAGAATACTGAGAAGTCGATTGATTCAGTCGTTCATTGTGACATCCGATAATCTCGGGTGCTCATCGACTCGCGTAAATATATATGGTGCGGTCTCGTTTTACTTGGCGCGAGACGCCAAGTGTCTCTGGATTATCTCTATCCGTCTATCTATATTATCTAACTATCTACGTTATATATCTATTATCTATCTATATAACTACAACATCTTGATGTACAAACGTAAAACAAACGCTGTAAAATGAAAATATCTGGAATTTTAAATTTACGCTATTTTTGCTTTTAATCTCATGGTAAATTATATGTATCAATCAAAGTTTCTTTACACGCTCTCTACCTGTTAAGATTAAACAAAACTTCGCGTTTCTAGCAATCTGTGGACGACTTAATCTTAATTATGATTAACTATGATTATTCATAGTTATTATACTTTAAGTGATTTCTCTAATTACAAATATCGCAATTAAAATGCTATTCATACAGTATTTTAGCCATAATTTCAGCATAAAGCAATTCGTCTCCAATAGGTCTTCTATAGGTATCTATAGTCTCTCTTGGCACTTAAGTACTTATACATCATTTTATGTAAATTTATATATTACAACGTACATAGCTTTTAATTTAAACTGCGCGCCGAAATGATTTTTCAGTCTTGAAACAGACACTCCATTCAATTATCGCAGTAATGTGACAAGTCAAATTGACTTGATTGAAGTTAAATTGAAAAATCATTTCGGCACGCACTGACTTAAAGGACTACATACGTAGTACATGCATAAATTATCATAGAAGCACTTAAGATCCAGCTTTGACTGTTATGAGCTCTATTTTCTATTAATTATTGTGTAATTAAGCGTTTATATTTAAAAAATTATTTTACGGAAAAAGGGTTAACACTTTTATTATACTTAATTTTTCACGAAATTTCTCGCTGTAATAATTTTACCTTTGAATTGCAGGAGATTCTGTATATATGTGTATACACTGTAAAAAAATAAAATGTTAATTTTAACTCAAAGACGTTGAGTGGATTTTTTGAGACATGCAAAAATGTTAACATATTAATGTTAATTTTAACATTTTTGCATGTCTCAGAAAATCCACTCAACGCCTTTAAGTTAAAATTAACATTTTATTTTTTACAGTGTATGTACATATATACATGTAATATATGTCCATACGTACGTATGTGTGTGCGCGCGCGCGCGCATGTGTGTGTGTGTGTGTGAAAATTAAATAAAAAGATTATTTATAAATTTTTATTTTAAGCAATAGTTTATAAAATAACAAGAGTTTAAATATAGTGTTATTAACAGATTACGTTCAAACACTAAAGTGCGCGCTTACGAAAAATCAAAAATTACCGCGTAATTCATAGATACGTGGTTTAAATTAGCTGTACTTGCGAGTTCTTATATCTATAAAAAAACTACTGTTTAAAATAAAAATGTACACATAACTTTTTCAAATGCATTCTTGCTGTGGTATTTTGATTCGCGAATATCGGGACATTCCATTATTATGTATAAGTATAGACATTTTATACTTAATGACATAATATATACAGAGAGTCCCATTTTAATTTAAACAGCTAATTTCTGAAAATCGCGAAATTTTAAAGAAAAATATTTCAATGGAAGGTACGCGATAGTATTAGATAGAGGATACATCGATATATATACATATATGTATTTTAAAATTGAGTGCATCAGGAAATGACTATCACGAACGGTATAGCTGCGCTATAACTATGAGCGACTGTTCGGTGTCGTCTGCCCGGTAATGTTAAAAATAAATTATGATCTGTTTATCACGTAAAACCGTAAACACTTGATGACGAGATCACTTCTAGGTCGCTCGCAAAAGAAATATTCGTAGAATATATCTAATATTTAAATTATATCTACATAGAAAAAAATCGAGGAAAAACCTGTCACGTCATTTCTCTCTCTCTCTCTCTCTCTCTCTCTTTGTGCTTAGTTTATATTATCTATATCTATATATATATATATATATAATACATATAAAATTTCGCTTCTTTGATTTTTTCTAAGTTTCTATTTATTTTTTCATTTATCTTAATATTTTAAATGTCGTATAACATAGTGCAGATTGCGTGAATTTAATGATGCTATTTAAAAGAAAATAATTGAGAAACTAAAAAAAGGATACTAAGAAGCGTGCGATTCAACACATTATAGAATCTATGTATGTATACATCGGTAGAATCTCGTTTCCAGGATATGAAAAAGAGAATGATCATCGTTCCCAAGAAAAGGACAAATAAAAAGCATTCACTCATCCATATTAAAGAAAGCACAGGGGAATAGCAGGAGCGTACCTAAAGCTAAGCGCCAGCCGACCTTCCAGGTATCTGATGGCGGAGTTGACGAAGGTGGCGGGCAAAGCGATGGCAAACCATCGTGCGAGCATTAAGCCAAAACCGCGTACATCGCGCAAAACTATCCTCTTCACAATCTGACCTTCCAATTCGGCTACGTACACCGACAGAAAGGTTCTCGCCAGCAACGTCAGTGTTGCACATGTCAGCAAACCCATTTCACGGGTACGCCATCCTGGTACCATAATCTTCAATAACATCATCAACTGTCGGAAAAAATCCCGATCCAATCCGACTGATAATCTTTGTTTTCCTCCGCCATTTTCAGCGGAGCTATTATCAGAGGTGTTATCTCGAAGGATGGCATTGTTTTTATTCTGCTTAGAATGAGACGAATGGCTTTTCTTTTGGGCGGACTGTTTGAGGAGAGTAAGAACGTGCGGGTAGGTGAGCTTGAGAAGATAAAGCGCCGTAGCGGCTCCGGCGACGCTGCAGGTCAGCGTCTCCTGTCGCACGCCGTAGCGCGCGGACGCGCCGTCTATCAGCTTCGAGAACACCGACGACATTCTTCGTCTTCGCGTTCCCGTCGGATGAGCATTGGCAAAAATTAGCAAATCTTAATAGCGCGCGTCCCGCGCTGTCACGAAAATTACGGCAATGATGGTAATAGCGGCGCATCTACGATTCAATCTCCGTTCCGCCGTTGCAGCTCGGTTGCAGTTCGTCGCTTATTTTAGACGCGCGAGCGAGAGAGCGCCTGTTGCGATTGTGCACACGCGGTCACATGAACGCATACACGCGTGACCATTCGGGCCGGCCATCAGCTGGCAACTAACGCTTACTGCTTACTCTCGCGCGATACGCCACGATGGAGAACTCACAGTTAGCATCGTTATTGCGCGTGGCCCTCTCCACGACTTCAGTTCTCTTTTCATCAGTATATTAGCGCTTTGTGTGAGTAAATGAGTTAAACTTTCTTATTCGCTCAACGACACGCAATCATTTAGATATGAATAATAATACGCGATTCACATGAATCAGCATTAACAAGCAAGCTGATTAGATTATAAATTTTTATATGAATTTATTCATAAGATTTTTCAAGGTATTTAAAACATTCTGAAATTGCAGTTAAGATTAAATTTTTCTTTACCTTGATGTTAGAAATACTAATTTAATGTTTCGATGGCAGATTCTGTAAGTTTTAAGAGTTTATATTAATTTTTATTTTAAATTAATTTATGTATACTTTTATGTGATTTGTAATTTATATATAATTAGAGTTTTATTTTCTTTATTTAAATATTTTACAACAGTATATCTGCTTTCACTTTCTTTTATTTTAATTTTGTTTATTAAAAATACAATAATAAATGGATGATAGCTATAATAATGTGCTGCTTAATATTGAAATTATTAAAACGATATATTGCCTGACTTAACAATGTCTTCTTTGCTTATACTCACACATTCATTTTTTAATATTTAATTTTGTAGCTATTAAGTAAATAAATTTATATTGTATACATTTAAAGAAAAAAAGTAATAAAATGTCTATTTCCTTAACTATTTTTACGTCTTTAATATTATTATATATCATCAAACCTTTTTTTTAATTATAATTTTGTAACGTTATTTATGTATAAAATTTAATAAGGAGAATAAAATAAAATTAATGAGTAATAAACATTTAAAAAATTAATGATGTGTACGTTTTATTCTTAACCTAAAAAATCTATATGTTTAACACTTTTCTCATACAGTTTGTCATATTTCCTTCTTATTTTAAATGAAATAAACAGAGAATAAATTAAAATGCGGATTTCTCTCTAAGCAATGTATCTAGTTTTTGTCTAGCTGCAACAATCACTCGCACGATGTTATCGCAAGGTCAACGCTCTTGAGTGTTGCTTATAATCTGTAGCTGGCCGTATATCTTCCTTACTCAGTATATTTGTCTAGTTTATGATATAAAGTCGCTATAGACATTATATTAAATTAAATGCAACGCAAACACGTAGATTTTATATAACTTAATGTTACAAAGAAAAGAAAACTATAGTTTAACATTTTTTATTTAAAAATTTAGAATCGCGCGATAAACTACGTATACAGAGTGTTTCGGAAATACAACTGAAAAGAATGTGGTTCTAATACATAAGAAATACATAGAATAATTTTTTTTTCAAATTAGCCTTTGTTATCGGGAAAATTACAATAACATTTTCGACTTAATTTTTGTATGTAGAATTATCTCCATCTCGCTTGTACACAATTTCCAAAAGTCTACGAATATTTTGCTTAAACTAAAAAATTCTTTTATTTTAAATTAAAAGAATCTAATATAAAAAATTGAATGATTAATAAGAAACTGTAATTATAATGTGTAATGTAGAAATTTAATACACACACACACACACACACACACACACACACAACAAACATATATACATACACACTGAGAGGCAGGAGAAAAGCAGGAAAAAAGCGAAAGCGGCGCTCGCGAAAGGAAGAATAATTACTATACGAGAAAATAGTATAAACTGTGGACTGTGGCATTTCAGAGAAAGGATACTACACTTTTAATTATATGGAAAATTATAATTGGATAACTTATAAATAGAACAAAAAGCATAAAACTCAATATAGTGGATAAATTTTATTATTGCAAAAAATCTAGTAAAACTACATTAGAGGCGACCTCGCCCCGATGAACTTAATCTTGACATATGTTATCACGACTATGAGTGATTTGCAACAGGTTTTAGTTGTTGCTCGTTATTCATTAAAAAGTTATTAATTAAACAATTTTTGTAAGTAGAACACAATTTTTGAATATATAGTAATTATTTCACTGTACAGGTTGTTTCTTAAAGACCGCACCTACTAATTACATAGCGTTGTTCCTGACTAAAAATTGGATTAAAATATCTTAAACCATTTTCCTATAATGCTCAGTAAAACAATTTATTACAGAGTAAAACTAATCCAACCGATGCCATCCTTTAAACTTAGACGTGAGTACGTCAGTGAACTGCGCGCCTAGAGATGAGTGGATCTTATATGCACGTAGATGCACATTTCCCGTTAGATAGAGAAAAACAGGTAATGTGTCGTATCTTCTATTCTTCGTTGTACTAAATGAATGATGCATATGCTCGAAATGTTATATGAGAAATAAAGTACTTCTAACTTATATTTAAGTCAATTAGAACCGAAAAATATGATAAATATATAAACCATTTGGAGTACTCTTCATGTTTCATTAGACTTCTTCTACATTAGAAGAACGTTTTATTATATCTAAATAAATTATTGATAAGATTAGAAACAACAACATTTATGTTTTATTAATACATCATTTGACTACTTATTTTTAAAATTTTTTAATGAATTTATCTCGTAGAGATATGACTGCGCATCAATTGCTTTCGGACAATCAATTTGAAATATTAATAATCCCCCAAATTTAATTAGGAGCATTTTAAAACCTGTAAAAGAACTTTTATTATCTTATTTCATCTATTGTGAAAAATATTATCTTGGTCAAAGATTCAACCCGAGCCTCCAGCATTCCATGCAAGTGTCCTCAATCCTGATGGATAACGGTGATATCCTCCTCCTGCGATAACCCACCCTACTTACAAGGCATCCAACTTTTCACACAAAACAAAGTTCTCATATATTCCCCTGTTTAGAATAGTTTATAATTCAAAATTTATACCTATCATATTATTTGTTTTAATTAATTAAAACTACTTGCCACCTGAAGTTAAGGGGACAATGTGGACCTCGTTTCACGTGAAAAACGTCGTTACATCCCATAAGCAGAAAGAGCATTGAGTAATTCTTAATAATGTAGCAGAATAAGAAATTATTTCTTAAACATTTTTTTATTAATAACTTTTTAACAAATAACGAGCGACAGCTAAAACGATTGTTGAAGGTTATTCAAGATCCATAACTTTTATAACATATGTGAAGATCAAGATCATTCGCGGCGATCCTCTAATGTAAGCTTTTATCTTAAAGACGATACATTAGAGCTTCAACATTTTGATATTAGGATTTTTATCTCAAAATAATGTTAGGAATCTTAAGTGTTGCTATAATCTTTACCCTGCATACATATATACGTGTGTGTGTGTCTGTGAGTGAGAGAGAAAAAACCCTATATATAAAGAACTCGTCGTGTATGGTCTTCTAAAAAAAAAAATCGACACTTAAAGTGAAAGCAATGAGGGGTTCAGACGTATGGAGTGGTAAAGTTATGGCATCCAAGTTATTTGTGATTTTTATACTGATCAACATTCTCGGTCCATCTGATTCACTCCCGACAAATGTATCGAAAAGTTTCATTTTTCCAAGTAAGTTGTAACAAGTAAGTTACCTTCCGTGCTTATAAATATTATTCATCAATTATTTAAGAATGTTAAAGCTATTAGTTATAATAGTACATATAATATTAACTAAAAAGTTATCGAAATTAAAAACTGCAGGTTCTTTAAGTATTTTTTTTTAAATTTTAATGACATCAAATTTTAGTCGTGAATTAACTGCGAAGAACAAAATGACAAAAAATTAATAATTTGGCTATAATGCAATGATTATATTTTTTCTGCAATTTTAAATAAATAACTTTTGTAATGTATTGAATATAAAAAATAATAGAAACCGTATAATTTTACAAGTCAATTCGTAAATAAATCTAATTAAAACAATTAATTAAATTTACCAGTTTAAACCAGTCATAATTTCTTTACATTGATCTTGAGCTATGTTCTAAAGTATATAAGAGAACTTCAATTTAACAAACAATAATATCAATAATCTGAGAATGAGAGAAGACCAATCACAACTTATCTAATTTCATAGAGCTGTCGAATCCACTTTAACCGAAAGTCAAAATTCATAATCATTTTAATTTATAATTAACGTATATTCTTGTTAATAATTACATATTGTAATACGAGATTTATCTCGCTACTCTCTCTCTCTCTCTCTTTCTCTCTCTCTCTCTCTCTCTCTCTCTC
>NW_017275390.1:654625-817778 GCF_001594065.2 Cyphomyrmex costatus
CTCTCTCTCTCTCTCTCTCTCTTAAGCTTCTCTTTCAGGGAATAATTTACTTGTGAACAATTAAGTTGATAGCAATAAATTATCACCAAGTTGACACTAAACTCGCTCGGAATTCAATGTCATTTGTGTTAATAACGATTATGTTTTGCTAGTAAATTCCGCATACATAACTATATAGACAACAATTAGTAGTAAAAAGTGAGCGAAGTTTTGATTAGTTTTCGTTTTGGTCGATTCTTACTATCAATTTGGAAAGAACGGATACTTGCTCAACAAGTTAAGCACGGTTTTTGCCGATAATTTATTTTTATATTACGTCGACAGATTTTGTTGTATATCCTCCTTAATTTGACATTATTAAATGTAATAAAATTTGCACCAAATTTATTGCTTTTTTGTCGAAAAAGTGTTACATATACATTTATTATAGCATTTGACGAAATTTATTTTCAACAGATTTAACTGACTGGGTGATATATGCCGTAAGGATTATCTTCAAGATTATCTTCAAGATTATCTCTAAGATTTTTGCACTTTTCCACAGTGAGTCTTCGTTGAAAAATAATCTGTCTACTTTGAACACAGTGGTTAGGATTCGACTAAATGCCTACATTTTTTTCTCGAATCTTTATCTTTCGTGTCTCTCTCTGACTATCTACCCTCTTCTCATTCTTTTTATTTCACTATCTCTCTTTCTACATTCTGTATTATAGGATATCCCAAATTTTTTGATACACGCTCGCATATAAGTAGAGCAGACTAATTTAAAGAGTTCTCTACTATTTTGCAATTCTCTTTGAGATATTAGTTGTAAGATTTATTGTAACGATCTCATTCGAAGATCTTTAGAAATTAATATCATATTAACTATTGTAATAATTGAAAAATAAGTCAGGACTCAATTTTCATTAGTTTGCTTTACTTATATATATATGTATTTACGTTGTATCAAAAAGGTATACTCTATGTATTATTATACTTTTTTAAACAAATAAATTAATTAAAATAAACTTTTGCATAAATATTTATTAGAGTTTTATTATATGTAATACATACCATATATTATTTAATTCCTAATGCTATACGTACTTTCTTATAAAATTTGGAAGTAAGGGCCACAAAACGCGATTGTATAGAAGATCCAGTGCAAGTAAAAAATAAATCAATAAAAATAATATATCAAATAAATTTTAATTTTTGTATCAATTCATGAGTACCTAGATATTCATTTCAGATTAAAAAATTTTAAAAATTTATATATTTTTGTGCGAATTTCATTATAACACTTCAAATCGTATTGATCAACAAAAATAACTGTTTGCACAGCTTTTCATCTCATTTTTTTTCTTTTATATTTTTAGTAAGAACCTTATGAAACATTGTAGCAAAAATGTGAAAAAATTTTATATTAACAAAAGGGTTAAATTAATGAAAGAATTAAGCTCCAATTTTACACAGATACTTGCAAACATAATTTGTAATAAAACAACCTATAAAAATTTGATACTTTTTGGCAATATACTTTAAAATGTAAAATAAGATAAAGGGCTTTTTCGTTCATTTCTCGCGACTTGTGTTTCTGAACAATATATTATATATTGAACATTTTAAGAACATATGCTTGTCATATCAAAAAGCAGTCATATTATGTAATGTATTTTAAATACAACATTACTACAAAAAGATATTATTTGTGGCTGCAAATTTTTATATTATTTTATCAAGTTGAAACTGACGGAACAGCTCTGCTCTCCTTAAGTATATAATTATAAGGAAATTCATAGTTTTATTTTTACTCTTTATGCAGCGTCACGAAATTGCGTACCGGCAAAAAAATATTTTGAAGACTGCAACTCTAATATCTGTATTCTCGAGGACAGAATTTCCTGCACCAATGACCAACGGAATTGGCTGCGTATTCATCATGTGCTTCGAAAACAAATCGTTTTGCTACAGTGCCAGACATACCACCAATTGCTGATGTCTGTAGAAAACTATACACTTGACTGCGACCAGACTTGCTCAAAGACAAGTTTAACTGTATGCGATTAATAAATAATATAATAACTGCTTCTTACAAAACATTTAATTAATATATAGTTACGTGTTATAAAACGATTACGAAGTCTATATCAATATATAACTTTTTAATTCTATGAGCTTTGAAATTCAAATTTTTAAATGGTCATTATGATATGTAACTCAAAGAAATTAAACAATATATCTCTAATATAATAAGGCTATAATATTAGGAGTACAAATTAGTTCGGTTCGTATTCAAAAAGATGATCGCCTCCAAAGACGAGTCATTTTTTCGAGATGGAATTCGAAAATTGCCGGGAAGATGGGAAAAAGTAGTAGCCAGCGATGGACAATACTTTAATTAATCTGTTCATTCATTTTGTTTTGAAAATGCATTTTTGAACGGAAAAACGGACCGAACTAATTTGTACACCTAATAAAATCAAAACAAAAAATTATAAGCCAATGTAAACCCACAGTGGATGATAATGTATAAAACTTGTGCGTATTATTAACAATAATAATTGACCATTATAGACAATTTAATCACAATTTTGGTCATTTTCAGTGTAACGATGAAATGATATGACAAATTTAAATATTGAGTTTTACATTAAATTTCTATATAAATGAGCCATTTTGTAGAAGATTAAAGAAAAATAGAAGGAAAAAAAATTTTGTCTATATGGGTGATTATTTTTGACTTTATAATCGCAACGTACCTCCGGTTCTACAAAGCATCTCGTAGAGTAATAAATGTATAATATTCAATTTCAATAAAATTACCTTTTTAAAAAAAGGGAATAAAGGCGCAAAGTGTGCGTGTCCGCTTTACAAAAAACCGTTACATATATTATTACAGTATACAAAAATGAAATGAAATCTTTAAATTGAGCCAATTGTGAAAGGAATATATTTTCTTGCCACATATATTTATAACAAATATGTACTTTATTTCAAAAAGTAAAAGTACAAAAAATTCGGCGCTGTTAGATTTCAAAATATAATACGTGAATGTTACATAAAAGAAATAAATGCAGTTTAATGTTTATTTTTAAAATCAATTAAAATAACTTACTCATGTACACCTAATCCTGTATCCTTGATTTTTTGTACACGTATTTATACTTATTCTATACAAAATCTTACAATCTCACGCTGCATTCACTTGGCACGAGACACTATACAGGGTGTCCGTCCATAAATGTCTGAGCAAATATCTCGCAACTGATCGAAGTTATAAGAAAGTTTAATAAGAGAAATTTGTACGATTCCGAGTCAACTACAAAGTGCACGTAAAAAATTTTTTTCTACTCGTGGCTTTTCGAATTATGTAGGTTAACATAATTTTTTTAAATGGATATACCTATAATTTTTTCGCATATTTGTGGACAGCATTTGCAATCAGAATCATATCAAGTAAAAAATTGCAACTTATATGCATCGTTTACGAGATAATCGACATCTTAAGTATTAAAGTAGTAAATTGGATTCTAAGTAATTTTGAACGTAGTTTGAAATGTCAGAGAGAGGTTGGAGAAGAAAACAGATAATGTTTTTTTATAGAATATTTTTATAAAATATAGTATTAAGATGCAGACTATCTCTTGATAGTTTGCATCTTAATACTACATTTTCTTTCTTAAATCCTTTCATTATTTTTCTATAATTCGGTATTATTTAATAACCATCTTATTATTATCTATATATTTTGAGATCTAGCAGCGCCAAGTTTTTTGTACTTTTACTTTTTGAAATAAAGTATATGTTATATATGTAGCAAAAAAATATATTCCTTTCACAATTGGCGCAATTTAAAGATTTCGTTTTATTTTTTGAATACTGTAATAATATATATATGTAACGGTTTTTTGTGAAGCGAACATGCACACTTAACGCCTTTATTCCCTTTTTTTTAAAAAGGTAATTTTGTTGAGATATCACGCATTTTGTAATATTAAATATCGCTTATAAATCTATTTATATATATACATATACATATTATATTATAATACATATATACATATATATGTTACTCTTATTATTACATATTCTTTTTAAAGACATAATTTTATGATGAAAATTTTAATATAAAAATGTCAAGGATATAATAGTTTTTAAATTAATCGCAATTTTAAATTTCGCTAATCACAGAGCTGACATTTCGCGCGCTCAGGCATGACGATATAACAAGTAGTGAATGTACCACGAGGGCCTCCTTAACATTCTATATTTTTCAAAAAGTTGTTTGAAAAAAATATTTGTACATTTTTAATTTTTAATTATATACACATGTGCATAATTAAATGCACATAATTAATATCGGAATAGTATACCGTAAAATATCAATTCAATAGCAAAATATTACGAATATATCAAACTGTTAAAATAACTATGTTTATTTGTCTCGTATGTAATGGCCACAGCACACACTTTTGCATGATGCGTAATGCATGACGTATAAGAGAATCAACCAATCAAAATGCTTTTGTTCCGTGAAATGGGAGGAAAAGAAGAATTATGACTTGTTGATTCTCTTATGCGTCATGTATGCATTATGTGTCATGCAAAAGTGTGTACTGCGGTCTTAAACATTTGTATTTGTATCGATATAAAATAAAATATGCTAACGAGTGACGTTTAATCTGACGTTTAAAATGTGAGTGACAAACATTTCTGAAGGCGATAATGATGACATATTTGACATCAAAATTTGACAGTTAGGACTTCGTATCGCAATATCTCCATTAGTAAGGTATGTAGGCCATAAAAAACAATTTTATTATAAAATTTAAACTTCTGTGTAAATTGAGATGGTTGATGAGAAGTCGATTAATTCAGTCGTTTATTGTGAGATCTCGGATGCTCGGAATTCACCGACTTGCGTAAATATATGGTCTTGCTTTACATTTACTTGGCGCGAGACACTACCGTGTCTCTTGATAATATATTGAAATCTATTATCAGTTCAGTAATACCCATATTTCTGTGTGTTTCTTGTTCTTTGTGCGTGCGTGCGTGCGTGCGTGCGTGTGTGTGTGTGTGAGAGAGAGAGAGAGAGAGAGAGAGAGAGAGAGAGAGAGAGAGAAAGAGAGAGAGAGATAGTGGTATGGATATATAAAATAAATTATTAAAATCCTTTAATATAATTTGCTTTATTTGACATCAGCGTAATATGATTTTTATAAGTATAACAGATTTATTGTGAATCTACAGAAATGGCATTTGATTTTGCTTAAATCCTGATCAGAATTTTTATATTTACTATGCTATATCACTGCATTTAATATATATATAGAGAGAGAGAGAGAGAGAGAGAGAGAGAGGAGAGAGAGAGAGAAAATATTATGATTTTCCATTCAGCCGATATACAGCATCGTACAAATCTTCTCTCTTGTTTTACTTTCTCTCTTCACCTCCTATCGCCTTCTCCACACAAAGAATTAAACTAAAGGCTCTTTCTTCCCGAGTCATTTGTTTCTCGTTTACTGAAAAAATTGAAGACAAAATTCTTAGCAATATTGTAAAATATTCATAAACTGTGTACATTTTATTATACAGGATGATTTGTATAATGTGACCGATTTAATTATTAGCGAAATTTGAAGACATACGGAAAAATTTATACCAACATGTTCAGTACAAAGAGAGACATCAATGATGTCTCATTTTTTCGTATATTTTCAAATTTCGCTAATAATTAAATCGGTTACCTTATACGAATCACTCCGTATATATGATACATGTAGTATAAAAGTGCGCATGATATACATATTGGTATTGGAATATCAACTACTAATGTGCACAAATGTACAAAAAAATGCTCACTGTTTACTAACTAGTATTTAATACTAGTCTAGTAACTAACAATAAAACACAACCGAGTGATCCTTGCTAATTAATAAATTTTGAATATGTTAAAATATGAGCAAAAATACATTGTATACAGAAGTATACATTTCTTAAATATATATTGAGTCGCACGTTCACATTAAAATAAAGGTTTGGTCATCAATTATTTCAAAATTAAATGGCATTCTAAAATTAAAAATAACCAATCCAATATAAAAAAAATTCCACAATTTAATACAACAGACTTAAATGCTAAGTTCTGTTAGATTTGAGTGAAATTCATTTTCCAGAAGCTTTTCGAGTCACTTGTCAAATCTATTATAGTTGACAAGATGTAAATAAAAAAATCAAATCAATAGTATTCAGAATTTAATCCAGACTTGTTTGAAGCATGAGATAAGACTGAAGTAATAATTGTAGATGAATTTGTAGGTAACAACTCAACATTTATGCATTGTCGTGTATACGTCTTTTAAATATTCATTAATCGCGTTGCATGATATAATTACAATTAATTCAAAGAAAAAAGTGTGTTCTTACAAACTCTCAAAATTATCAACAACAGAACAAAACTAATGAGAGCGCGGCATAGTAAACAAGCGCAATTAATTTTACAGCGTGAAAATTATATTAATTACACTCTGTTTACTGTATCGTACTCTCATTAACCTTATTCTATTATTGTTAATTATAATAAAATTGAAAATGCGGTAGAGAGAGAATATTTTGCATGCTATTTTAAGCTTACTTACTTGAAGTTACACATTCCATATAAATTTCTTTTTGTGGAGGCTGTATCATATCTTTATCTTTTTCCAAACTTTCGTATATTTTGTCTGGAATCAATATTGTATCTACCATCTGAAGTAAAAGAAAAGAATTACGGATTGTTTATTTAAATCTAAAAATTAATTATTGACTATTATTCTAATTAATTTTTATTAAATTTATGATGGGTAATATATATTATACATTATATTTCAGCTTGTGTAATATTATTCATCGTAAACATGCTATTCCCACATAGCACATTTTGAGATACATTCTAGGAATATCCTTAGAATGTAGAAGATCTGAATGTTTTTAAAACGTCCCTTGAAAGTCTGTGCTATGAGTTGAGTATATATTTATTATTATTTATTGTTAGATAAATTTCCGAAAATGTCCAACATCCGATTTTCATGAATTTTGTCAGAAACACTCTAAATGACGCCAAATGAATGCCTTTAAATAGATATTTAGTTTTTACCGACAAAGAAGTTTAATGTCAAAAACGTTTGAATAAAGTTATATACTTTATTCAAATATATTTGGAATTAAACTTCTTTAAAATATATCATTACGCGTGGAAATTAGGTGCGCCCCTAGATAGGAGGAAGGTGGGGGTGGAAGTTGTTTCGCGTGGAAGTCGCGAGCCTCTGAACTTCTATATTTATTCAAATATCTTTGACATTAAACTTGTTTGTCGATAAAAATCCATTTAAGGGCATTTATTTGACATTATTTAAAGTATTTCTGCCAAAATCTATGACAATCGAACGTTTTCGGAAGTTCATCCTTATTGTTTTTGTAAATATCTTTTATTATATTAAATAAGTGTAATCTTTAATACATTTTGTGTCTTTTTAGAAAAATTGAACAAAAAATTTAAGCAAAATATAAAATTCAACTATTAAAATTTCAATTAATTTTGTTATAACATATTTGTGTTATAAATATAAATTATTTTTCCATACATTTATTATATATCTTAACAAAACACGATTGAAAAAATAATTACTTTGTAATTGTTTCAATCTTGCATTATATTTTTTATCAGACTTCTTTATATCTAATATTTATTGGTATAATAATTATTACAAATTATTACCATTCCTTGTTTTTCTAACAAACAAGCTAGGAAACTAGAGAATTTCACAAAAGCTTGTTCTTCATTGAAATCACCGTCCTTAGAATCTTTCTGAACTTCCCACATTTGCAACCAAGTATATAACTCCTCTAGGAAATTATAAACATTTTTTTTTAATTCCGTAAGGTCTCCAATAATTATACATTGTCAAAATTTATATAAAAGCAATTTTATTAGAATATACTCAATCTTATTGTACTTAATTTAATGCTTTCTTCTAAAGGACACCGCAACATTCTTATAGAAAAATATCTTTCTGTGGATTTGGCTTATTTTTAGATATGTTGTAGTTCTCGTCATTCTGAACAAACGTCTCAATGGGCATAATGATCTTATGAGCCGTTTCCGCGCTACAAGCCTCGAAAAATTCAGGTTGAATATATTTAAATGCACAGTCTAAATATATGAGGGTCTGGCCGAATAATAAAAACAGGCACGACGTATAATTTCTTATGAAAAAACAAACAAAATATACAATAAAATTTTTCGATTTTCTGCTTAATTTTCGAAAAAAATCGAGTTTGAAAGTCCAATGCGTATACGTAAGCTGTTATGGCTAAGCTTCTACGGGGTCCTCATCTCTGCTATGATACACACACACACACACACACACACACACACACACACACACACATCAGAAGACACACTCGCACATACATTCGACCGAATTTGGACCTTTCAAGGCTTGTAGCGCGGAAACGGTTCGTAGGATCAAATTATGTCCATATTGAGACATTTGTACAGAATAAAGAGAACTACAACTATTCAAAAATGAGCCAAATTCACAGAAAGACATTTTCCTATAAGAATACTGCGGGATCCTTTTTTTCGTAAAGTTTTGGAAATTATAATATTATATATAAACTTGTTTTTTATTCTTAAGTTTTAAATTTTCAACTACAAATTAAAAATTAGAAACTTTAATGTATTATATGATAATAAATTCGGAATCTTCTCCTAATAATAATAATAATAATGAGAATTATATCTGTTTGTAAATTTATTATTTCTAGATAATTTACCTGATTTGATTTCATTATTATCCAAACATTCATTTATTATCGTTACATCAGTTTTTAATTGTTTGGAAAGCTCCTTTAGGATTGCATCATCATCTGCACTTACCTAAAATGCAATTATATTAACTCGTTTTATATATAAACTTTATTAATATGACAATCTCAAGTTATGATAATAACGATCATACTTCAAAATAATTATATTACATAAAAGTTATAAATTATTTATATCACATTATAAAAATTTATTACATGACACATTCTAATTCTCTCGTTGTATTTAAAGTATATAATTTGTATTTTGTATTTCATTAAACAAATTAATGCTAATGAGTCATAGATTCGTGTGTGAATTAACAGTATTTATTTTAAAGAATATTATATAGTGTTTTCCAGAATCATTATTTAAATAAATAAGAGAATCTAAATATCTGTAAACTCCTATTTTATTTTCACTATAAAAGGAACAACTTTCTAAAATATTTTAAAATATTTCGAAGTGAACGAGGAGCGCGCGCTGGCTTTGAGCGCCACATAGATAAGAGCGCTTATTCGTTAACTTCAACCTGCTCTCTTGCAAAAACTACAAGTCAGGCGCAATTTTGCAAACAGGAAAAATTGTTTCTTTTAGTGTAAAGTATGATGTCTTGTACTCCACGGGCGTGAATTTGAAAACCTGTATATAAATGTTTCGACCCTACATTCGGGTCCTCTTCGGTACAAAATTGAAATTGACGATGATTAAACGATGCGCAAAGACGGTCAATATATGTTATGATTGTCCACTCACTTCATTACACATCAAAATGTTCGTTTTGCTACATTAATTAAAATATGAACAATTTTTTGTTAATTAAATGAATAATTAAAGTGTTATATTAAAAAATCATATTGAAAAAAAATGTTTTTAACTTACAATAAAGATACAGAAAGTCGAGAGAACCATCCAAAAATCAAAAATTATTAAATAGTAAGATTTACTATTTACAAACATAAAAGTATCACAAAAAAATAAAAAATAAAAAATATCAATATAATATTAATATAATATTATAATGATATAAATTCGAACTTACATAATTATCAACAAAATATAAGTTGATGTTTCAAACAATAGACACGTTAAATTAATTTTTGTATTTTATATTTCAGTGAAGCACACAGTATTCTATATATTCTATATTTCAAATATTAAGATTGACAGTATTTATATTTTCTGCATACGTAATTAATTTAAGTAAGTTAATTACAATTTTATTATTTACAGATTTGTATTAAGAATCTTCTAAGAGGAGTATTTAAATTATTAAAATTATTTGTGATACTACTATTCCGGCTTTGATTTAAGACAGTGTTTCAAGACAAATCAGCGCACAGTTAACTTGAACTGAAAATTGTATAAATTCATAAATGATTAGACACGAAAATTATAGGCCTCGACAAAATAACTCTATATTGAATGTAATTTTCTTGTATATTGTGAATTCTGCAATAATTTATTTATATAAAATGTTTCATTTAGATTTTTATTTAAATTAAAAAAAGAACTATGTGATATATACACGTATGAAAATAAAATACACTTACGGTAGCAATTAGCGCTAAAATAAAAAACGTAACCTTCTTCATCATTTTACGTCTTAGTGATAGAAACGAACAACCTGCCTAAAGTTAATCTGACAACTGGAAACATTATATTTCTATGGCTCATATTTATATTGTCCGTAGTGTTGTATATGACATCACATGCAAGAGAGAATGCTTTGTACATAGAATATACATGCTCGGAAATTTGCTGAAACGCGATTAGTATAATTGGTCGGCATATCAGATTTGCATAAGTTTCGACGGCATTGTGATACTGCGCGCGATTACAATATGTTTATTTCATACATGCACGTGTAAGTGGAAATTAGATATATACGTGTGCCGCATAGGTTACATTCAGGAAAAACAGCGATTATATAAAACTTATACTATTCTAACGAAATAATTATAACAATGTATTATAACTAAATATATAAAAACATAACATAGAACACAATATACAATAGTTTTAATCGGCACATATAAATAAAGATATATAAAAAAGGTAAAATTTTATCTTTTTTTACATTATCTTTAACTTTAACATATTGTTGTTTAATATATTATTATTTAATAATTATTATTTTATATAAAGAATTGAAATTGTTTTAATCGCAACTCCGCTGTAAGATTTGAGAACGTGTCATATATGAATATAATATTATGTATGTAATAATATTTATATTAGCCACACTTGCAAAAGTTACATTTTAAAGTATTAAAGTGATTAATATAAGTAATATTTTGTGTAAGAAATACTGGTATTAAACAAAATAATTTTTAAATATAGGATTATATTGCGCATTCATTGATAGACAACGAATAAAAAAGAGTAAAGAATAATTATGTAATAATAGATGATAAAAAAAATAGTAGCAAATTACGATGACAACAGGTGATAAAAATAATGATAACTACATTTTTTGCTCAAGGTCAGTAACATGCTGTTTTGTTACAAGCACGCATGTTTCGCGTGCAATAATTGTTGCAACTTAATCTTTAATTTGATCTAGCTTACTCTATTGGATATATTTTACAGTAAATATTGTAGTTTCTGCGAAAGAGAAACTGTTCTAGTATTATATGATCAGTATCAGAATTGATTGCTGGATAATAAAATGTCTAATTGTAATTACGGATGACGTGTGCATTAAATGGCTGATTTTTTTATATTTTTCAGAATAAAACTACATCATGTTTTATATGATTTTATTATAATATAATAATATGGTAATATGCCATACTGGATAAAATAATTAAAAAATAATTACTTCTAAAAATATACTATATATAATAAATAATATTTCTGAAATATTAATTTTGATAAATTTTTTATTTATATATATATATATGTGTGTGTGTTTTATCTTTATTTTATTTATATGTAAAATGTAAAAAAAGATAGAAATAAAGTATTTAATAAAATTTTTCAATTTCATAATGTTTTAAACATTTTCTAAGATCTTATTCTCTTTTTCGAATTTTGATAGACTTTAAATAGAAAATTTGAAAATCTTAATTTAAATAAGAAAATTGAAAATTATAAAATTTATTATGGGAAAATTTTTTCTTTTATACATATTTTTAAACATTTTTGAGAAAGTATTTAATATACGATAATCACTTTATAGACAACTACTACTTACCATTATGTTTAAAATGTCATCCTTTCGAACATTTTGGTCCAATCTTTCTTGTTTCGGAACAATTTTATGCGACGCTACATATACGAAATAACTTCAACCATTATAAACTGATTTTATATAATCTGTGACGTAAATCGCTTACGTTTACGCAATTTCTATATTCGTTTCTTACACGTACATACATAAACGTGGGTAAATATAAGCATGTGATCTCCACATATTAGAAATTTTCAAATTATATTGAAGAAATAAGTAATAAACATAAATTTAGATCAAATAGTATATATTCAATTAAACATACAAAACAACAACTATTAGTGCAATAAAGTTTTGTATGTTTGATTAAATACACTATGCAATCTCAATCTTTTATACATTTTTATAATTTCCGTTAACCTATTCAAGTTATCTCATTTTACCCTATTATTTGCAGATTAATCATTAAAACGTTATACGCTTTATTACTGTTACGACACTAAATAATTCATTACACCTTTGAATTACTCGGTTTTCCTGGCGAAAATAAAAATCGGAGCGTTAGTCAAACATAAGAGTAACAGAAGCGTAAACAAGGCTTTCTAAGAGGCGAAAATTAGAACAACGAAACGTAAAAGCGTAAACTTCTATATTTCGTTGTTCCAACTGCGCGTTGAATTGGTTTTCGCAATTTGTGACTACAGACTCTCGAATTGCGGACGTGATATATAAAGACGTGGTATATAAATTGACACGAAACTATTTAAAATTCTCAAGATCCAGCTTCGATCAATATAGACATTGCTTCTTACTTATTGTACAGTTAATTAATGAAATATTTAGGAAAATAAAATTTGTAACCTCAGTATTTAAAAGATAAATTTTAAGTAAACTATATTATTCATTTTTAGTTTACAATATGAAGTAAATTTCGTTTATCGTTTATAGATTACAAAGTATCGTTCTTACAATTTTAGGTAAAATAATATTCTTTTTAACATTGTATATAAAATAAATTTACCTTTTAAGTAAAATGTGTTTAATATTTTAACTTTATCATTTTAAATACATTTACAATATGAAATAAAAAATAGTAAGATTAATTGAAATATGTTTAGAACTTAGAGTGGCATGACAGATAGTGCATACTGGTCAATCATGCCAGAAATCTCGGGTTTGAAATCTTGATAGGAACTAAAATAATTACACTCGTGTACTTCTTCTCGGAAAAGACCAGCAACTTCCCGAGAGTATTCTTTCCCACAAAAATATCTCTCGGAAATTCCACCGTTCGGAATTGGCATTCAAACTGTAGGTCCCGTATGGTTGTATAGCAATTGAATAATCAGCTTGCGCACCATAAATATAATATAAGAGAGGTGGAACACAGGCCAGAGGCCAAAGTAAGAAGAAAATGTTTTTTTTTCTAATATATTTTATGTTTATAACCAACTATATTCACATCGTCGCTTAATTCAAGGTATAAACAACAAATTAAAAAATTTTTAATAAAATCCTTTTTAAAATCAACCTTTATCTCGTCTCAACTTTCACTGAGATCGCACAAGTCCATTTCGTCATACGAATTTAGTTCGTTGACCTAAATTTAAAGATCACAAGCCAAAAAATATTATGATGCATTGATCCACATTTAAGACTTAAATATGTGCGTTCGACATATAACATATGTCTTAGAGTATTAGTTCACGAGATAAGTCAGAGGTTACATCCTCTCATTCCATAACCTTATTAAATCTAGTCTACAATTTCTAATATACGAGAAACACACGAGAAATAAACGAAAAATATAGAAAGACTATTCAACTGTGATTGGTCAATTCTTACAACTACAACCACGCAATTGTAGAATAGACTAGCCTTGTCATGAAGCAATTTTACGGGACGTTTTCCTTTGCCAGTAAATGGAAGATTTCATTCGATTTTTTTATTTAAACGGATCAATTGTTGACTGTAGCAAGTTCTTTTTGTGTTTGACATGAGTTTTGATCAAGTAATGCTTGCAATTGATTGTTTGTTAACCTTCTAAGAAGCATCACTACGTTCTCTACCGCTTAACATCAAAATCATCCTCTTTAAATCGTCTAAATCAAACTTACACTTACTTTTGGATACAACATTGTCTCCAAGAACAGGACAAATTGATTCATATGCTTTAACAGTACTTTTTTCTTGATGAAATTCGTATCAAATGCAGTGTCGAATAAATTACTGGTCGCTCGCCATTTTAAAACCATTTAATTTTGAAGTTAAGTTTCCAATTGTGTGAAATCAATTGTTTTTTTAAATAGTATACATTAAGCCACCACATATCAAAAGGGCGCGAAAATATTTGAATTCTAAGTTTAAATTAGAGTTGCGTTGTAAGTCTAAAAAAATTTTCGGCACGCGATTGAGTGAACTACATACGCAGTATATAAATTCACACATTATAATAAGCATTGTGATCTAGCCTTGACCGTTAATGGCTTTGCTTCGTGCTTCCTTTCTTCTTATTATTGTTTATCAATAATACGGTCGTAAAAAGATTCTTATATTTGTTTTAAATTATACGTTACACAAAAAAAATGCTTTAAAACTTATTTGTATATCCAATAATAAAGAATTCTAGGGGTTGGACATAAACAACAATAACTTCTAAAATAAATGGATCCATTTCAGTATTAAAAAAGTATTTATTGAGCATATATACTTACATATTATAGTGATAATAATAATCATTAATGATAAAAGTGGTATAATCATAATCACAATTAATAGTACAGATTTTTTTTAACAAATAAAAAGTTTACTTAAATGTAATTTTTAATAAATTTTCCGATTTTTGTATCGGTTTGACTAGCATATTAGAAGAATACTATCGACATTAGAACTATCACGTTAATTATTATAAAAAAAGATGAAAACATGTCTACGTAAAGATTACGATATGTTACGAAGTAAAAAATGCGTTTAATAAATTATATGGGGTAACGCATATTTATAAACTGCTAATTATTATTACATATTTAACAAAGTATAAAAGACATTAAAAGAATGCAAGGCTGATTTATGCGATATTCTTTATAGCAAAATACTTCTAACATATTTCTGTAAATTTAAAAAGTCAATTTCTTCTGAATTTAAATAGTAGTCAACATTTTTTAATATTTTCATACATTATTATTGCATATGTAACATTATCGTTCTTTATTTCGTAATTTTATTGACACGTATGAATTACACACAGCCTTCTAGATTTAAAAATCAGCCTAGCAAATTCTTTAGTAGGAAGAAAAAAATAGGAAGAGAGAATCCAACAATCAAGCTGATATTATTTATCGCTATTTTGACGTAAAAATTATATCTGTAACATAAAAATTAAAGTGACGACAAATAATGTTAGCTTGTTCGCTGGGAAATCGCAAGTGAAAAATATGAATAAAAATCTGTCTACAACTTGCAATAATACATATACAAAATTTGCCTTAGAATACGAATTGCTTATTACGAACTCTTATCAAAATTTGTGATTTTTTGTCTCGTAGAAAATACTTGAAATAAAATATCTAAGCTAGTCTTCTTTGTTTTCTATTCTAAATTTCGCACACGAATCAAGATATTTTTTTCATTAATTATATTTGTCACTCGATATTATAGAAAATGTATAGCAATTTGCACATTCTTTCATATGTATATATTATAGAAAAATTTGTATTATTTTTTCTATACACACACACACGCACGCGCAGGCACACGCACATGTATATATATATATATGTATGTATATTTAAAGATATATGTGTATGTGTATATATATGTATGTATGTACAAGGTGATTCATTTTAATCTTAATAGACTAATATTTCGAAAAATAAGGAAGATACGAAAAAATGTTTTAGGCAAAAATAGAACGATTTGGGGAGATATATATATTTTAATCACGTTTTTTTCTAAACTGAGATAATAAAAAAATAAGAAGACATTCCAATTTGTGTAAATGGAATTATATGATCTTTTTTTACACAATATGTCGGATATCCGAAAAGAATTTGAGACTGAATATCCGTATCCGGTATTTGGTGATTTAACGATCTGATGCATCTCTAATATAAAGTAAAAATATAATTCTATTTAAAAAAAAAGTGACTTTGTATCTCTTTGGCGCTTCCACCTGGAAAAAAATAACCTGACTAAAATATGTATGGTCTTCTTAAAATTTACTTTTGTTCTAAACGTTTTTCCTTATCTTTCATATTTTCCAAAATATTTGTTAAGATTAAAATGAATCACCCTATATAATATATATAATATATATAGAGAGTGAGCAAAATTACCAAAACTACCCCTGAATATCTCGAAAAATACGTTTTATAGAAAAGTAGTTTCAGACAAAAACTATAGGATTTAAAAGATCTTTTCACGGATTTTATAAATTTGACCTTAACCAAACTTTGGCGACGCCACCCAAGGTTAAACTAATGATACCGTTTTATGTCCTTCTTGAAGTTATACAACGTTTGTCTGAAACACTTCATAGAACGTGGTGTTTGGGACCATTCGATCGATTCAAACAGCGCGTGACAACCAATTGCCATAAAGGGCCGTTATATTCAAGATCTTTCGAGACCATTCTAGAATGTTTCTATTCAATAGAGCAGAATTTCGTTCCCCTCTGAGCATCACTTTCGTTTGTAACGGAAAACGGATCAATACTATTGACGATATACGTGCAGCTTCATAAAACTTTAAATGCGTTTTTCTCATAATCCATTATATATATATATATATATGTGTGTGTGTGTGTGTGTGTGTGTGTGTATAAAGTACAATAATATATATTATTTTTCTACATATATGAATATACATGTTATATGTGCATACATATATGTATGTAACTTAAGTATAAACTCGCAAAGCCAGTTTTAAATCCAGAGATCATCAGCGCATTATCGATCATGTATATCAATATATTATTATATCGTAAATAGTTTCTTGATTTAAAAAACAAAATTCTACAGCAGTATATTAACTTACAGAAATCCATTTTTTTAATAAATAGTTTTTCTGCCTTTGGGCATGATGTATTACGGAGAGAGTGAAAAGTGATTTAAAAGTGATTCAACGTCATTTTATTTATTTTTTATTATATATTATATTATATTTGTTATTTATATAAATATACTTTTTGGCTAATTTGTTTTATTCTATAGAGCGATTAATTTTAATTAGCAATTAAATAATCATACAAGAATACATTTTCATTTTCTATCTTGCTTTTTTTATCTTTACAATATATTTTAACTGTGCTAACTTTAATATTCAGTTTCTTGTGGCGTACAACTGAGGATAAAAAATAGATTTATTTTGATAATCCCCTAAAGCAAAATTATGGGTTTGTCCCAGCCAATCATTAACATCCACATCAAAACAGAATATCCATGGTCATAAAGTCATGCTGTGTATCTAGTGAGATATAAAGTCGCAATATGATTCCAATCAGTCAAACTCTATGCGCAATTCGTACTGAGAAGAATTACATAATTTGAACTAATGACAGCGGTATCTTAAATTTGGAATAACTCAACAAAAAAAAAAGATTGTATCGAGATCGGTAAAAAATCATTTTAAAGATAAAATTCTATACTTTTACGTTCACACCATGCAGCATCGCAAAGTTGGACTTCTGATTATTATCAGTCTTGCATGTTGTTACTTTATCATCCGCCATTTTGAAACTAATGGCCTAGTACAATTCCCATTCAAATAATCTTAAAGTTAAATAATTTCAAGCTTCATTTTGCTTTTTTAAATATATTTTTATCTTCATTATTTACTAAATTATGATCATTTTTAATTTGGTAAATTTTCCCAAATTTATGTACTGTTTTTTTTGGGAGTAAGTGTACATTATTAATACTATATTAAGTAATACTATATTAAGTTTCTACTTTTTTTCAAGGAATATTCTTTTCAAAAAAAAGTAGTAATTGGTCAAAAATTAATACATTTATTAAGCAATACAGAAACGTATTATTATATTAATTGAATTACTACAAGATACAGCCATAAATAGAACAGAATTCTTAAAAATATTCTCTAGCATAGATTTTGAAATGTAAGTACCAAAATAAATTTTCTTAAATTTATTTTAAATTGAAATTAGGCAGAGAAAAAAGAACTAGAAACGAAGCATAAATTTATTCCACATAATATACCACAACAAAAAAAAGAACGATTGTGGATTTTATTATGTTAAATTTGCATCGAAATAAAATATTAGGCAAGAAATGTATTCTTGTATGATTACATAATTCATAAATGTATAAGGAAGTCCCGAATCAATATGGAAATTTGAATAATCTTAGTCCCATCCACTTATTATGCCACTGACTTCATGTATACAACGACGAATAAATAAATAATAATGATGATCCAATCTAATTGATAAGACATCAAGTTGTTTTAGTAATTACAAATTAATAAAATTACTTACAAATTGATAAAATTAATTATATTAGAATAAATTAAAGATTTTAAAGAATTCGTTGGCTCGTAGCCCTCCCACGTAGCACAGTAGCGCTTAAAAAGCGCTAAAAAAGCGCGTATGCAGGTGCATTACTTTAGCAGCTTTTTAGCGCTTTAAAAGCGCTTTCAAAATCCACTATGAAAAGCGCATTATAAGCGTATATAATCAGCGCAGAATAAATACAGTTTTATAGCACATTTACTACACTTTCCATGTCGTATAACAGTGTCTGCAATATGACTTGAAATTAGTCGAGTTATCCGCATGCAATAAAAGTGCATAATTAACAGCAGTTTTGGGAGGTGCAATCTGAACAGCGCTTCGAAAGCGCTTTACACGCGCTGGTGTGTTACGTGGGCTGTTTCACTTTTAGTAATAAAATTAATTTATTATCATGCCTTTTCCCTCCCCCACGAATGCTCTCTGGATTTATAAATCTGACTTTATTCTTTCATAAAAAATTCACTTCCAAATAGCATCCTTCCTTTTTTTTTATTGCAAACGTCCACAAGACATTAAATATTGAGCAAATGCATATAATACGACCTTTCACAATACATCGTATATTATATACGAGGTTTGGGAATTAATTTGTTACTTATAATAACAAAGTTATAGTTAGAGCCATGGCATACAAAAAAAATTTGAACAATAAGCAAATTGTCCAATTACAGTAAAGACCTTTTAAGTAACCAGTAGCCAATTCAACACGTTGATTTCTTTACTGCTTACATCTTTTACTGCTTATATCTTTTGTCATGGCCCCCTCAGTTTTACGATTTTTAAATAAAGTAATAACTGTATTACTTAATTCCATAAAGCACAAAAGCTTGCAACATTTCCAGTGTTACTGCAATATTATTGGAATGTTGCAATCAGGAAGTGCAATATTGCTTGCATAATCTGTAGAGGAGACCGGGTCTCGTTGGCACAGCTTTCACAATTTCAGCATTAAGTCCTTTAAAAAACTGATTATTATGATTAAATTATGCTAATATGTTAGAAAGAACCTTTTTTCTATACATTTTGAATTAGAAACGATTCTGTATAATGTACAGTTTCTTTGTATTAAGTGCAATACAAACACGCTGCATTCATGCAGCCAGCTTGTTCCAATAATAGTGGGATAAGTAGATACCATGGGAAAAGTTGCTCATAGTATACATATATCAAGACCTCTTAAGAGAGATTATAGGTACCTATTATGGAACAAAATCGGAATGGATTCCGATCGAAATTGTTCTCACGAGTTTCGCGTGCGAAGTACGAACGATAACATATCATGCTAACCTATGCTGACCTTGCATAAGTTGCATTAAATATGAGTCAACGTACTCTATCTCCACATACATTTTATTTTAATGGTTTTATTATAACAAATTACTATCATCACTCAAAATAACATGTATATATATAGATATAATAACAAAAACTTTTCTTTTAACTGATAATACGTTATTTAGATTTATTTTCTCAAGCTGAGAAGTATTAATACGAAATATTGAAAAGCTCGAAAATTTACTTTTCGTACCCTTTGAATTACATTATTCTCTTTTTTTATTATAATACTTGTTTGAATTAAATGAAACTTAAGGATAAGTACCTATGTTATAAAAAACATATTTTACAGTAACTTTTCCATTGTTTCTTTTGCCACATAAACTGAACGTAATGCCAACTTATTATCTCTTATGCCAATGAGATCCGGTCTCCCCTACTATATGGGAGTTACATATTTTTAATAGTAAAAATGAAAATGAGGGAAATCTCCATCAATGACCTCGATCTTGACATGTATTGTGAAGATTATGACCCTAAAAGTGATTTTAAGGAAATTTTAACCATCGCTCGTTAAAAGAATATTTTAAAAATTAATTTTAAAAAATATATAGCAGTGTTTTAGTAAAATTAATAATATTTAAAAATACAAATTCTTTGCTTCAAAACAAATTCTCTGTTTAAAAAATATAAAATAATTTTCCCAATCCTACGTATATACATATTCATTGCATGTTGAAAGTTATGGAACAACTAATTATCATAGAAAGTATTGCTATATTGGAAAATTGTTTCGTACAAAAATTGTAGAGTTCCAACAAATTAATCCAATGGTAATATCTATTTGATTTTAAGTGCAAATGTGGAAGAATTCTCAAAGTCAACTTTAACATTTTTAATGGAAAGTCCAACTTTTTTATTCAATATTTTCTTGAAATTAACATTAAGAAACCTACAACAATATCGTTACATTATCATTGTGTAAGTTTTATATTATACAATAAAAAAGATCCTCAACGACAATTTAACAATACCGTTAAAGTCGTTAAAAAGAACATTGAAATTTTTTTCAAGCATTACAATAATACTCCTTTTATTAAATTAAGTATTTTGAATAAATTAACAAAACTTAAATATCACCGATATATATTAGCATTATCATAATCACCAATCAGATACCTTGAACTTTGTTCAAATGTCGACTCATATCTTGAAAAACACTTGAACAAAAGAAGATTTAGAGGCGAGAAAAAGTTAAGTCAGATGATAAATTTCTTTGTATAAGTCATATTGATTTGTAACGTCTATAAATTTTAGTCATTATACACATCAATATGACTTATACATAAATGACTTATATATAAAGAAATTTATTATCTGACTTTACTTTTTCTTACCTCAAAAAAACAGTACGTAATTTATTTAAAAGATTTATTATAATGTTTTGAAAAAATCTTAATTCAAGAATATTAATAAAGCGTGATTTTCTATTAAAAAATTTTAAATTGACTTTGAGAGTTTCTCCAGACTTACGCTCAAGATCAAATAGCTATCGATATTTAATGCATTTATTAAAACTACAACATTTGTATAAAACATTTTTCTAATATACCAATACTTTCTATAATAATTAACTATTCCGAAACTTTTAACATACACTGTATGAGTACGAGACTGTATGTGTTTCGCACGCGCGCTCGTGTATCCTGTGTATAATTATAAATGTATATGCATTTTAAAATTATCATTTTTCGCACACATGTACACAATTATACGTTTTTTTCTTTTGTTTTTACATTTGATGCAATTTGAGCAATGGTCAATTCCGTCGAGTCGGTTGATAAATTGATTATGAATAATTTAATTTGCAATAACGCTGTAGCTGACATCAAGATATTTAATTAGTATAAATAAATATATTAACCCTCAGTAGGTGTCATATCTCTATAATACTTTGCTAAACATATTAAATAAAGAATTTAAATTTAAGATGTAAAGGAACCGTAAACATCTACAAACTTCATTTTTTTTATTAAGCTTTTATACACGTTTACATGATTTTATTTAAAAAAATTCATCAAGATTAAAAAATGATAAAAAAGTAATTTACTTTTTTTTTTAAGAGAATAAGACATACATCTCTCTCATTACTTGTTACATATATATATATACATATATAGATATTAAGTAATAAGAAAATCTTATACTATACTTATCATTGCTTTATTCTACTGTGTAAAAAAGTGTAAAAAAAGTAATATATATATTACAATTTATTATTATTTTTAATACTCTATAAAACCCAAGTTATTACACTGTATTTATCTCTACTACTGAGGATTAAAATATAAAAAAAAATTAACAATTGTACATCATATTGTTTAAGATCTCTTTAAATTAATTAAAAAATTTAAATAAAATTTATTTTATTTCTTTTTTTTTTTCTTGATGACCATTTCATTCAAGTTACTTTTTTCTCTTTCAGAATTAAGTATCCATATTATTTCTGCAAGTGATAAATTCTCGTTTATCCATATTTAGATTAGATTTATATGACAAGTGCCTGATAAAAATGGCAATGCTAAGAGAATTTCTACCGAAATGGTTCTGTCAAAAATTCTTAAATACTTAAACGATATTAAATGACTTAATATCCAATTTTGAAAGAGATATTTTTGCTGAAAAGATATTATAGAATTTTTTCAATTTTCTGTTTTCAAGACATATAATGCTTATATCTTGAGAAATGTAATATTGGCTTATGACAGAGGTGTCTAGAAAGTAATTTTAAATTAGTAAAATATACTTAAGAGCTGGTCTTGGGCCATGCTATCTTTGCATCAATTCGCTTATAGGCAAAAAGGCAGTGAGAGAGCTCCTGTGGGCATTCATGATCTCCGAGCAACGTTTCTAAAACAATTTTCGGTATTATTATGATTAATGACTAATTGACAAATACTTATTATCAATAATTAAAATTAATGCAATAATTATCTTTGTGCTAAGTATAATAAAAAACATAATAAAAATAGAGACATAATAAACAAGATGAAACATACATTTTCGCTAATTGCAAGATATACGTAATACAAAAACTGTTATCAATAGTTAAAATAGATATAAGAATATGTGTTTAGTTATTTAATTATGTACAAATGTTATTATTATACCAAACCTTTCCTATAATAACAATATATATGTATATAGAAGAAGGGCAAAAAGACAGTAAAACAAATTTAAATTTAAATGATGACAATCATAAAAAGTTTAAATAATACAAAATTTAATATAAATATAAATAATACACACAGACGTTTCAACTCCAATCGGGATTTTCAATGTAACAGTAAAAATTAAAGTTATGTTTGCAAAAGAAGATTTTGTAATATAAATATATAATTTTTCATCATCTTCATATCCTATGTTAATGTTGTATAATTGTATATATAAATAAAATTATTATAATTATTTTCATACCTTTTGACTAATAATAACAATAAGTACTAATTTATTATTAAACAAACATGCACAAATATTCGTTTACTTTTTTCTTTAAAAATATAACAGTACTTTTCTTACAGTTTAAAAGTATACAAATAATTTTAATAATACTCTTTCACTTGATTGCATATTTTAACAAATGCAGAAGAAAAAGTTGGAAAGCTGCGCTCGAAACCAAGATTTTCAGTATTGTAACTATTAGTTAATCTGCTCGACTTTGCTTATTGCTTGCAATTCAATCTTACAATCTGGATATATTATAAAGCACATAAAAATTTTAAACAATAATTTCTTGTAAACTATTGCGCATTGATAATAAAGTTTCTCTACTGTTAATTAATAGGAGAAGAATAGTATAACTAAAAGTTTAGTAATGTCAAAGCTTGATTCTCTTTATGAAAGTAATACAAACAGTTTCATCGCTGTTATTATATTTTCCGGACGAGTTGAACCATATATTGTATGTGATCTATAATGTAATATTTCTTATATTAAATTAATTTCTATATTAAATGTACATACCTTCTCCTTGTACCAGCTTAAAAAGCCCATAATCCTGAGGATTTGTGCATCTAATCTTATGCGCAAGAATACGGCAAACTTCTCTAGTATTCATATTGGGTCTCACCGGGAGTGTTCTAGTATTTAAGGAACCGTGCAATTCATCTGGTACTAAGATCCGCAATACAGATGAACAGTCCGGCGTTCCACATCCCTACAAAAATGAATTTTAATATTTTAATATTTTCATAAATTTTCTAAGAAAACTCAATTTTATTGGTATACTAATTAAAAATAGTATTTCAGCACTAATAAGAAAAGGTACAAAGGTATCCTTTATCAATTTTATTGAAATTTGGTGGTTTTTTTTGTAAAAGAGTTAAGAATATTCAATATATATTTTTTATATCGGTAACTATATATAAACATGTTTAATTTAAATAGATGTTATAATAATTATTTATCTCTATTAATTTAATCCGATTTATAAGAAATATAAAATTAGCAATATTTATTACTTACGTTTAATGTAGACATGGTGCTCTGATTGGATTTAAAGGTCTTTAAAACGTGCACTGCGCTTGACAATGTTGTCAGGTAATAGCCGCCTTCACCACTCAAAAGAGAAGCATGTAGCAAGCCCCACATGTACTCAGCTTCAACCTCCGCGTCCACAACTTTTCCACGTATTAAAACCCAAATTACCAACGGTAGAAGATCGTCGGCGCTCAATCTAATATGCTTGCCCAAGTTAGCTTCCTTTACCTATAAAATCATAATTAAAGAGATCTATAATCGTTTGTTCTACAATTAAACGTTTACAACTTTGTCGCAATTACTTTTTTCCTCTTTTACAAATATAAAAATCTTTTTCTGGGGTTAAAATATACACAATAATACGTGTCTATGCGATGGAGTTTATACCGAACAGTACAAAAAGAAAATGTTTTAAATTGTAATTTTTTTTACCGTTTCTTATAATCAAAAACAGGTTTGGTTACTACCAGTAAAAGAAGTAAAACTGGCAGCATTAATAGTTACTAATGTTGCGTTTCGTATCTCTTACCACCCTTATCAGAATATGCCAGTAAATCAGTTAATGTTGTGAAAATTTTAAGTATACAGATATACATATAAACGCTTTATTATGTAATACATAATGTACAATACATTATAAATATATTCATATCTGTATAGTGTACAACATATTTAGTAATTTCTATAAAAATAACAGTAACATAAAAGTAACAAAAAGATTGACAAATATTAAAAATATTTATCGAAAATGTTGTTTACGTTTCTACAAATAACATGTTTGAAGAAAAATATAGAAAAACTTACGGAGTTGAAAATAGCTGAGATGGCTGCCAATAAATGTTCTAGTTTGTCAAGTGGAGAATCGGCTTTCTGCAATCGCTCGACGCATTTGAGAATCCGTTCCAGATTTTCTTCAGAAGGAGGTACGATCTTCGACTATACGCAAAACAATTAGAATTTAATAAGTTTGATTGTTTTTTTTTTCTTAATTTAATATAAATGTTATAAATTTCATGAAGCTATTGTAGTGTTTTCTAATTATTCTAAATATTTATTGATATAAATATATTGTAATAGATCTATATTTAGGAAAATTTACTCACCTGAACACCAAGATCATGAATGGTTTTTCCCTGGGCATGCTGAATATTTTCTGCTAGAGTTTGCAATGCCCCAGTGGCGATATAATGTTCATTGAACAGTCGACATACGTGTTCTCGAAGGGGTCGTACCACCAGACCCATCATCACATCCTCGAGAATTGCATCAAGATTCAAAAATTCATTCGGTCGTAATTTCAGTCGCTCTTTTTCCACCTCTTTCTCGAATTCGCGTTCGCCATGTTTTACAAGATAATTCTTCATACCCGACATGAACTGGCGCATATTGCGCATTACTATATGCGGAATCGCTTCCTTGCTCTCTCGCGTGCATTGAATGAAGTTGTCAATATTTTGCGAGAAAGTTGTCGTCTTATCTGCTGCAAGTTGAAGAGCATAAACTCTGATAGACGCCCCAGTCGCATTTAGTTGATCACGATTTTTTGAAAGTGCTTGCACTCGTGGTGGTACTGTAAAAGAATTTCGTTAAGTTTAGAATTTCTTAGAAGGAAATATAGATCATAGTATTTCTTAAATAAAATCTTACTTTTTGCAAAAAAACGGACGGAACTTTCCGATTGACCTAATATGTAAAAATTAACACAAAAAATGTAGCACTTTGACGTAAATTAAAAATAAACTTTCCCAACCCTGGTAGAACTATAGTAGAGACTATTAAAACATACCGATAAACTCCCAGCTAGAATCGACAGCCCAAGAAGTGTCATTAAACACCTTGGTCTTGATCTTTGGTGGTTGGATAGGCTTCGCCCGAGGAATCTTTTTTGTCTCCTTAGTTTGAGCCAATCTTTTCGCTAAGTTATCGACTGATGACGATATTAATGGCGTCTTGTCTTCTGTCTCTTCGGATGGTTCCTCCCAGCAATTAATAGAATGCAATTGATTAGCATTCTCTGTCGGAGTTTGTAACCAACTTGGTTCGCTATGCCGGTAATTGTTCATTGTCAAATTATTTTTGATTAGTCGTCTTCTTGGAATTATAATGACGTTTTGAACAATGGTATCAGCTGGTTCTGCATAAAAAGGACTGCTCTGTTTAGATTCGGGAGTTTGAGGACTGTTGCTCTCCGATTTTGCCAAAACAAGACCTAATTTATTTCTTGGGGGTGACACCATTCTAGGACTATTCAATGAGTTGGCACTACCTGAAAAAAGGATTTTTAAACTTAAATTATTTAAAAAAATTTTAAATAAACAATTTTTAATATTAAAACTTTTAATAAATAAAAAAAGAAAATATTATTAATTTTAATATATTTTTTCAATATAATATCCTTTACCATTAAATAAAATTCAAGAACAATAAAATAACAAAAATAAATATACTTGTTTTAATAATTCTTAAATATTAAAATTTTAGTAATGTATTGTAACTGATAAAATTAATAAATATGCAAAATAGAAAAAATTTTGGAGAACTCAAACAATTTGGCTGAAACTTGGTACAAACGTTTCGTATTAGAGTGTCTATATATTCATGATAACGTCAAAATTTATACGAAATGTATCCTTTGTATCAAATTACCTAAAATGAGCGCTATTTTCCCAGAGATCCAAAAAATTCCATGTTCTCTAGATTCGAGGTCATATTTGTACTAAAAAAATACCTAGAAATCCAACATCGACTCGATAATTCGTCATAATTGGCTTTTTCGATAGCGCGCTCTAATAATCTGATAACTTAGAAAAAAAGTTGTTCTGGAGAAGACTCACACACACACAAACACTCTAATTCTTCACTTGATTTCCTCTATGGAGACGTCACAATTTTAAAGCCCATTTACTTACTTCAATTAATTTTTAATACACACATCAATATGTCCACTATGCTTAATTTGGTACCAAGGATACTTTTGACGTAAACTTTAATGTTACCATGAATATGTATCTAGCCCCTTAAGAAACGTTTATACCAAAAATTGAATCAAATCCTATGAATTTTCAAAAAATTTTTCAATTTTCATGGTTTTCCTTTATATAATATAAAATCTTTTTCTTTTAATTGACTTTAATATTAAGATGTCGTTTTATACAATTTTTTTTATATAACAATCTAATAGACTCTTACAAACTCTAGATAGCAGATCAGGTTGTTTTCCTATATCAGTCTCTTCTGATGAGTTCTGTTCAGGACTCTTCATCTCCGGAACAGGTTTAAAACTACTAAATTCTGAATTCGTCATTTCTTTGTATCCCATTTTATCGTTTTTTAAAATAAAACCATCATTTTTTAGAACCATTTGTTCTTGTACTGAAAATTTTTCATTGATAAGACTTTCAGATTCTTTGGGACTCATTAAACGGTCGTTTGAATTTTTCACACAATTCTGTGGAATACCGGCGACCCTGTTATTTTTCAATTTGTCATTCCAGGTTGACTGTGTTGATTGATCAGTTGTGTTCCAGATGTCTTCATAATCAGAAATCTTATCGGCCGGTGAACTACAGTAATATGAGTTCAAGATGTCCGATTCCTGATAGTGTTGAGAGTTTTTCCGGTTCTCGCGATCTCGTCGTTTTTTTGATTTGCTGGTGCTAGAAGGAGTAATTGGAGAGAGCACATTGGGTGTTTTTGGTATCAGCTTCGAAGTAGGAGATAAAACTGGAGTAATAGGCGAAAGAGGTGATTTAATGGAAAAATTGGAATTGAGAGATTTATCAGATTGAGGACTCAGTAGTGACGTGTTCGGATCCGACGGTGTGTTTTGCTGTTGACAAACAGAGAAAGAGAAAGAAAGAAAGAGAGATGAAATAGAGTTACGATTATTTCAATGTAGTAAAGATAAATGATTTAACTATAATATAACGGCTCATAAATGACAAATTAATAATCAGATAAATGATTTATTCTTTAGTTATTAATTACCGTAATTTATATAGTAATAACAATAATCAACATAAGACATTGCATTATAATAAGTACACATAAAATACATGTATCTGTAAAATTAGATTAACTTTATATTAAAAGTTTCAAATTAAATAGAAGGTATGAGATAGAATGAAAGCATGTCGACATAAAAAATTAGAATATTATAAGAAAATTTATTATACTATATTAAATAAAAATAGTCCGAAAAGTTTACTGAGTGAAAAAGGCCATATTCAGTCAAGGAGAATCTTAGGGCTTAATAATAAATCTTCAAAACATTGTAAATAATTACAAAAAATATCCACTCAGTCGAGATTCAAATTTGAATCTCCCGAATTTTGTGCGCGCGTTTTATCGATTCCATCACCGAGGCATGTGAAGATATTAATCACAATAACTAGTATATATAGAAAATACATCTGCTATAGGCAACAAAATGAGTGAAGAAGATCGCATATTCGGTCAAGGTAAATTTAATTTAAGTCCATATTTCAAGATCGACAAATAATCGACGCGCAATTTGTTTAAACTGGAAATTGTAAAAATTCATGCATTATTAGACACTAAAACTCGTTTTGACTGAAGATAACTTTCACTTATTCGTTATTATATTTATGTATTTTTAAATTAGAAACAATGTGTTATTAAATTAAAAATACGTTAAAAACGATCTTAATAATTATGAAATTTTGTAGAATGCTTTTTAAAATTTACCTGTGAAGTGTTCAAATCACTGCCCTGGTTCATATTGAATGTCACCGTCGTAGTTACAGTAAAATTATTCTGATTCTGACTAATGCTAGACTTGGCCCATCTTGGTGGAGGCGGTGGCGGTGTCTTCATATTTTGCCTAGCTCCTTGATTCTCAGTAATGATATTCCTACTATCCGCTAATTCTGGTGATGTGAGGCACGATAGGTTATTTTGATGAAAGGTCGAAATGGATGTTAGCTTCCTTGAACTCGTGGTAAATTCAATCGTTGTCAATTTTGATGTATCCAGCGTGTTTTTTAAATTGTCAAAATTCCTCGTATCCTGTCTAGGATTCAGAATATTATTTTCCACATTATAAACCACCGGCGAAGGACAACGCACACTTTGCACAAGATTTGGAGAGATCAATTTGTGAGATAGTTTGTCATTCGATGATAAAATTCGCTCCCTTTTAGTATTATTCAAAGGCTCATTGAAGACGGTCAGATCGAGAGTGTTCGGCGGAGTTGGACGCGGCTGACGTGGCAACGATGATACAAATTTCGAGGTGATCGCATTGACAGTATTCGTCGGAGAAGGAGTATCTACATGTAAAAAGTGATTAAAGTGATAAATTAGATTGAAACGATTTTATGATATTTTTTTGTGAAAAAATTTGTCCTGCCTTTGATTTTTAAAAAACTATGATAAAATATAAAAAATTTAAATATAAAAAATTGGATCATAATAAGACAAATTTATCTTAAGAATTGCAACTAATGTCGATAATTATTGCTTTCGTTTAAACTTAATTATTTATTACTTCTTCATCATTACACGAGCTATAATGACATTTATTTTCATAATATTTTACATTATTTATTTCTTTATTTGATGACATTATCTTACAGACAAGATTTTCAAATCTATTCTGTATATATTTAATTTTGATGATTCTAGTTCAAAAAATAATACAAATATGTACATACACACAAATGATTGTGTTACATTTGATATATTGTATTTGTTTTTTACAAAATATGAAATTGTATATACATGTGTGTGTATGCACAAAGTACATATATTTAAAAATATTAAAATGTTATTCATACATAAGTAAACACACATATACACACTTACTACGTAAATGGAATTAGAAAATAGAATCAATCTTGTAAAAAATATTTTAAATAAAAAATTGTTTATGTTAAAAAAATAAAAAATGTCATCAAATTTTAAATAAAAAATAAAATTTGTAATAATAATAACTTTGTAATAAATTCAAGAAAACGCTGTAAAAATAGAAAAAAATAGAATGTCAATATCTTACGCATATTGTGAAACAATATTGGAGCCAGATTAAGCACTATACTTTCCGTGGTCGGCGTATTCACGTTATTACTCTTGTTAATATGATGGCCATTGTTATCTGTAGAAAAGGATTATGTTATAAATATTTTTGTTTATAATTTCTGCTTAGCTTTGTAAACTATTTGGGAGTTCAATATAAATCTTTAACACGCATTTAATTAATAAACAAAAATAACAAATATTTAATTTACAATAAAACTTGTAATTATTATTAAAAAATCATTATTTATATTGAAAAAAATTATTTTAATTTTACTTTTAAATTTTCCCTTTTAAAGAATATTTATTATGTCTCACTTTTATTTTAAAATTATTCATACAGATTATTATTAGGAAAAACTCACCCCCATGAAAACTACCAAGACTAGACGTATTGCTGCTACTACTTTCTGGTTGCTTCGGATTCGCCATTGGATATCGCCAAAATTCTTGGCCCAGCAATGCCAGCGATGACAATTGTTGTCTATTTTTTGCCTCTCGCATTGCTCTCGGTAAACTCAATTGTACTGGTAATTCATCACTGCTTGTCAAACAAAAGTAAATATAAATTAATTAATTTACAAGATTCGATTTGTAATATATGAACACAGAAATGCACATTTAAAATTGTTTCAATACTAAAGATCTAAATTGAACCATTTAGCCTGCTTCTTAACTATTATATGAAAACTCAAGTTATTATTTATTATTTAAATTAATAGTACTACACAAACATTATATATGCAGGATCTGCCAAAAGTCCCGGACCACCTGAATAATTTCCAAATGTTTCGAGATATAGGATTGATATTCCAATGCATTTAAATTAATTTTCATTTGAAAAACGCTTCTCTTAAACCACGATGTAATAAATCCGATTGGTTCAAAGTTTGATGCAAATCTAACTCGCCTGAAATGATCTCTCTCTCTCTCCCTCTCCCTCCCCTTCCCGCTCTCTCTCTTTTTCAATCGTGGATCGATTTACAACTATATGAATATACCACAATCTTATTAAAGATTATTAGATAATAAAGAGTCGCAACACGAGCCGATTTGAGCCGACTTGTGCATGCAAGATAGTAGTTTCAGTAAAATCTAATATATATGAAAGAGAGAGAAAGAGAAAGAGAAAACTATATCGTATATCTGTCTAACCTTAACGCGTCTGTAACCTAATCTGTAACCTGCAGCAGTAATGGAACACGTTGTTGTATGCATGCAAAACATATAACAGTAAATATCGACGGTGATGCACAATAATTTGTAAAAAAAATGTTAAAAAGAGTATAAATAAATTTTATTTATTTTTCTTTACGTATTGCAGTATCGATTATTATATATCTTGCAACGTATGAAAGTTACAAAATTGAGTAAATTTATATTAGATACTAATGAAATTATATTGTAAATATATTATAATATTCCAGTGAACTCGTTTATTTTTATAGTTTTAACTTCGTTTCAAGATACACAATTAATCAAATAGTTAAATTTTCAAAATAATTTTGTAAAAAAAAGTATTAAATTAAATAATTCTGAAAAAACAGATAGTTTGTTATTTTTGGGACAGAAATCCATGTATAAATAAAAAAAGAAAAAGAAAGCACTTACCAACATTGTGAGTAGTGAGCAATCAGCGAGGGGATATTTTCAAACCTGTTCTCACTCGTTTCCAAACTTAGTTTGCCCTTGTTGGCCTGTATCAGGTAATGCTCAATGTAAGGTCCCTTTCCGACAGGTAATCTCACTGAGAGAGCCATTGTGTTGCCATGGCTCGATTGTCGCACTACAAAATTCTGCAACAAAAAAAATATTTAAATAAACAATGATTTAAACCTTACATACAACAGAAAAAGTACTACGAATAGAAGTAAATATTAAATATTAAAGGTATAGAAATATATAGAATTGCAAATTAAACGTCAATAGAAATTAAGCGTTACATTTAATCTTTATTCCTTTTATTTCTTTAATACGGGGCATTATTTATTAAGTGATCTATTTAAATTTTCTAAGTTTGAATTCCGCGTACATTATGGGCGATTGATTGACAATTATATAATCCTGATTTATGAATAAAGCAGGGGGAGGGAACGTTTTACTATTAATTAATACATACGCTATTAAAATTGTCAATCTGAATTTTGAATTTTTAATGTTATATTTGAATTTAGTGACCTCAAAAACTATAATACTAAAATCGTAATAGAAATCTACAAATATGAATTTGTTTTGTTTACCACATTGGTGGTACGAAAATCTCATTTTTGCTACTCTGCAGAAGTTAACGTCGTTAAATCGGTATCGTTCCTATTCTTGTATAAATTATCATAAAAATTAAAAATGAATAAATATTAAGAATAAGAATTTATTAATCTTCCAATATGTTTATAATAATGAGAATAGAGAAGCTACTCTAATTTATCAAGCACTTACTCCTTCCTCTTTGCCTTGTAATAAATGAAAGGCCCCGGCTCTCTGGATATCCGGCAAAAACCAGATTGGGTGAGAGCGTATGAGCCTTTCGAGTAGGGAAATATCACAAGCCACTTCACTGCCAGAATCTTCCATTGATCTTGAAGATACTTCCGAAGTAGCCGATTCTTCTGATAGAGATTCTTCGCTCTAATAAGAAGTAATATTACCATTTTAATATAATGTAAATAAAATAATAATCTCTTTATATATTAGAATAGAACACTTAGAGCTTTATTTTTTAAAAAGTATTAAAGTTAAAAGATTTTTGTTCAGACTTTTGCGCATAATATATCCTTTTAAATAACGCATGAAAAAATCATTCGAACATTACAACTTACAATTAAGGAAACATTAGAATGCTTTTTCTATATCGTCTTCCGTGTTTTTAACAACTCACCTGTACATGATGTAACTGCGTCGCTTGATGTTGGAGTGAATTTGACGGTGGGGTGCTCGGTGAAACCACTTGAACAGTCTCGTGCTGTTGCAAATATGGTTCCAAGAAGACATCACTCCTACAACAACAAAGGAGAGAAAAAGAATTATAATTTGTCACTTATTTAAATTTCTTTACAACGTAAGAAATAGCGTAAAGTATAAATATTTATCTTTCCGCGTTAGAGTAAGCCCCTTTCTCCACTGCTTGCACAAGCTCATGCAGAATTGTAATGACTTATCGGTTAACGCTTAGCTTTTCTTTAATATGATTGGTTCATACACTTAGATCCAACGAAGAACTAAAGGTAAGAACACTAATCCATATTAAAAAATCACTAAATTTTAATGCCGAATTTGAATGGCTGATATAGATCTTTGATCATCAGGTGGAGCCATTTTCGGTTCCTTAAACGCGAAAAATCGCGTCTGATCATAGATGGGATTGAACTCGGGTCTACAGATCGCGAGTCAATCGCACCGAGCGGTAAACCGCTTGACGCCTTTATTTCATTTTATAAGTGATAATTATACATTAATAACGTACATTATAACTACAAAATACAGCTACAACTACTTACTTGCTTACAATTTTTAATACAATAATATTCCACCATATTATGTTCTACATATTAAACACAACAATAATTGAGATTCAGTTTTTACACTTAATGCATATACATGCTACATATACTAAATTTGAAGTTTTCACGGGACTGTACAAGCCCCACTACTGTTTACTGCACATGCATACTATAACTTCGAAAAGGACAAAGATATATATTTGAAACGCTCTCTCTCGAATCACTGGGTGCTTTCCAATTGATGACACAAGTCGACACAAGTATCGTTCTATCTTTCTTGATATTTAGTGATTGACAAAGATAGAACGACACTTGTGTCGATTTGTGTCATCAATTGGAAAGCACCCACTGTTAACAAAAACAATGAGGAGCCGCGCTCTCATTCCAGTAGTATTATATTTCAATGTTAGTCATACTGTAAATAGTACTTAAGCCCAAGACACAACGTGAGGTACTGAGGTATTCTAATGTTTCCTTAATTGTATAAGTTGTAATGTTCGAATGATTTTTTCATGCATTATATTTAAAAGGATATATTATGCACAAAAGTCTGCACAAAAATCTTTTAACTTTAATACTTTTTTTTAAATAAAGCTGTAAGTGTTCTATTCTAATATATAAAGAGATTATTATTTTATTTACACATTATATTAAAATGGTAATATTATTTCTTATTAGAGCGAAGAATCTCTATCAGAAGAATCGGCTACTTCGGAAGTATCAAAAATGTGTATTCCGGTGTATTCGATTTCTGATAAGTTGAAACTTATCGCTATCGCTATTCCCTCGCATTGTGTCTTGGGCTGTCTTGGGCTTTACACACAGACGATTACGTCTAGTGATTGACTAGACATCACTACATCAATATCTCACTTACGCACGCCACACATATACCTACATAAATTTTCGTATCGTAATTACATTTTAATTAGACATCTGAATCGAATTTTAAGAACTCCACGCTTTTCTTCATGCAAACTACTAATCTGTGCACTAATATTTCGTAAAAGTACAGATCGCATAGCTTTTATATGAAGCAAATGTCACAATGTGCAACGACATGACAGCTTTGGCGCGCCATATTGGACTAAGAAATGGTACAGAACTCAATTTCAAAATTTTTTGTCGTTTCTAGCATAGATTCTACTTCACGGACACGTATTAATGCATATACTTTGATCCTGGAAAAGGAATTTCGAATCTGTGAATGACGAAAAAAAGTATTTGCGCGATACAAAAATTATATGGTATAGTTGGTAATACAGACGACTTTAGGATCCCCTTAATTTAATTAGTGAATCTGTCGCAGAAAGTTGTGAAGAAGCATGCTAAGTTTTTACACTGTTACAAGAGGTATATTATTTCTTTACTTCTTTGATTCAATGCTAGGAAATTCCTCAAAATGAGATTCATTTAACATAAGAATTGGAAAGAAATCAGAAACAGTCACCATAAAAAAGTTTATCAATAATTATCGAATTCAAATTAGACGAAACCAAATTTATAGACGAATCGTGGGACATTTGCGAGTACTGTATTTAAGTAATTGAAAACAACAAGCAACAAAAAGCTATCATCAGATGTGATTGATAGACTTAAACATGAGCAGATGGAACAAACTGGGAACAGCTTTCATAACAGTTTTTGGGAATTTTTTATCAAACAGAATTAATGTTATAAATAAGAGACTACAGAGTGTAAATATATTTATATTTATACTCTTGAAGAAAATTTTACCAATGACTGCTTTCATTTTGGTGCACACTGTTCCTTGAATCATGAAAAATTGGAAGCTTTAAAACGCGCGTGAAAATAAATTTATTCAGAAGTAAGTTGTAGTTTACAGTGGTATAAAAAAATATATAGTGTCATAATAAAATCTGATTAAAATATCTTATCGAATATCGCAATGCGGAAAGATATATACACAGGAAAGTAGGGAGTTAAAAGGTATAAGTATAAAACAGTAATGAAGAGACAATATAGCGAGAGAAAGTATCGTAAGAGAACAAAATGGCTACTATCTATCATATCGATAGAGTCGATAGATCGGCGAGAGCAGGAAATTGAATACCCAAATATTTCTGCCAAAATGTATAACAACCAGGCGTGAGTTATTCTCGGAAGTTCAGTCGAAATATCTATTTATATCTTAGATTCCTTCTCCTTTTATAAAACTTGATTTACCTTCTAACGCCAATTTCCGCATAGCGACCTCTGTTAACTGTTCGTGTTGCCACCATGTTTCTGTCGTCGCCATTATCGGAATTGTACAATGTTAGTATGTCGTTGCTGTTAATATTGCCGATGATTGGCGGTAACATTATGGCAAGAATCCACAATTTCTGGTCCCGAATTTCTCACGATTGAACAACGACGATCAACATTTTATAGACACACTGATGTGACTCAAAATTCAGACTTTTGGGAATAGATTTTTTTAGAAAAAACAGATTCTGTTTGATTACTCGATTGGGTTTCAAAATGGATAAAAATTGATCTACGGAGGTATAAACGGTTGCGTCGTGAAATATCGGTTGCAAATTGTTAATTTATTTTTAATATTTAATTTATTTTCCAACAGAATTTTATTATGAGGAAAACAACCTTAGTAGTAATCTCATTAATCATTTCTCTTAAAAGTAATTTTTAATTTCTAAATGTTAAATATGTTATTTATTATACTTAATAATTCCAATATTATTCTGAAAGTTTCAAAAAATAATAGCATAATTGTAATTTATAACAAAAATTTTTTCAGTATATAATCTAAGTTAATAACGGCAAAAAATATTTATCACGAAAACGTTTCAATAGTTTCATAAAATAATAATGGCTATTAACAATCGACCTATAAGTTAAAAAATGGTGCTCAAAGTTAAACAACAAGAAAGCTTAGAATAAGATATGTTTATCGGTCGATGACTAGCGACTTCCGTCGTGTTTTTTTTTCATTTTTCGACAAATCAATATCCATATGCGGATGCACTTCTGAAATATTCTTTTATTCGCGAAAGCGATATTAAAAATAATACGTTTCTTGCTTTTCTGCCGCGGTTATTATTTATTTCTTTTTTCATGTTTCTAAAGCAACTTTTGTCAACAGTAGTCACCGGTCCTCATATTTTCAGTTCTAACGTGACTAATGAATATTATTTTTCACATTGTCATCGTTCTCGGTAATGAATACATCGAAACAGCGTCTAAAACGGAACAACAGATTGACAACAAATATCGTCGATTTCGACCTCGATGAACTTACTATTTGTATAACATGCGTATTTATGTTTTTTTTTTTTTTAAAGTGATTTGTAACATAATTAAGAATCTTATTATATTATACAACCAATAGAAAATAAAGCCCATAACGGTCAAAGTTGGATCTTTAAAGTTTAAATAATTCTATGTAAAATTGGCTGAGTTCCATAAATTACTGTCAATATTGAAAATCTATAGTTTACTTTACGTGCGCTATAAATTTTCAGTCTAGTAATAAATTTTGCAACACAGTCTTTATACATATTATATATGTAGTCATTTGAATTGCACGCCGAATTGATTTTTCAGACCCAGAAACGCAGCTTTTCTTTTATACGAATAATATCATTAGAGTTTTGTATACGCAATTACTTCTTTATTACTATATATTATACCTAGTAAACAAAAATGGATTAAAATTTCGATTTTCATAATATTTCGGAATTACTTTATAAAAACCACATTCTAGTGCTTATTATTTTTATACTATTTATTTTGTCTTCACGGAAATAATAGACGAGCAGTAAACACGAATACGCAATCAGGAAGTCGCAGTGAAAGTAAGATGAAGTCGCCCGTGTGTCGCAGCGATGGAGAGAACAATCCGCCCATAATGTTCGCGAAAACGACAGTAGCAATTTCTCCCCCGTCGCGTCGTGTCGCCGCGAAAATCACGGCAATCAATAACGACGCATTTTTCAAAGTGGTCATAAAAGTACTGAACCGGAGTTATTTTTTGTGACATAGCACTTTTTTGTATAAAAAAAAAATGTGTTAATTATTTAAGTGTATATGAAATGAAAAGCTACTACAATTGCACATTGCAAATCGCTGTTTCTTGAATGCAATTACATATATTTCCTTTACATCGATTAAGTCAGCTTATAATTTTACGAGTAATTACTTTTTCGTTACTTTTCGAGAAATCGTTAAGTTTAGCCCTCTTACGTCCGAAATTGATAAAATTAGACTCATTCGACGTGTTTTTGCACAAAACAACCAAATCTGGCGTCGTCAGAAACAAGCGTCGCTCTATCCTATGAACCGAGATAGCAATCGTTAAATTTGACCACTATATACAGATTAGGAAACCTGTTATACTGATATGAAAAGCAGTTATACATGAGCACATGCTTTCATATTTTCTGTTATAATTTAAGTTACATAAGAATATTTTTGTTTTTAATTAATTAAAGCATAGGATATGTATTTTATTAGGAAATTATTGATGTTGTAGAAATTAGTAATATAGTTATCGTCATCCCAAAATCTAATCCCCTTGGATATGATTGGCTTCCTTGCCACTAAATATATAACGTTGATTTTTATTATTATAAATTATCTGTACATCTATATATATTCACCTGTCTATATTATCCTTTTATCTATCCACGTTATCTGTTCACTTAATTACATCATCTATCTATCTGTGTATCTATCTATTCACCTACATTGTCTATTCGTTTATACAAGTTATCTATTTCCCTATATATCTCATCTTCCCATCTACGTCATCCATCTACCTATCTATATCTTCTATCTTTTGTACATGCCGATATTATCTATTTACTTATTTACATTATTTACCTACTCATATACATTATTCAACTATATGTTACCTATTTATTAATTGTCTACATTATTAATCTATTTTCCCATCTATTTATGTCACGTATTTGCTTATCTACGTTATCTATATACTTTATGTATTCATGTACAAAAAATAATGTTCTCAAGATGCCGCTTGGAGAATTGTGTTCTGCGTGTGGGACTTATTTTAATTATACTTGATATATTATTTTAATTTTACTTAAACGCAAATGTTTTTATTTACTTCGCTGCGTAGATAATTTCAGTCCTTAGTATTTAATAAGTAGCGATTAAAGAATTTCATAGGAAAAGAGTGACAAACTGGTCACGTGACACGGTCTCCTCTGATTGGTCCCACGCATCAAAGTTCTATAGAGCCAATTACAGATGCAGAGAAAATCCCAATTCATCATCGCTAAGTATAATAGTATTGTTTTGTTACTCTCTACATTTCTATTATACCATTACAAATTTGAAATTAAGCTGAAAATTAAGCGAAAACTAAACTAAGTTTTTTATTTATACCTTTTTCAAAAGAAATACTAATTCTTATTTGGCTTGCTTCGTGCTTCTTTCTTTATTCTTGTGTTTTTCAAAAGACTTTTAAATTTTCCTTTTGAATAAAGTCAAGCAAACAGTTTTAAAGACTCAAAGAAAATAAAAAATAAGATATATATTACATATGTAGTTTGTTTTTATGCAGCTTCTTGTTTTCTCTTTTTTTGTAAATTTATGAAATTTAAATATTTTTTTGTTAAAAATATCTAAAAAATATTTAAATTTTACAAATACTTTTATGCTATACCTGTATCTATATCAAGGTAATTTTTTGAAAATGTACAACACACACACACACATATATATATTTGTAACTAAATACTCTTCCAACACAATACCTATACTTACATCTAAATATTTTTTTCAAACGATATCTATTCCAGCACTGGTGACAACTTTTATCACAGCAAGAAGGATGTAATATATCTATACATATATATACAGTTTGTCAAAATAAATATAAAATTTACTTTAGAAAATTATTCCATTTCTTATTCCTATTTTATTCCATTTTCCTTGCTTTTTCTTATTGAATAGAGATGAACTTTCTTATTTAGAATTGAGAAATGCAACATAATGCTATTAAAAAGAAAAATATATCTACTTCTAATTGAAACAATTACCGTCTTTATCTAAACTGAGCTTCATAGTTTTTACTCTAAATCACTTATAGGTTTTTTGACGAATATTGTGTTATCTCACATGACAAATAGAATCGATGTATATCAATTTAAATTAATTGTTCTAAAATTAATTTTCAATTAATTTCAATCAGTTTCTTTTGCATAAGTAAATTATATGAAGTATAATAATACTTCTTTTCCTTTTCCTGTTACTTTCCAAAATATTTATACTTTTCTTTTGGCTGAAATTTATGAAAATTGCCACAGCAGATGAGATTTCACGTCACCATAAGCAAACAAAACCATTCGTTCATTCCATTGATCATAACTAATATCAAAGAATTTACGATCATTGTATCATATGTAGGTGTGTGTGTGTGCATGTATGTGTGCGTGTATGTGCGTGCGCGCGCGCATCTCAAATCGATTAGCATAAGTAGTAAAGGATAATCTGCAACCGATGATTCACTAGTAACAATGATCTTTACCTAGCATATCTGTCCACATGTAACATGATAACTGTGTATCAAGATTCAGTGGAACAATGTGAATTATGAAATCATAACTCCGGAGACTAGCAGACAAAAAAATTCGTACGCTCTCGCGTAACGTCACCAATCGACCCAATCGAGTACACCATGGAGCACAGCATACTGTTCTTCCTATCTCTCTTTCTTTTCGTCACGCACACTGGACAAACGCGCGATATATGTAACTATGTAACGGCGCGACGCGTAACGTAACTATGTAACAGCGAAGGCGAAGGCGACTGCGATGACGAGACACGCCATGACGGCCGTCGACGAGGTCGACGATGCACTATACTCAACGGCGCACGCAATACGCGTGAAACGCGAACAAGAACGTTAGTGACTGCCGGCCGCTCAAGCGGCCAGACGAAGCATATCCTCGCACATCGTGAAAGAAAGGAAGGAAAGAGGGGGAGGGTGGATACGTACGAAGTGCGCAGGCGCGTGTAGTGGCACCGGCCGCCCGCCGCCGTTTCATTTTAGAGATACTCGATTCCGCTGGCCGTCGTTACCATAGGAATCGTAGCGACCATCAGCGACCGTCTGAACCGGCCCGCTAGAAATGCTTTAATAGTGTTACAGACGTCTCTAGTCCATTTTATCATCCCTCCCTCTTCCGTCACTATTCTTGAAGAGCTTATTAACGAATATCACGGAGAAACGAATAGATAGAAACACTTTGATATATTGATATTGATACATGGACCAATATGTAAGGATTGATTATAGCAACTTGATGTTACAAAATAATACATATAGTATATATTGTATTGTATTAGGAATCTTTTAATATGAATAAATATATGTTTATCTTATTAATTAAATAAAAATACGCAGTCTGTTTAAGATTTTAAAATATTATAAGTTCAATGACGTGATTACATAAAGCTTAAATAAAAGTTATGTTATTTATATGTATATCGCATACATAATATGTATAGGTACAATTGTACAGTTACATGTACATACGCATATATATATATATATATATATATACAGGGTGTCCCGAGAATTTCTTCCAATCAAAAGCGATTGGAAGAAACTCTCGGGACACCCTGTATATATATGAAAAAATATCGTTTATCAAGAAAAATTCAAGTCAACAAGAAAAATAAAGAATTATGCCTAGTTTCTTATGGAAATTAGGTCCAGAGGAACACACACGCATACGTGCGCGCGCGCGCGTATTTATGCACACGCATATACCATGCACATGCATATGCACTCGTAAAACTCGTAAAAGTATTAAAAAGTTCCATAGACACAACCTTGTCTGTTAGAAATATTGTCCTAAATATTAAGAGCTGTCCAAATTTCGTTATTATATATATGTTATATATACCATGTGCCACTGGTCGATCTTCTCTGAATTCGAAGCACTACTTCCGCACAGAGATAACGGAATGCGCTAATGGTATTGAAGTAATATTTGAAATGCATTTGGTATTATTCATTCAATCTATTTAAGTTCAAAATCTATGGTATGCCATCTATGGTATGCCATCATGTCAAAGATATTCGGATTACGATGACGGCGATATCTCTGAACAGTTATATGGTATCTGGAAGACATCCATATGCTAGCAAGGGCAGTTAACAATATTCTAGAGAGCTGTAAGAGGAGTAGAAAAGTCAGAAATATATAGAAAAACGTAAGGTAATAATTAAGCATGATTGGCCAATCACAATAGAACATATACTATAATAAAGCATTTTATATGTCCCTATAGTGTGATTGATCAATTACTGATTATGTCCTATTACCTTACGTTTTATATGTATACCATGGGTCGAGATTAAGAGGAATAACATCATGTTGAAGCCATCAGAGTTCATTTTTAAAACCTTTCGTTTTGTCTCTATATGAATATCCCGTGTCAATTAATACATGATTTATACATAACTATTCATTCAGGGCTTAAATTGATGGGCCTAATTCTGTTCTAGAATACGATCTCGTATATATGGAATAAACAATGTACCTTTTCATACTATTATTTTCATACAAATTTTTCGTCAGATATTTACTTGCTTTTTTAAAAAAAAAAAACAAGTAATAAAATGTGAAATGTAATCATCATATATAAGCTACTTAAAAATTAAATTTTATATAATTAAAACAAAAAGATTAAATACTTTACTGCAAACTCTCTCTGATTGTGAATTATATGGTTCACTCTGTATATACCAGCTACATGTCTCGCAAATGGGGTGGCAATAAAAGCTTTTCCTTCCGGCACTGTTGCGAATAGAAAGTTTCTTTCGTGTCCGGAAAGTGGAAATCGTAAATGCTTTTCATGCTCGGTCGATGTGTTCAATCTCCTGGAAACCACCTGATTCCATGTAATTCAATACTGTCCAGTATAAGCCTCTGTCGCGAACTTAAAGTTAGCAATGATTCTTAAACTACGTTATTAAATGTAAATTTTTTTCTTTCCAAGCCAATTACAGATTTGACAATTTTGTGTTTGCTACTTATTTTAAATAAATATATTATAGTTATGTTTTCCTCAAGTATTATTGATTTCTAAAATTATATCACAAATTAATATTATTAATGTTATTAAAGAATACAAAATATAACACACACGAAAACAATTATAATTATATTTTAAATAAATAATAAGACACAGAATAATAAAGTAATATAATAAAATGATAGAAAAATGTATAAAAAATTAAATATGTATATAACTTGTGTATGTTTAATAAGATAAATAATAATGGGAGGGCTTCGATTATATATCGTTAATTGGCCAATTGAAAAAAAAATTCTCTTTGGTAAAGCAGTGAAAAATTACTAGGTACCAATGTGAATGGTATGTGTAATCGAGAATGTGGGAAAACATAGGATTCTTCCGCAATAACATATAATTGTGTATGATAATTTAAATTTTAATCCACAGTATATATAAATATCTTTAAAACTTTAGTGACTACGATTCTATTTGACCTCATTTATAATTCCAAAACATGCAACATTTAATCATAAATAATAATTTCTACGAACTTCGATCTTCACGCTTTTATTAGTGTTTTTTCCGAGGTTTTTTCTCAATTTAGCGCAAAGCTCTTTGCAAATGACCATTTGTCTTCCGGTTTCCCGCTGTAATAACTTTTTCTTACGGCAAAGCATGCGACCATGTAATTTCGAAAGAAGTTCAATAGCTATATAGTTGCGTCAGTAAAATCCACATGCCTTTATCACAAATCTTTTCCGCCCCAGTGTGCTTCTTTGCAACGTCGATCCCTTTCAATACCCTTCCTGATCCAGCCTTGCTCGCTCTCTTCTCTCTCTCTCGTAACTTAAAAATATTTATATATTCTTTCAGAAGAAGAACCATCAGATGGATCAATGCCAAGACGAATGATGCTTGGGTAAAGAGACTATAAAAGTGGAAATATAGTTAACGTGACAAAAAAATGGTTTTTAAGAAAATGGAAAAGTAATAAATAAAATTATGTGATATATAGACTTAAAATAATTATAACAATAATAATAAAAAAAGAATAGGAATATAATAAAGTTAATAATCTTAATTGATAGTATAATAAATAATATGGCGGCATACAAACTTTCTAAATTCTTTAAAGAGAAATTTCACTTTTAAAATTCGAAGTAATTGAGTTAGTTTTAGAAAAGTAATTTTGAATATTTAAAGGGATTAATACTCTGAAACGCCAAACGTGTGATCGATATCCAATAATAAAAAAAAAAGATAACAATTGTGTGATATTAAAGGCGATAAGAGTAAAAGAAATAATAAAGATTCCAAAACTAAATTATAATAAACGTTACTAAATAATTTAATAGAACATATTTGCTGTTCTATTAAATCATTTTTGGTACTAACGTTACAAACAATTGTTATTTTTTAATATTGAGAAATCTTTTATTTTCTTAGTTATTATTATAATATAGACTTTTTAATTTCAAACTTAGTTTCTTATTGCATTATTTTTTATCGGAAATGCGTACATCTGTCCTTGTCTAAAATATTACAACGCCATCTCTTGCAAGATATGTTACCTACTACTATAGATACCTACTGTCCTGTTAAACTTTCACACCGATTTTACTAATCGCAGCATTCCGATGAAATTTTTTAATTGTTCTTTCTTTTATACAGCTTCTACCTCATTTCGACAAGCATTAGTATTGATCTTTTGTACAATCTATAATGGAATATAAACTTATATTTAAAACGTACAAAATCTCAAAACTTTATTATATGCAGCACATATATCGTGAATCGACTGCAGAAGTCGATAACAAAACTACAATTTTTCAATTTTTTTTGTTTGAAATTGTTGCTTACGCACTGTGTTTTTGACTATACTTTAATTGTGAAGAAATATTTTTTTAATTTGTAGATGCAATTATTATATTAATAAAAGATTGAAGAATCTAAAAATTATTCACATTTTATCGGTAAAACAGGACAATTCTAATATTAATTAGTGAGATTTACTCTAAAGGTGAGTGAAAATGTAATGAATGAAAACAATCACATGTATCGAATAAATATTAAATCCTGATAAACATTAGAAAATTACTTATAATTATAAAAGAAAATTATAATGAGTATTATTAAAAATGAGAAAAAGTTAGTGTTGATAATTAAGAGATTAACGATTTAAAAATATTAATTATATTTCAGTTATTATTAAATATTCTCACACACACATAAATGAACATTATCCTCAAATAACGTGTTGCCTATTTTATGATTGCATTTAGAATAAGAATAAATAATTTTATAGTCTCGTTGTATACATCAAGTACAATGTGAATGTTTTAACGATAAGATATTGAGATTGAGGACTCAGGTGTAGAAATAATTTGTTGAAACTTTCTTGTCTTCAAAGTTTTCCTCGAAATTTCCCCATACCCGACAAACATAAAAATATACCATTCTCGTGGATGAGGCAAAGAAAAAAGAAGCAGAACATGGATTGCAAGATGTTGCAGAGACTTCATAAGAACATAAATTTCAAAGATAATGCGTCGCTTAAACTGTCAAAGCTCAGCTAAGTTATATGTTATATCAAAGTCATAGTTCTAATCACAGACTGCCGAAACTTCAGCCATGCATTCCAAATATTTTCAAAAGTATGAAACATGTAAAGTATAATAAATATTTGGACACAGAAGACTGCTAGACAAGCATATAAACATTATTAAGAATAGAAACGAGAAAGTGATATGATTGACTTAGCTATGATCTTTTTCTCACTCTATTTCTTGATTATAAATACAAATATATGTACAATGTATACGTTTTTCAATTAGTCATATATAGTATATCCTGAACGTCTATAAAATCGAATGTCTTAATCTGAATTTGTCTTAATACTCCTTATTTAATACTTATAAAATTTCTGTCATATTATACTTAAGCGGTCGCGAAAAAAATGTAGATAAACAAAATATATGAAAATTAAAAGTTTGGTATTTATACTTGTCGTGTTCGTACGTGATTGCTTTAAAACTGAAAAAAAATTTTATTTATTTAGAATTAAACATTCAAGTTAGCATTTTTGTTGACATTTTAATCAAATTTTTCTATAGGGATCTAAATTAACATCAAATTATTTTAGCGGCGGCGCTCTTACAACAAATCATTGACCTCGAACTGCCACTCTTTTTACTCAAATATGCTGCCACTAGCAAAAGTTATTCATTGGCAAGTTTATAATTGCAGTTTTTCCTGTCTTCTCTTACACTTTCTTCTATACCTGTAAACATTTTGTATTTTTAAAATTAATAGTCACATACTTGTTATACGTAATATAGTTATACCTTATATAATATTAAAGCCAGAATCGTTCATACATAATTAAAACCAGATCCTTATGTATTTCTTCATTTTAATTTTGAAAGATCGCAAATTATCTGCAGACATTTACAACTGAAACGGTTTAATGATATATCATTGTATGTAGCAAATTGTTAATTCTTTCTTCAATATGACAAATCGCGGAAGCTTCTTACCTCGTCTCGACATAATTTCTGCATAAACTATGTATTTTATACGGACAAATGCTACGAAATTAAGCTACCAAACGAAATTACCACTACATATATTAACCACGAACAACTTGTTGACAACCTCAGTCTTTAGAAAAGAGGAACGAAGGTTAATTACAGTGGATTGGTAACTTTATTTCATTGATAATTCGAGGAAATACTTTAGATTTTTAAATTTACTTCTGTTTTTTGCATAATCGAAAATACTTTAAAATGTGTGCGCGTTTACTAATTTGTACCATTACAATTATGGTGATCGCAGTGGATCGAGCAAATGCTGTAAGTTATACAATGTATTAAATAACTTATTACATAGACAATTCTATTTTTTAAGTAAAACAATTAAATTTCAAATTTATGCATATTCAAAAAGTATTTTAAATTGCAAAATAATTTATAAGATGTTAAGAAAAAATATAGAATATTCTTGAATTCTATAAAAAATAGATATTACTGTACACTATTAATGATAAACTATTTGATGTATATTACATATTATATTATTCTACTAAAAACAAAAAATATGCAAATTAAATTTTATTATAATATAGGTAATGACGATGGAACAAATTGAAAAAGCTGCTGCTACTATGCGAAATTCGTGTACAACAAAATCTCACGCAGACGCCGGTAAATTATGCTAATGTTCCATAATTTATATTAATATTTATGACAATTTGTATATTACATTACGATTAACGACATTAAAAATATATAATAGTAAAAAAGATTATAGAGTAAAAATTTGAATAATATAAATATTATCCAGCTGAGATTTTATGACTTGAAGTGCTGCCGTTCTCCCGATGCCACTTTTTGCGGTTATGCAGCAACATTTTTTTCCGCGTAATTTATTGAATTTTTGTTTACATGCCAAATACAAAAAAAAATCAACAAATTTTTAATACATAATAAACGATATTTTTGCAACTAATTTAAATATAAGAATTATCCCAACAGGATTTAATTCCTCTCTCAAAACAAATTTATATTTACGGCTCAACAATTTTTTACATATTCTTATGAAATTATTGAACAATATTAAATTCTAAAGACCGTCAATGTAACAACATAATTGCGCGCAGTTTAGGAAGACTACATATACCAGTGTATAAATTCACGCAAAATTATATATAAGCAACTAAGATCCAGCTATAGACTGTTATAGGCTTCGTATTCGTATTAGTTATGAAATTATTGAAATTATTCAGAATTTCAAGGGAGCTGCAGCCTGCAGCCTGCAGCCCCCACAGCCCCCCCTTGGCTACGCCACTGTACCTAGCATTGTAGCATAAGGCTGGGTCCACAACCTCGCTTTAAGGTGGAAAAGGAATTTTTATTCTGTGAAACTACTGCGAAGAGGTTTGACAGGAACGAAAACGTCAAAAACGCTTGTTTTATCGATAATACAGGCGAGTCCAGCATCACTTTAAGAGGCTTAAGCCGTAAGAAATTAACCAATCACAGTTGATTATTTTTTTCGCATTCAACTATGATTGATCAATACGCTTACTGCTTACATCATAATGTCTTAATTTTTATCTTACCACCTTAGGCTGGGTCCACAACTTCGCTTTAAGAGGCCCTAAGCCGTAAAAGAAGTCGTAAGAAATTGACCAATCACAATCGATTATTTTTCTCGTATTCAACTATGATTGGTCATTTTCTTACGGCTTTACTACTTAGAGCCTCTTAAAGCGAGGTTGTGGACCCAGCCTTATTTAAACTATGCCGCGCTGCTTCAAAACGATTCTTTCTTACCGGTAAATTAAATAATACGTAAAAACGCGTTTTTCTCGTGAATATTCTCGTACTTGAGTGGCGCATTTTATAATTTAACATGGATTAGCTGGAGAACTAAACATTATTATATTATATATATATATATATATATAATTCAGGAAAATAAAATAATAATATAAACTCTGATGGTATAAATCACTAATTATAATTGCTTTATTTTGAGCTAACACAGGAAATGTATATAAATTTGATTCTATGCAACTGATACAAGTACACGTCTCGACCATTAGTTTGGGTCCTCTTCGTATCAATAAACAGGATGAAAATGAAGATGGAGGAAGGAGGATCTCTCCTCCATGGCCTTAACCTTTTGACATATAACAATAATAATTTAGGCGGCTATTTAGGAGTCAGCGCAGTAAGACAAGCGCACACATTAAATTCTAAAATATACTTTACTATAATTTAGAAGTTACAAATATATTTGGACGTTTCGGCCATTGGTTTTGGCCATCCTCAGCAAAAGTGTACAATATAGAAAAAATTCTAGCTTTGTTGGTTATTGTGCATCATTCGAATTTACACGCACATATTAAATAAATTATACGTTACATCAAATTGAGAAATAATTTTAACCTATGTATAATTTAACCTTTTGTAATTCAGATTTTTTGCTTATTATTATCTAAGTTAATTATTATATAACACACATTTAATTTTGTACAGAAAAGACAAAATCATATCACTAGGAAGTTTATTAATTTCAAAGGCGAATGATTGTGCTTGCCGTATGGGTTTTACATAACTGATGAACAATAACCAACGAAGCTAGAATTTTTTTATATTGTACACTTTTGCTGAGGATAGCCAAAACCAATGACCGAAACGTCCAAATATATTTGTAACTTCTAAACTATACTAAAGTATATTTTAGAATTTAATGTGTGCGCTTGTCTTACTACGCTGACTCCTAAACAGCCGCTTAAATTATTATTGTTATATTTAATTATAAGCAGTCCATTTTTTTAATTAATATTTTCAATTATTTTATTTTGACATATATTATCAAGACCATAAACGTGGACTAAAGAAATTTTCGTCGTTAAAAAGTTATTAACAAAACAAGTTCTACAAATAGGTTGTGTATGATTTATACGATTACAATGTATTCAGTAACTCTTTTTTATAAAAATAAAAGATAAAAATATTATTGATAAAAATAAGAATAAAACAATATTTTATAATTAGATATAAAATCGAATAACGCACATTATACGGAAACGTATAATCCGCTTGTACAATTACAGTAAATTCTGCTTTAATTCTTGTTTACGGAACCAAATGTCACCTTCGATTGAAAACTATTCTGTAGCCGTATGCTATTCTTCTTCGTATTTACATACAAATAAAAAGAAAGTATACCGGCATTTTATTGTAAAATTTTAATCTTTGTAAATTAATTATTTACCAGTTTTAAAATACCATCAACATTATTAGGCACAATTCTAAATTTTTTACATGAGAGTTATTTAATTTATTTATTTAATTGGCAATGTTGTAAAATTGTAAACTGTGATAATCTTTTTTCAGAGATTTTGGAGAGATTTGGTAAAAAATACTATTGTATTTTATCCACAATCATAAATTTAATGATTATTAAATATTATTATTTGTCTATTAAATTTTGTTACAACTTCAACATTGTACGATTTTTTATATTTTTTTGTTTGTAGGAGCTGTTGCAGCAATACAAAAAGGCGAATTTCCAGATGATAATCAACCATTAAAATGCTATACACTATGTGTAATGAAGACAATGCGAACTGTAAGAACAAGAAAAAATATAACTATATTCAATATGATTTACTTAATTATTACGATTCTTGTTGGGTTCGATATTGAAAACTAGTAGTGTCCAATCAAAATAACTGAGAATATGAGACATTTTTCAACATTTACATGTAAAGTAAAGATTTATAACTATTCATTTAACAACACAAGTAGTACAGTATTTAATGTTAAACCGTATATTGGGTAAAGTTACCTTACTTAATACAATAATAAATAAAATATAAAATTAAAAATAATTAAATAATATTATTAAGAAAAACATATATACTTTAATATTTAATCTTGAACACATTTGCAAGTGCTTCATAATAAAATATGTTAATCTATAGTTATTAAATTGTGATTATTAAATAATTTATTATAATAATGCAAATTAATATAATATATTAATTTTTCACTATTATTTAATATTATTTTTTTTATTATTTGGTATTTATATGTATAACTATTTAAATGAATTTTTCTTACAAGTTTAAAAATGGACGCGTAGATGATGTCATGATGATTAAACAAATGGATCTAATGATGCCACCTGACATGGCAGCTCCTTTAAAAGTATCTTTGACTAAATGTGCAGCAGAACGTAAGTTTAATTTTATTTAAAAAATTAAAATTAAAATTAATTTTAAATAAAAAGATAAAAAAAGGTATGCGAGAAAAAAGAGTTATAAAATTAAAAGGTCTTTTACCTTTGACAGCTTCAAAAAACGATTTTTTATTGATTTTTATTCTTATATGTGTAAAATATTCTTGTAAATTTTTTTTTTAATTTGCACTTAAACTACAAACGTACAAACAGAAATACGCAAACGTGCACGAGTTTTCCATATGCTTACTGGAACTAAACAGCGCTTGTAGACGCTACTCAAGTTTTTACTTAGATTACTACTTAGAAGAAATCAATAGATATCAGTTGTAATTTATTCTTTAACGATTTTAGAGATCATTGAAAATAACTGCTACTTTCTATTGTATATGCTATGCAGTTTAGAAGAGAGAAGGCAAAAAAACCGTTAGGACTACTTGAGTCTCGTTCTTTGTCATGCATAGCGTCGTACAATCTGCCCGCAGTGCACATTTAATTGCGGTTTTAGAAATTTACTGAAAGTAACGAACATCTTGAGAATCCATATCGAACAAATAGCAAAAGTACAAATATGCCGATGAAAAAGATAAACTGCAACGCGTGAAGGACACAAATTATCGTACATTATTTTCCTTTAAAAAAAATCCAAAATTGTTCGTTAATTAAAAAATTGACGGAAAATACCTTTTATAAAGAAAAGGAAGATTTTACTATATAGTTCCGACATTTTAAAATATATAACTTTAAATGCACTAAAACGTTTGTTGACAAATATTTTCGATAAAAATCAAATTTCTTTTTCTTTTAGATACTATCATTTTTATTCAATTGACTTCGTTTTATCATAGTTCCTGCCATAGCGTCATTCATACAGTCAATCGCATTGTTCGTTTTGTCTTTTGGGAGTCGTTCCGAACCAACCCAGCGTACTTGGATACGATCAATTTTATGCTGTAAATACCTCGAAACATTCTTTGATTGATCAATTCGTAAAATTCTTTCTTCTGATTGATCAACGAAGCATTTGCAACATTAAATGGATCACATCCAAAGTACGCTGGATTCGTTCGGAGTGACTCCGAGCAGTTCCCGAGAGACAAAACGAACAATACTTATGAAAATCAAAGGAACTTTAGTTTCAAATAATTTGTAAAAACTGAGTCATATTCAACAGGTGTATTTTTTTAGATAGTCCATACATTGATCGCCATTTTGAAGCATTATAATGCATTTTTTAATAAGTAAAATATTTTTTATTGTTTAAATTGGGTTAAATTTGGTAATTCTATGCAAAAACTTGTATTTTATACATACGTATGTGTGTGTATATATATAACAGATTTTATTTAAAAAATTTATAAACATAAGCTAATTTTACAGCTGGCAAAGATAAAAGATTCTTAAAATCTTATTTTTTTAATCTTAAAAACAAATCTGTATTATGCTTATTATAAAAACAAATTATTATGCATAGAAACCTTTATAAAAAATAATTTTTATATATATATATATTAGTTAATTAGTATAAAAACAAATTATAACCTAAAAGTAGATGCGTAAATAAAATTCTCATGTTTTTACAGCACCTGCTGGCGATGATTGCGAAACAACTTATCAGTTTGTAAAATGCAGCTATCAAACGGATCCGAATCACTTTTTCTTTCCTTAATTGATGTCAAACGAAAATAGTTATGGAAATAGAATATGATATATTATAATATAAAAATAATGAAAAAGTGTAATTATGTTTAGCGTTAAATAAATTGTAAAATTGTATTAATTTCAATCCTATGCGGAGACAACTCTGCAGTAGTCGTTAATAATTTGTAAATTGATAGATTTGTAAAATGATAAAACAAGGTACAATATACAATACTGCATGCACGTATAACTTAACATAATTATATGTTAATGATAATAATAATAAGTAATGTGCAATTATAGTATACGTATTATTTAATTATTAAAATTAACTAATTGATTTTAAATACCGCAGCGTTAGAATAACAAAATAATAATAGTCATTAACGATCGTTTGTTTAAAATTAATAAAAATTTCATTAAAAAATTACACTAACAATAAGATAAAGAGTGTATATCAAGTACACAAAACTTTAGTAAATATACTTTTTTTGTTAGACTCTCAACAATATTATTAAAAACATCACTTTTTGCGCTGAAATTTTAAGGCAAATAAAACGAAAATTAAGAAAATTATGGTAAAAATAATTTCACATTATTATAAATGAAAATAATAATTGAAAAGAGATACGTTATAAGAGGAAAATATAAGTTCAAAATGTTAAAGTTAAAGAACTGTAATTAGATAATTATTAGTAAATGTTATTTCTAAGGAAGAAAATCATCTCTTGTCTTTTTGATATGTATTTTTTTATGCATTTTGCATCATTAAAGACATAATTATGAGACCAAAAGTAACGCACTTGCATAATGTACTATGATTATCTAACCTCTAGGAATGACAATAAGACCCGGATGTCAGTATTAGCGTTAAGTATCGTTAATTACATCACCAAAATGATAATTTAAGTCTATCAGATATGCCACCTCATGAAATTAATAATTCTCCTTCTTTCTTACTTCCGCATATAAAAATAAACGAATGAATTTTGCGTGAGATTTACAACAGTCGGGTCTAGTAGCGATTCATCTATATCGTGCTAAAAAAGAGATTAAATGAACAAACAAAATCAAAGGCAACAAATAAGAATGAAAGGCACTGGTACGATTTTCTTCATTTCATTCATACTCATGGCAAATCTTCAAAATAGCGAAAGTGTAAGTTTCTTAAAGTAAATACGAATTTGTTGCATATCCATGAAATATTTATAATTTAATATTAGAAATATTTAATATTAATGAATTATTACAAAAATAACTTAATATTTTCAAAATTAAAAACAACAAATTGAAAAAAAAATAATATAAAATTTAATATAAAATTTGTTAATATATATATATATATATATATATACACACACCTAATGATGAAAAAAAATAATACCTTTACTTGGTAAAAGAGTTAAAATATTTTTTGGTATTATGACATTTCTCTTATATTATAAATATTTAATATTTACATATACATATATTTTTATTTACATATATACATATTTTTCAAAAATTACTACATATACTTATAAACTTCTAAGGAACTAAAGATGTTCAGAGAATATGCATATGTTTTTTAAATGTCTAAGGATGTTCTTAGAATATTTCTTTGATAAATCTCGCACTAAATCTTTTACTTTTTGGATCGATAATTTTACAAGTTGTAATTATTCTTTCTTGAAGATATATTACTTACACAGCTAATAAATAATATTATTAAATAAAATATATAATGTAAAAAACAAATTTGATATTAAACATTAATAAAATATATGAGTTGAATTCATCTTGAAGATAACTATAATATTATGAAAATATGCATGATGTTATTCAAAAAATTCAAGATAAAATTTTTCAATCCTTTTAGTACAAATTATTTTTTACATGAAATCGATAAAGATTCATTAGTTTAATTTTTTATAAAGTATCTGAAATGCCCCAAAAATCGTACAAAACATTAAACATTTTATTTGTTAAGACGTATTAGAGTCTCGTATTTTTTCACTCACAATATTACTAAATTATTTTTAATTCTATAGAAAAGATTGTCCATTGAGGAGACGAAGGAAGCTCTACTACCACTAAGAAAGCTTTGCATTGATAAAGTGGGCACGGATCCAAGTATGTTCTACAAAAAACTGAAGTCTTATATAATGTTATAAATTTTTATGTAATGTAACCAAACGTACATCAAAATTTTTAGACAATATAATTATATAACAATGTTTTTTAATTTAGACAAAATTTAATAATATATAATGTATTTGATATTTGACTGATATCAAGATACATAATAATAATTCAAATACCTAAAAGTATGTTATTAATTATGTGAAATATTATATATTTCTTGTATTACATCACATTATACATTAAATCAAAATGTAAATTTTTTTAATTTAACTAAAACTTTTTAGATTTATACTGATTAATTAGATTGATATTAATTAAGAGATAGACTAATTTTATTATTTACGAAAATTAAAACTACTGTTTTATTGAATTTTAATTTTCTTCAATCTTAAATATTGATTTATATTATATCATTGGCTTTAAACTTAAATTTTTGATATATAAAATACGCAGGGAATGGAAAGTTACTTTTTAAAAATAACTAGTTACAGTTACTCGTTACCGAGTAAAAAATGTAACTAGTTACAGTTACAGTTATCGCTTTTTAAAAGTAACTCGTTACAGTTACCGTTACTTGAAAAATAACTTTTCGTTACTTTTCCGTTACTTTTTTAAAATCAATTTAAAAATGTACTTTTGCATTTTTTTTTATATGTAATACTGACAAGTATACAGTTTAAAAAAAAAAAAAAAAAACAATGTAGAATGGCTCAAATAATAAATTAAATAAAAATAAAATGAGAAGGGTTACGAGCCAAAAATGAAACAGTTTATTTCCGATAAGAACGACGATGACAATGTAATTAAATGTATAAATATATATTAGAACAATACCAAGATAAAAACAAACGACGTTTCGACACTTATTGTCATCGTCTTTTAAACTGTTTCGCTTTTGGGTTCATAACCCTTCTCATTTTACTATTATTTAATTTATTTTTTAATTTTTTTTAAACACAATTTTGTAATTCTAAAACCTGTAAAATATGCAGCAAACTGAAATATTTGTATGTCCTATGTATTACATAGAAGATAGAAGTGTAAAATAATTACTGAATCATAACGGCCGAATGTCTAAGGGCTTTCAAGTCATATTGATAAGCGCTAAATAGCATGTATCCAATCGAACCGTGTTCAATCGTGTGCAAAGTAACGACAAAAGTAACTGTAAATTTCGTTACCGTTACCCAAAAAATGTAACTCGTTACCGTTACAGTTACCAAAAAAAGAAAGTAACGCAGCTACCAGTAAAGTTACCAAAAAAGTAACTTGTAACTGTAACTTCGTTACAAGTAACGAGTTACTTCCATTCCCTAAATACGTAATAAATGTGTATGTCCGCGCGCGCGTAATAAACGTTTCTCATGATATACAGAATGTCTCCGACTTACGGGATTGCCTCTCGTGAGCAGGTACAACAGACTGAACTAAATCAAAAAGTCCTTCATAATTTTTTGCAATGTTTGCAATATTTTAAAAGATATTTAATTTCTAAAAATCCTTGAAGAAGCACATATCCACGCGGACTATAGTCAAGTATGCACCCAACAGTCGCGATCGCTTATTGCACAAGGAATAGAGATTGCTTCAGTTAGGCTGGGTCCACAATCTTGTTTTAAGAGAAAAGGCGTAAGAAATTGACCAATTAGAGTTGATTGCGAGCAAAAAAAATAATCAGCTGTGATTAGTCAATTTCTTACGGCTTTACGACTTAGGGCCTTTTAAAGCGAGGTTGTGAACCCAGCCTTATGACGCTTTGTACTTAATGTGCACCTATAGTATAGTTTCCGCACAAGCAACTGCGACTAATGCAATAGGCGTATACTTGACGGTAATCCGCGCAGCACGTATGCTTATTCAAAGATCTTCAGAAATTAATATCTTCTAAAGTATTGTGAAAATTGCAAAATGATAAAGTGATTCTATAGGTCTGGGACACTATGTATATAGAGTAAAAGTGATTTAAAAAAATTAATATAATAGAAGTAAAAAATATATTTAAGATTATAATATTGATTTATACTTAGAAATGATCGACGACGCAAACAAAGGTATTTTCGTACCGGATTGGAGATTACAATGTTACTATAAGTGTTTACTGCTAAATACAAAAATCGTAAGTAAAATTTCAATAATTTCAATAAATATGTTTTAAAAAATAGAAATAAGTTCTGTTTGTAATATAAACTGCTGTTTACTTTTGCTATTACGGACATTTATAGTTGTCCAGATTCGCCATAATGTGACCTTTTATACATATAACAATAAGAAATTAATGATGGAATAGATATTTTCGAACTTATTTATAAAACAAACAAAATTGATATTGATAAAAAAAACTTGCATATAAAAATATCTTACGCGTTATGAGCACTTAGCAATTTTTTTTACATAAAAAATATTGTTTGCATAGTTTATTAGATTCAATATAATAATTGATAATAGACTCCTTATATTTCTATAAAACAAAGAAAATTTAAATCAGCCAAATAGGAGTCAGCGCGGTAAGACGTGAGCAAATTAATAGAAAAATATTTACTAAAACATATAATACGTAATTACATCAACAATTGAAATTTCCATTATTAAATTGATGTTTAATATTTCCGGGCGTTTCGGCTATACATTTTAGTTATCTTCAGCAGAACATTTTAACGATCAATTACACAGTGTTCAACAGAAAGCACAATTATCGGCAATTAATTTCTTCGATTTATTAGATTCATTTACAGTCTTGATAATTATCTACGTAAATAAATTTATCTTTCTCTTGTTCTAGATGAAAAATGACAAAATAGTTGAAAAAGCTATAAAAAATATTGTAGAATCCATGCTAGCGGAAGAAAGCGTACCAAATGTTATGAAAGCGATGGAAAATTGTTTACCAACTAGTAAGCAAAATTGATATATATATATATATATATACATATATATATATATATACACTGTTAAAAAAGACATGAAATTTCATGTAAATGTAACGGAAGCAAATTTCAAGCAGATACATTAAAATTGTTAAATCTAACAATAAGTTACTTATAATTTTATGCTCGATCATTGACAACATTGAACGATTTTAATGTACCTGCTTGAAATTTGCTTCCGTTACTTTACATGAAATTTAATGTATATATTTTTAACAGTGTAGATTTTTAAATAAAACATCTATTTATTAAATTAAAAATAATTATTATTATCACAAATTCTGTAATGTATAATTTTTTCATGTTTATCTTTTATTTTTGCAGTACAAAAATTTAAAGGGTGTGAATTAGCATACGAATTAATTAAGTGCAGCCACAAATATGGTTCTTCGGTAAGATAGATTTTTTGATTTCACCAATATTTTTATAACAGCAATAAAAAATCACAGTTTTAATGATTAAATAGAAATAATGACATTAAAAAGAAATTTAATGTTTTATAAACTAGCGTTCTATTTATTATATATATTTTATAAGTTTATAAAGTATTATAAGAGATATATGATTATAAAAATAGAGATAGAGATAGAGTTTTGGTTGCTATTTGATTCATTTGTGCGTCTTTGTCGTACGACAAATGCGTGTAGGACAGAGAGATCCTTTGATCTCTCTATTCTCTATTATAATCAATCAACACAGACTCGAAACAATAAAAACGCACAAATGAAATAGAGGCCAAATACAACAGTATACCAATAACAACAAAAATCGAGGAATTTATTTTTTCGAAACTTTTTTTACTCATTTGATCATTTATAAAATTGAAATAAAAGTACGAACGTTTTTAAAGATTAAGTATACATCTTTTAATTAAGTAGTATTCACAATTTCTATTTCTTTCAGTTTTTGCCGTAAAGAGATCTCTTTCAATGAATGTCCTTTATTTGGATAATTATGGGAGCAATTTTGGTTCATCTTATATAATAGTTATATAAGGAAGCCACTTCAGAACGATTATACATTACGCATTGAATAAGATTGAGAAATGTTACCAAGTATACAGTATATTAAATATGTTAATTATTCATGACAAAATAAAAAACATTACCTGTATATTTAATTATTCATTAAAATATTTTGTAAGTGATTAACATAATGAAATTGTTATTACAATATATCGAAATTTGAACAGTGTATGTATTATATTATATAACGCTCCGAGCTGTTGACCACGGCTCTTTGCTATGTCCAGGTATCGCTCCATTCAAATGCATTCCGTTCGGTGATGACCTAATGCATTTGGCATTTTTTTAATTTCGTGTTATGATTTTCCAAAACACGCGGACTTTTTTTTGTTCTATCTGTCAAATTTTTTTCAATCAGTTACTTCCGCAAAATTGCATTCTCACAACTGCTTGGAAGATTAATCTCCATTTGAAAATTGTTGGGTACTAGGTTGGCGAACGTTCGCAGAAACATCTCAGATAAAGTGTGCTGCATAACCATAGCAAAGCCGTTCAACCAATGAATATCCGACAAAAAAACGCTATATCAATTTACATAAGATGCTCATTAATTTAAAGGTCTTGCTCTATGCAGCTTTATGTCATTTTGTGTGTAATGATCTTGATATGTACATCTATTTTTTTTTATTACTTTTTTTGCTGGGCTCAGTATGAGTATTTTAATTCTAGAAAAAAGGAAGACTTGTGTTTCACAGACGCAAATTAAAATTCCTTTTCTACGATTGAAATACTAAAATCCAAAAATACTTTTTACGAAATTGAAATGGCTCAATTGTAATCTTTAAATCAATTTTTTAATATTATTTGTTATTGACTGGTCACATAAAGAAATAATTAAAAAAACAGTATTTCTTTCTTTTAAATATCCTGTTATTTTTATTGTAATATTTGTTAAAATATTAATTATTGTATAATATCTATACGTATATATATAATAATTATTTTAATATACAGCATAGTTTTTTAAATATTTTCGCACGAAACAAAGTACAGTTTATTTTCGTTATGCAATTTAAAACTCTCAATTAATTTATAAAGCATAATAATCAATGCATTACTTAGCACTAGTTCAGTATAATTATCATATAAACAAACATATTCTAATTAACTGCTTTTACTAGATGTATTTGGAAAATTTATCAAGACATTATTAATCGCGCTGCATATGTCTCTAAAAACTTCTATCTCATCTCTTTCGCCATCAATAATCACTAGTCGTTTCTTATAATACCTAAGAATAGGCTTGATCATTCGACTGTGTTCCTTAACTCGTTGCCAATTTTCTTCAATACTGCGTTCTTGCCTCTCAGTGGCGGTGATGGTCTTAGCTAGGATTCTGTCCATCAGTAGTGAGTCTCTGACACATAAGTACAGGACAAGGTCTGGTGATCGGATTTGTTTATTGAAATGCTGACACTGTGTCTTCTCCCTAGGAAACCCGCTCAGTAGAAAACCCCGCGTAACATTTAAGCTGCTCAGCATCCTCTCCTTGATTAGTTCTACCATGACATCCGAGGGAACTAATTTACCTTCCGACATCAAATAAGCTAAGATAACGCCTCTTTGTGAACCGGTAGTTATTTCATTGCGCAACAGTTCTCTGCTTATAATGGCGCAAAAACCGTAATGTTGTGCTACCCGTATACATTGTGTCGCTGTATAAAGAAAGGCTCAAAGTTATTCTATTACAAATTAAAACTAGTTCCATATCATTATCTTCAAATATCATAATAAAGTTAATGTTGTCATTTTTACTTTTATTTTACATATAGAGTATTTTCCAGCAAAAATACAACGAATACAGTGAATTATTTCATTCTTATTTAATATTAGCAAACAACAAGGTTATAATAGGTTTATTTGCGTTGCTTAAAATCTTTAAACATTTTTACAATTAAAACGAAATAAATATGCATATATGGATATTAAAAAGAGAGAAAATAAAGTACTGAGTGCAAAAAGTGTAAAGAATACGCGGGCAAATCTAATCACTTGCTGAAAAATGCTAATATATATATTTTATTTTAATAAATGCAATATATTTTATATTATATATACAATTACTTTAATAGTACACAACAATTTAATATTTTATTATTTTATATAATATATTCTAAATTTCTCTGGAATTATTAAATAATATTTTCATTAGCTATATATATAAAAGAATTTGCAAATACAAAAACATTAATTTTATTAACTTGATTTTTTAAAAGTTTTTTTCATATATAATATAAAGATGCACAAATAAAAATTCAACGAACACTTTCCTGCTCCGGGACCTCCAATCAGAAAGATAATTGGCAATCCTGATTCTCTAATTGGTGAAGCATCGAGCCCAATGTTTCTTGGTATCACAGCACATAAAGGATCAACAGGTCGCACGCAGTTTAGGCCCATCTTTATCTTCTACAAATATTATTTATTGTTTAAAAATACTTTAAAAGTAATTATTAGAAGTAACTTTATTTAATATTTTTAAAGTAAATTTGTGTAAATATAAATTTTGTTAATACATTTGGGAAGACGTTATATTTGTGTTATTGTATCTTCATCATTTATCAAAAGTAAAACAAAGATAGAATGTCACAAATAGCGCTAATTGCATCTTCCTGAATGCACCTCTTATATGACATACTAAGGTCCTTGAAGTTGAAGCTTTAAATTATTAAATGTAATATACCATGGTGTAATTAATAAAATGAAGCATTGCGTATAATAGCGACCGTTCACTATTTCAACCAATCAGAAATGAGGCTAAATCAAAGCGGCAATTTCAATTTATAATAGTACAAGATAAAAATATCATGTTTAAGCTATATTTCACAATTTATATATATTTTCACATAAGTTTATTAATATATAATAAAATAAAATATATAATAAGAAAATTAACAAATATAGAATTAAATAATCTTATTACAGTTATATTCTTAATTTTTTTCGTGATATAGGAAAATATTGTTACCCACCCTCGTAATCACGCAATTTGTTAATTTATCAAAAATCTCACTGTTTGTTAAATTTAGGATCATGGTATTTTGAAAATTCTTCTATAATATTCGCCAAGAATATGAAACACTCTGCACGGTAAATACAATAACTCCTTGGCACGATAAAAAATTATTCCTATCAAGTGGTTCCATAGCTACTGTTGGTACCGAGATGAGGGTGTGAGGAACAGAATCTGTGCGCAATATATCCTTCTACATATATTAAAGCTTCAGTTTCCATTTTTTGCAGCCCTATATTTCTTTCTCAAATTCTTCTAATAATTGTAATTCGACTGCCGAGATACTTCACCACTGACTCTCTAAGAAAGGAAACATAAGCAGGGAATAATACAATTGAATCAAACAATATTACAATTATTTAATTATTAAATTATTATTGCACATGCACAATTATAGCTGAGTACCGGTATTTATAGTTAGTTTTCTTATATTCAAGACCGTCTTAAGTTCAGTTTTGAGGTGTCATGAACCAATCAGACATTAGCATCTTAAGACATTACTTAAAACGGTCTTAAAATAAGACTATATGTGAATACCGCTCTTTGAAAAGAATAAAGATACAATTTGGAACGCTCTCTTTTGGATTACTTTTAATAAAGGCAGCGTAGCACTGTATTCTTTCTAGTAGTAAGTATTATATTTTAGTGATAAGTTACTTTACTCTCGTTTATATTCATAATCGGTTCCTATTTCAAGACCATCTTAAGTAATACCTTAAGATGCTAATGTAACCCTCTGATTGGTTCGTGACATCTCAAGACTGACCTTAAGACGGTTTTTAATATAAGAACTGACTATAAATACTAGCCTTATTATCGCTTTTGTTCTCTGAATATGGCAGAATCAATAAAAAAATCATCAGGGTGCACTCAGATGGAGCGGATCTACGGAAATGCGGAATTGGCGGAATTGACGTTATTTCGTCCGCCATTTCGTCATTTTCTTTATATTTAACGGATTCCGCAGAGATATAAATTGAGGAGTTTTTTCGTTATCTAACCAAAAGCAACCGTGACTAAGACTATCTTCGTTATCAGGGATCAGAAGACAAAGATAGCCTTAGCCGGATCTATGAAGCTGGCACGACATTCTGTCGATATCAAAAAAAATCACAACAGTTCCAGTAGCACTTTTCATAGTTCTACAGTTCCACCTAGAAATAAAAAATAGTTCCGCAGTTTTGATATGAAAAAACTAAAATTGAAAATATGGCGTGCTAACTACACAAATCTGGCACATCAGATTTCCTCTAAAGTACGAGAAAAAAATTAATATTTGCACTTTTAGCAACAGTTCCCGATAGTTCTACTAAAAACCAACTAAGTTGGTTTCAAAGCATTTTCAAAATAAAATAACAACATTTAACAATTTTTATACATCCTATATATAGAAAATGGCATAAAACTTCTAGAAAAAGTGACGTGCTGACTATTTCTATCAATTTCAACGGCAGTTCTCATTAGTTCTCACAGAGTTCTACGCAATGAAATCATTTATAAGCAGAGTTCCGGTTCCGGCCTCTACATATTTTTAATCAATTTTTTAATACCTGAGTCCAGCACGACACTTGTAGAAAAAGTGACGTGATGGACTCAGGTATGAAAAAATTGATTAAAAATATGTCGGAAGTGCACCCATAAATTCAGCCATTTATTGTGAGATCCGATAATCTCGGGTACACGGAACTCATCGACTCGCGTAAAGATACACGTGCGGTCTCGCGCTTCGCGTTCACTTGGCACGAGACACTACCGTGTCTCTTGATGCTAGAATCGGTCCGAATTCTCGAACTAACAATAAGAATGTGCAGCCAATCAACATGTAGTTTTTTTCGTAAACAAGTTGATTGGTTACACGTTTCTTGATCCGAGAATTTGAATAGAGTTCTAGCACCGTGGCCACAAGGATTTACATATGCGCGGCATGTTTCGTACCAAAAGAAAAATACGGTACTAATTTCATAAAATTTATTAATTTTGGAGACATGTGTGTATATATATGTGTGTGTTTTAAAATTTAATATTACTCGATTTTTTTTATTAAAAACTATGATTTTAATTTTAACATTATCATTCGAGTTTGATTATCAATAGATGATAATGATGATAACTGTAGAGAAAAAATTATAATTTTTTGGTAATATATAAAATATTATAGCATTAAAAGTATGCATACTTATTTATAATAAAAAATTACAAATTTAGTTATGTTTTATCAAAATATTTAAATTAATAGATGTTTATTAATTGTCGATAATATCATCGTTCTTCAATTATCCCCGGGTCCTCGGGGCTCCATTGATAGTCATAAAAATTTGTCCAGAGCCGAGTGTCTTTAATAGTTTCTCATCAGTGTTTGAGTCTAAATTAATTAAAATTAAAATCATAAATCTATTATTGACATGTTAAATACATAATCATAAGAATTTGAATGAAAGACTACAATGCACTCTGGTATTATACTATGGAAACTAAACTGCGTTCCAACAAGTGTATCCACAGTGGAACACAAGTGTAATGTTTTGTGTCCTAACCGGAAAACCTTTGTTAGCTACAATAATATATTGTATGTCAATAATGCAGTTCTGTGACTTAATTAAGTTAATAGGAAATAGAGATCAATTAGTAGATTTTCTAATTCAACATGGTATGTTGCCATCAATGATTAATTGTGAAAAAATGTAGAAATGAATTAAATATTAACATGGAAATATTAATATTTGATTGTCGAAAAAGATATATTTTTTATCAGATGGACAAGAAAAGAAACGAATTTTCAAACAATGTTATTTTGACAAAAAGGCAAAAGCAGGTACTTGATTTAGCCGTAATAATTTTAGTAGGGTAACTCCAGCAAATACGCTGTGCGAGGATATACGGCCGCAGAAGTCAGAAAAAATAGAAGGAGTGGGGATAATTTTCCGGCAACTACTCTGTTACCTACTAGATACTGCCTTTATGTTATATTAGTATTGTATTATAATTTCAGGTTTTTACTGTTAGTATTAATGAAATTATTGAGAGTTGTATCGATATATAAATGTTGTCACGATGTGCAACGACGTGACAGCTCTAAAGCTCCTTGTTGAACTAAAAAATGATAAAGTAGAACTCAATTTCGAAATTTTTTATCGTTTTAGCATAGATTTTACCTTGTAGGCATGTATTAATGCATATACTTTAATTCTGGAAAAGGATTTTCGAATCTGTGAATGACGAAAAAAGTATTTGCGATACAAAAATTATATAGTTTAGTCGGTAATAATTTATCGAAAGAGAATAGTCCTGTTTTATTGTTCTTAAAGATATATACGTGTCTCATTAAAAGTTTACCACTAAAAAGTAGGGATGTAACGAAAGTGGTTATAGCGAAAACGAATGCGAAAGCAGAAGATCTTTTTTTCTGCTGAATGATTAAATCAGCCACAATTACAGACAGTCACGAAAAATAATATATAATATTTAAAAAATATTGCTAATTCCTATTCAAATTATTAAATGATGGATTGAGAGAGATGAATGCAAATGTGTAAATTAGTATTTGCATATGAACGACTTATTTATTTTAAATTAAATAATCAAATAAAATACAAAATATAATTATAATTATATTAACATACATTAATTATAATTATATAAAATAAAAATACAATAAAATATATTCTTATTCTTGAATTTTGTATTACAACTCGTAAATACATAAAATAAACTGACTCATGTATAACTCTTTAAGTAAAATAACTCAATATACTTTTTATTAAGTCAACATAAAATAAAATTCTTCTAAGAATTAGTTATACTTTTATATTATATACTTAATAAGAATAAGTATTACTTATTAGCTTATTTAGATTGGCAAACCAACAAATGAAATGTAAACTGCTTTCCCACCATCTAATGTGCTCTCGGTGAAGCTGCGAATTCCACGGGCCGGACAAAATCTTTCGTTAAAACTTTCGCATAATTAGATGCGAAAGCAAAAACAAAAGCGAAAATGATGCGAAAGTTTCGCTTTCGCATATGCAAAAGCGAATATTTATTACATCTACTAAAAAGAAAACTGAAAAAGAAAACTCATTATAAACCAGTATTAATGACACTGCAAAGTTTTACAGAGCAAATGTAAAAAAGGCGGATGCAAAGGCAGTTTGTATATAATTGAAAGAGAAGATACAGAGGAATTTGTAGAGACTAAAGATAACGAAATATGATATCTAAATGATTCCAATGACCTTGAAGAAGATGTAGACTGCATACCTGTTGTAAAATGCAATTTAAATATCGATTCCATTAATATTTTTATACATTATTATTTATTATACATATATATGTAAATAAAATGTGCATATTGAGTGCGTTTAGCAGAACACAACAGTGTGAGTTGCAATTATTTTGTTTATTTGATTGTCTGCTGAGACAGAACCTTTTCTCCCTAGATCTAAAAATATAATCTATAATCAACGCAAAAAAAATTTTCAACAATTGTAAAATATTGTACATACATGTTCTGCTGAATCCAATCATTGATGTCAAAGAAAATGGATGTATGCCATATGAAAATTTTGAATAAACAGTGGCTGTGTTCTGAAATACAAAAATACTGAAAATCTGTGGTGATATATACAAGCTGTCCAGAATTTAAATGTTAAAACTTCGGGAGCGTGTAGAGAATCGATAAATTAAGAAGGAAAATCCTGTAGGGATATGCTCTTTTTTTGCTTCGTTTCGGAGAAGATCGCAAAAAAGAAAGATAAAACGTAGCTTTTATTTTTGTACATTCTTATTATACTTATTTACGTTGTATTTATTCACTTACTTAATGTAGATATTGTTCAAAATATTGAACAATATTTTGCTGCCAAAATATTGATCTCTTGCAGCAATGCAAGCATTGCATCTAAAACGGACAGCTCGTGTTGTAGACACTAATCTGGTTTTATTTGGTACACTGCAGCCTCGATTCCATTTCTCAATTACTCTCTTGAGTTGATCGACGATAAATTTAGGGCTCCTACATAAAAAAGTCTAGTGGTGTTAGATCAGGTGATCGGGATAGCTAAGGTACTTACTCCTTCAATCCAAAGTTGTGAAAAATGTCTGTCTAGCCAAGCTTGAGTAGTTCTGCCATAATAAGCTGGACACCCGTTGAGTTGAAACCATATTTCAATCCCTTGCTGTATGCGTATTTCTAAATAATCAATTTCCAAAAAATCTGTATATCTGCATTTAATCTATCGGGAAGTTTATTTGTCGTCACAATTAACTCAAGAAAACAATTGAGAAATCGAATCAAGGCTGCAGTGCACTAAATATCGCCAGATCAGTGTTTAGTTGCAACACGATTGCTGCAAAAGGCCAACATTTTGAATAATATCTACATTAAGCAAGTGAATACATACAAATAATAAATACAAATAATAAATATAAATAAAAAAGTAATAAAAAAATGAATCGTTACTTTTCAAGTAACGGTAACGATAACGCGTTACTTTTTTGAGGTAACGTACACAACTCTGCTAATAAAATATTTTCCAGAAAACATTAGAATGTCTAAACGATGGTGTAAAAAAAAACATCTAAAAGACATAATTTGTGTGAGACGTTTAAATATAGTTGAAATACAATTTTAGACGTGTCCTAAAAACGTCGTAAAACAGATTATAAGATATCTTTCTGATAATTTAAAGACATCATAATGTTTGAGAAAATTTATTAATTAATCATTGTAATAAAAAATATATTACTTTGTATTTATATATACAGGGTGTGTAAAAAGTAAAATATCTCAAAAACAAAGCATTTTTGGAAAAAATAATTCAGACAAAAGTAGCGTTCAAAAAGATATATCTATTTATTGATCACATCTGTTCGATCTTGAGTGGCGTCGCCAAGGTCAGATCAAAATCACATCAATTTTTATTTAATGGGACATATATCCTAATTTAGATTCTTGAAAATTAAGAACTTTTTAAAGCATTCTCTCTCTTTACAATAAAGTTCATTTTTATTAAGTACTTGAATAATATCTACGACATTTAAGCAAAACAGTTGATGTAGCCTCTAATTTTAATAATGTTATTATTAAGTATGTGCTCCGGCCTGAGCAAATGCGGAAGTCTTTTGGTGGTATATCTTTTCTGAAATACGACTCGTGTATTAATACAAAAAGGCACTTTGTGTTTATAAAAGTCAATCGAAACTACATTAATTAAAATATTTGATTATTAAGTTATAAAAACGGGCTTTGTTAACGAATTTCCCCAAAACTGTCATTATACAGACCGCAGCACACACTTTTGCATAACGCATAAACCATATACATAAAGAATTTGATTGGTCCATTGACTCATGCATAAGGAAATGGGCCAATGAAATTCCTTATTCATATATATGCTTTAGCTTTATGCGACCTTATGCCTCACCTTCTTTAACATTTGTCATCAGATCAACGTGAGAATTGGAAATTGACATTACAGTACCGAAAAAGTGAAAGAGTAGTAATTCTTTCCAAACCAAACCGAAATAACTTGTATAACACAAAATGTTGTTAATAGTTTTATGAACAGGATATCTGTTTTAATATAACGAAGCATTAAAATATAATGTAGAAATGTTATCTTAAGAAAAGTCTCTAAAAATATATTCCTTTTTCTTTCCATTATACAGCTTTTTTTAGTATGTTCTTTATACAACAAATCCCGCCGCTAAATATCATTATTATATCGAAGGTCATAATATTTTTTATCAAGTAAGTCTTAACGCAACACACAATCTGGTATTACGTACGTTGTTGTGCTAAAAAAAATTTTTTCCAAGAAGTCACATAAAATACATGTATACCTTTATCACACATGCATGAAAATAACGCTCGTCTAAGGAACATTGCACAAAAGACGCGCTAAGAAAGCAGAGGCGTATAAATTTGCGGGGTGATGCTTGAGATGTGCGCACCGATCGGAACATCCCCTTTGAGGTATTCATCGAGGGAGGAAGAGCAACTTCCTCTCCGCTGCTCGTTCTACTTTCTAGCGTGGCATTAAACGAGGCGAACGAGGGGTTTGATGGATGTCTCGCAAATACTCGCATTTTAAGAAATTGATAGTAATCGTACACCTCGAAAATCTTAATCTTTCGATAACGATTATGTAATTAATTAATTACGTAATAACATTACATAATATCTATAATTACGCATCTCAACCTCAAATATAGTATAGTAAAAATTTATAGAAGTTATAACTCTGTATATATAGTTTGTATGTTAAGTTTGAGTAACGTAAGCATTATGATAGAAATCAATTTACACGACAAATGATCAACTTATATTACAAGTAAAAATTATAACTTATTAGTGTCAAACTCTATTAATTGTATATTATTTACATTGTTACCATAACAAATAAAAAAAGTAATGGAGGAAAAGTTATAAAATAAGAAAATAATCGTAATAAAACTAATCTATAATACATAAATTTGTATATATTTCTTCTGACAATGTAAATTATACAATATAAATTTTTTAACAAAAAATTAAATAGAGATTAATGAGATACTTGAATTAAAAATCAGAATCATTGTAAGTTTAGGATCAAATTAAATCTTAATTTATATTATATATTTGTTTGTGTAATGGTTTTACTTTATAGTTTACAGTTTATATCATAAAGTTGTATTATTAAAGACCTGAAAATAATGTTCAGTATAATTTTAATACTGTAAACATAACGTAAATAAGTATTATGTAAATGTTTCCCCCTTTTACGTTATTCGAATGATTAGTCATATTATCACTATACTATTTCCATTTCTCCAAACCTGTATTGTTTATACGGAGTGTTTCAAAATGTACTTTTGTGTGCAGATAGAGCAGATTGAGTTTTGATTGCAGTCGAAAAGTCCGTACTATTTTACAATATTCCTAATAATTACGAGATTTATTTCTAAAGATCGCATATTCGCCCAGCGTGAAGAGTTGTTTTTTTTTCCACTGTGCGTAACTATTGTCGCTTACTAAGCAACTCCCCGCACTTCTAGCTATTACGGCAGATGAACATGCATTTGATATTATAGTCTGGCCTGCTTATTCGGCAATCTTTAGAAATTAATATCTCGTCACCTGTTACGAAAATTGCGAAATAATAATTGTACGATTTAGTTTAATCGGCTCTATCTACACAAAAAATAGTTCCGAATGTTCTGAAACATCCTGTTGTGTATGTATATGTGTGTGTGTGTGTGTGTGTGTGTGTGCGTCTGTATCGAACTATCTTACCATCACATTCTCATAAGCGCGCGCGCGCGCGCGCACACACATACATCGTTCCGCTTCACAATTCCCGATATTCCACACAGATTACAATTGTTGCGTGCATACCGACACGCCGACGCCAAATAACTTGACTACTCTGTGTTCGCAATCCCTTCTATCCCAATCTATCTTTCAGCGTGAGTGGATGGGGTTGGCTGCGTTTATGAGGCCGTGGGTCCGAAATTGAAAAGCATCCAGCTTCACGAAAGGAATTGCAGGGGAAGGGCATGCAGCAGTCGCCGACAAGCGAAAGAGCGTATCAGAGGGTAATCCTATTGGTAGATGCCGTCGTCGCGACGTCCCGGCGTCATTGGTCCATCCACGATCCGGGCGTGGCAACTTTCACCTGGAGGGGTTGTAGCATCCCTGGCAACGATTACCAGAAAGCAACTAGGGGTTCGCGCGACGGCAGGAATCCAGCATGGCGGCGATTCAGCAACCCCTAGACGCCGTCGAGCTTTCACCCACCACAACCACCGCCTGCCATCGCCATCACAACGATGCTCAGCGTCGCGTGGCTTCGGTCGTTACCGATTGCTCGCACCCACTCTCCTGGATCTCGCTCGATTTGTCCGGGAGAATACTTCAGGAGTCGAAAGTTCGATCGCTCAATTAATTACTCCGTTAGCATCTCCTTTTGAATGTTGTCTCTCCAGTGAAAACGACAGAAAAGATACCACATCAGTTCAACATTTTTTTTTAAATTGTTTGAAATACTTATCTAGAAAAATTTAAATTTAATAAATTATGTAATGTGGGTAAATATAATTTATTGTTTACGAAAATGTTAGCGTGTAAATTGAGATTCTGCAATTATTTTGATAATCTTGCTAGTTCTTAGTAACACGTAATTTTCTTTTCACTAATTATATAAGAATAGATTGAGTGAAGTTCCTCAAAAGTTCGTTTAATGTATATTATAAAATAAAAAATTTTATTTAATTGTTATAATTAAGTTTCATTTATATATCTTTGCTTGTTAATTAATGGACCATCTTTCAAAGTTTGATCCTAATACGCACAAACATTTGGAATATTTCAATAACATTGTAGCAATGCTACAACGTAATCACTTTGGTACCGAATGGTAAGAAATGATGACAATAAGCTGAGTATTACAATATTGCCGGGATGTTCGGAAATATTTCTCTTGCTTACTAAAATTAATCTACGGCAGATCAAAAAAGTCTAGGTTGGTATTCAGCTCATCGTCATTTTTTATTCAGACTATCCGGTAGCAAAGCGACTCAGCAAACACAGCTTTGCCGTCGTGTAGCCAACGATCAACAATTGCACCGACGCTCAGGTAGGCGTCGTTTCCCGTGACAGTGTCTCGCTTCGGTAGGGGGTAGTTTAGTCCGGGTCGTTGGGGGTGGGAGAGACCAGGCGTCATCAGAGAGGATCGAAGGGGTCGGCGCAGGCGCTTCAGCCCGACGACGGGCGTCGTGGCGAGGCACGCGTCAAACGTGGAGGCTTATAGGTTAAATCCTCCCGCTCCTCGTTTTTGTCGTTTTTCCGGCATTGCCTCCTGATCCCGCCTTCAAAAGTGCCGGCGGACCAATCGGCGTCGGGCGCTGCTCGCCCGCTGCCTCCGACGGCACGGCAAGCGCCACGACGACGTCGACGGCGGCGGCGGTGGCGGCGGTGGCGACGACGCCAACGTCATCCACGGGTAACGGCAACTCGCCCGACAGATCCCGGATAGGGATGCCGCAAACGTCATACGCCAATCTAACATTGACGAAGGATCGTTCCGCTTACGCGTTAATCTCCAAGCGAAACGTCGATCGCAATAGCGCGTAAACGTTTACCCCCGGTTCGATCCTAATCGCGGTATCAAAATATCTTTTCTCACCTCTCACGTTCAACGTCGCGTAATCGAGCCTCGTGATTTGCGGCTTCCTTAGGATTGCCAAAGTGTTCCATTCTCTGATACCGGTGATTGTTGGATTGGAGAACTAGACCATAAATCGAATCGAGTCGGGCCGGTTAAAGAAGTTGGTGATAGAATAAAAAGCGTAGAAAATCAGTGATCAAAAGAAGTGACTTATGTTTTACAGTGTAGGTTTTGAATCTTAAATTGCTCCGCGTGTCTGCATAATTTTTAAATAGCCATAAGCATGTTAAAGCATTACTTTGAAATCACAATTTTTAATAAAATTAAGTTTCTCGTCACTAAAAAGAATAACATACTTTTTGAGAGAAATAAATACTATATTAAATAAGATGGCTACATTGTTAAAGAAGACTAAAAAGGATTACTGTTTAATTGATGTTTACTTGAGAAAAGAATTTTTATAAAAAAATATTTGAAATCATTTTTTTAACTTTAGTTTTAAAAACAGTTAAAAATCTTGAAAATAAGATCTTCTCTAAATTATAGGAATAAATTTACTGCGATATTTTGTTTGTTAAAATTGCTTTAATTTAATCTTTATCAAAATGAGCTGAAATTATGAATTTACTTCAGAGATATTGCATATTAAAACAAGTTAATTTCACCAGGTTGCGAGAAAGACATGTTTAAACTGCGTTTATATGTTTTATATTTTGTATTAAAATCGTTAAGTCACGGTATAAAGGAGTTATATAACGATTTTAGTGCGTTTGACATCTGATAACGAATGCTTGAGAAGGCACTATGAACGGGGCAGCGACAGTCACGGCCACTGAAGATCATCAACATCAGCAAACACAGAATGAAACGACTTCGGAACATCCACGGAGTCCCGCTAGTCCACTGAGTGCTAGACATGGTAAGATAACATATAAAGTATATTTAAATGTTAAAGATAATATCAAGATTGCAGACATACGTATAAATATTTAATGAACTTTCAAAACTTTTATACTGTGCGTGAAAATCAAATTGACTTAGATTTATAACGTTTTAACTTCTAGACGGTACTATCTATAGTTTCCATGCATGCATTTCCGCACTTTATTTATATTTGTCAGTAATTAACAAATATACACGGAGCATAATATAAATGAACAGAAAGAAGGTAAATTTTAATTAATAAATAATGTGTGTGTGTGCGTCCTTAAGAAGAATAGTGATTTATTTATTTAATTTTTAATAAATTATTAACGTTCAAAATAATTTATTATAATTTAAGATTTATTTATAACATATGTCAAACACGCGCATATCAGTGTACATACATAACATTTTCATATGCATATGTAGCATTATATAGAAAGATATAAAAACTTTTATAATTTTATAAATACCAATATAAACATAATATTTAAGTATATTTAAGAATTTTGCGAAGATTAACTGAATTTATCATTAATTTGTTTAGCTGTTTAATGTTTATATGTAAATTATTAATATTATTATTCTCCGTTGCATTTCTTTATTTAAGCTCGATAATGGATGTGATAAACTATGATACAATACGAAGGATTATCGTGCATATCAAAAAGGTTAAAAAGAAAGTATGTATTTGATGAACGCGAAATACATAGATGTGTCCACGTTATAATGCATCGTAACGTATTTCAACATTTTTAACACACGAAAATTAAGAATAAGAATAATTATCAATAAATGACAATAAAATATTGTTTATTAAGACAAAATCTAAAAAGATTGGAAAGGAAGCAGTGATTATACATATATAATATATATAATATTACAATTTTTGCTATGAATGATTGAAGACATTTAAATATATATTTTATAGTCTAATATCGTAGCGCGACATTTCTTTCACGGCATAATGTAATGGCGTAATATATTGCGTAATGTAATGCGTAAACTTACATCAAAGCGCGATTCTTCTTCCGCTCGCGTCGGGTCATCCAAGATTTGATTATTCTAATGGTATAATGGCGTTGCCTACGTGTTACCCTCTTTTTCCATTTATATCCCACCCTACGTCTGTAACTCGTATAAAAGTCCATCGCGGGGGTGAATCTGTGCGCATTCTGTCTTCTGTCCATCACTTCGTAATCCGTCGTTTCTTAACGAAATGATTCTCTTTGCCCAATTTACTAATCTTTTCACTAACTCCTTCTTCAATAATTGTGACATTTTCCAGTTTATTATAGATTGTTAATGATCCTAAACCGCACATAATTAGCACTGCTAATTAGCATATGCATTGGGTATGCATTTAGTAGAACGCAATAATCATATATTTCATAATTGTCTGCTGAACGGTGTCCTAAACGTACTTAATATCTCAACATGTTTACTCAGCAAGGTTGCTTGATTTCCAACAAATTATGACCCAACGTACCACTTACGTTGAGTATCCATCAAAACGTATTGATCAAAATGGCTGCCTCCAATATATCATTCTTTGAAACACAATATATGTACATACATATGACAATGTAATTTAAAATGTGGTACACGTGGAAAGTTCCTGCTGTCAATTACTGTCAATGGAAAATTAAAAATGTGTACAAATAATAACTCAAATATATTTTATATATAAATAGATAATATTTTCCGCATATCGTAAAAATTAGATTCTTCTATATTTACATCACATGCAATATCATAAAAGTATTTCAGCAGAACACTCAATATTGCAACTTTGCAGTTGCGTTCGGCTCTGAACGTATCCATTACGTCTCTCTGTATAGTTGTAGTATTTATTTGTATTTATTTATTACTAAATATAGTCAATATAGCTGTATTTAATATTATATATTTGCCAACGTCAAATATTATCGTCTTGATAACAGTACTTTGTTATCTATGATAGTAATAATAAAAGATTTGCACTTTCTGGCTTTTAAAAAATTAATATACATACATTTATGTTTTTTTTTTTGTATTTCTTAAATAAGAATCTATATTAAATTATATTTGTGTGTGCAACTACATAATAAAATTTATAGGTAACATACTTCTTTTAGTAAAAACGTAAGAAATGCCCACTACTGTCGCATTCGCGATACATTCATGAAATTAGCAAAGATGTATCGAAGAACAAATTTTTTTTATCTTTCTAACCAGTGCAATCCCTGGCCCCATTCACAATGACTCCCTCTAGCTTTTCCCGATGATCCTATAATACGAGGGCGCAGGTGGCGCCTTGCCATCCACCAGCATTGATATGCTAATGAAATTTGATGCCCCTGCTTTCGCGTGCGTTACTCTCGGCGCGGGTGGCTTATAGTGGGTGTGTATTTTATATTGGGCCATCATTTTTCTCCTTTCAGTTAACCCCGCGCGATCGACAGATTGCACTGGAACGAGATTTGATTAGCTTAATGCCATAATTTGCAATTGCGTGTATGTGTATATGTATACCTACGCGTTCTTAGATATATGATATACGGAAAAAACGATCACGGTTGCCGCGACCAAAAGTCGTCCATCAATACACACTTTTTGATTATAAGAACTATAATACACGATTGTGATAACCGTAAAATGCCGTATCTTAACATATGGTTGTTAAGATACGTCCATCTTATAGTCATAACAACTAAATGTATCGATGGACGAAAATTATCATTATTTCCAGTTGTGGCAATCGTGTAACATTTTTTCTGTGCAGATGTATACATAGTATGTATGAAACTAATATGAAAATGGAAAATAACGATTTTACAATTGTCTTATTTAATACTCTAGTTATGTAATGAGCAAACTATATAAATACAAAAATAATAATCGACTGTCACCGATTTATGAATGAAAAAATATTTATCGTAAAATTGATCGTATCTCAACATCTTATTTGGTAATAAAAGATATTATCATCGAACAGATCCTTTATTGTTCCAAAGACTGAAGCGCTTCAGAATATATTCTAGTAATCGACAGGATTAGGGGGGTATGTTAACGAGATCGAAAAGCTCATACGCTTACACAAAGTCACGTGAGTTCAATTACAATAAGATTAATATCGACCGCTTGACGTGATTTGATAGTGATCGAAGTTTCGACAGACGGATTGTTCGAGTGGCAAACGTGTTTGAAAATAGCAATAAGGTTTGAGTTTTCGAGACGTTGAGAAGAAGAGAAATTTTGGCTAAACGGTAAAGTATCTCTTTTTTCCGACCGCAAAGCTACTGTATTTGATAGCTTCACAGACACCCTACGGAAATCTTTGTTCTTCCTTTGCGTCCCCGAAGGCTTACCGATGGATTGCGAAGGCAAACAATATTTACATCGGGAAATGAGTTTGGAAAAAGCTCAGGAAGTAAGAGCGCTCGAATATAAATATTTATATGAAATGAATGAAGGGACCGGGACGATTCCTTTGTAACACGCGTAGGGCAACACGCGTCATTAACCTGCAGAATTACTTCAATCAAAATTTTCGGAAGCTGTCACAATTTTCCTTCCGTAAAACATACTTCTGTAATGTAAACGAATATCAATCGGAAATATTTATGTAAATCCATTAAACACATTTTGCAAACATTTTTATTTAGCGTAAATATACTTGAATTACCATCGCAGTTAAACGTCATTTTCTAACAGAGCGAATACATTTTGCACTATTTTTATTTACATCTAATAATATGTTTGTTTCAATTAAATTTAACATTTTATAAAATGCAATTACATTTTCTTCGAAATTTACAAGAATGCGGCGAGACAGTTAAATTTCTTTAAATAATGCTTGAAATGCAATACATTAGACCAATAATGTACAAACAAATATCAACGGAAAAGTATGCTGTGGCAATGAACATCTGCATGATTTAAAAATACGATTTTGGTTCTCTGCTTGGTTCGATTTTATTAGTTTCGATTTTATTATCTTCTTCTAAAATTTCCTATAATGATTATCCGATCTACTTATTAGAGTCACAATACCATAAGATACGGAAGATTAAATGAACAGTGTTATGTCTCCCCTCGGTGACAGAAGCCACGCTTAGCAAATACTCAATTTAGACTCACATCAATTCTTAGTAAGACACATAAGTATATCGTTTCAAGATGAAACTCGTCACGAAATCGCAGTCTTAAGCCTTTTGCTTGGTCTTAATAATTCTTACTTAAGCAGGGTATCGACACCAAATGGAGAAACGCTGTCCTTTAATCAAAACATCAAACTAATTTTTAATGCATAAAACCGCGTATGTATAATAAGAAGAGAGTGGAATCAAATTCGGATCCATGGATTGTTAGTCCACGGACCAAACGCGGAGCCAGCCGACGCGACGCGACACGACGCCTCGACTTTATTAGTCACGCCGCGCCGCCGGAGTCTTTAGTGAGGCACAAGATCTCACCAAAATCGTATTTGTCGGCTATTACTCGATCGAAAACTTTGTTTCGGTCTTGTTAATACTGCCTTGTTAGTACTGAGGTTAGATAAAATTCGTTTAAGATTTATTATATGGATTGACGGGATGACGCCAAAGTAACGCCTGCAAGTTTCATTGTGCTTAATTACTTCATAATCTTTATAAATCACCGTTATAAGTCACGCATTAATAACAGTTAATAATTTCAAATATATTTTATTGTTTAATTCGTGATAGTACCGCGGTAGTTTATATGTGAGCAATTAAAGATCCAAGCTAGACTGTTATAGGCTTCGTATTCGTATATTAGTTATGTTCTTACATTAACCGGTCTTTAGTATTGAATATTGTATATTTTACTGTTATTAGTTTTTCAAATTTCTTTAATTAAAATTGAATATTCAAATATTTAAATAATCTTAAAGGTACATCTGACATTTAATCACCGTTATACAAAACAGGATGACTTGTATCTATCCCGACGGAAAAGAGAAGATTCTCCTTTGTCGAAGATTACGAGAAAACTTCTAATTTGAATATCTATTTACAGATTCTTCCAGATAGAGGATCCTTCTAGCATTAAGAGGATTGTAATCTTAAATTAAATCTAGCTTACTCAGTATTTCATAGTCACATAATATTCTCCTACCTTTTAGAATTCCTTCTTGAGGCCATACGTCAGGAAAATTCTTTAAGAGGATATCGCAAAAGAGCAAAATATTTTTTTAATGCAGAAGACTCTCTAATTCAATTTCCTATAGAACCTTTCTTAATGTTTCTTTCTTACGAATAGCCCGTCCATTTTTCGTGGTGAGGTCGCGTACTTACCTCTTAGCGTATCCCCTTATTTTAGAAGCAATTTAAATAACCATAATGGAATTTCTTATAGAAAAATTTATCAGAGAATCTTTGTCAGAGCTCTACCTTTTTGTAAATAAATACGTATTTTACATACAAACATGTGCTTCATGTAAAATACTTCGCTTAGAGATGTTAAGAGGATTTCGTCACTTGTCAGCAGAACGTTTTCTTTTAGTGAATGTTAGCTGGTATGCGCAATTATTTGATGTGCGATTGGATATTTGACGACCCTTGTTTCTCGAAATCAATCAAGAATGTAGCGGGGAGTTTACGATCTGCCCTGGCTAGGGTTGGTCGCCTGAAACTGCGAAAGGGATTTTTGGGATTAAGCCGAAAGTAACGGTCGACTGCTCGAAATGAAAACGCCGAACTGATTGTGGAAAAATGATATTTTGATCATAAATCTGGAGTCTTTCATCGTGTATCGCCAAGAAGCGGTCCCGCGACCAAAAAAGATATACCTAAATGAATTGCCACAGTCAAACCTATAATTGCAGTTGAGGAAGTGATCCGATTTTATTTTTCCTCGCTTGGTTGTGATACAATATGGGGATACATAAAGAATTATATTGATTTTCATTTTCAAAATAAAGTGATTATTTAATACATGATAAATGAAACTAATTTTTATATTATATACAAAGTTGTAGAAAATTATAATGTTAAAAACTGTTAAAAACTGTTGCCTTTTTGTCTCATTGAAAATGTAATGAATTAAATTAATAGAAATATGTAAATGCCATAAGTAATTCAGCTAAATTGGAGCTCGTTATAATTAAAACTGTAATTAAAGTTATAATCACAGGTAAGCGCGAGGTAATTTAACAATCGAACGATATTTTCAATTAAATTGCGCAAGGATCAAACTAATATTATTAACAATTCCAATTTTATTTTATGTTTGTAATTTGCGTGCAAATACCTCCACAAATGCGTTTAATAAAAGTACAAAATTATTCGATGTTTCGATCTGAAATGAGGAAATACGAAGTGGGTGTCGAATTACAATAACACACTTTTTCACCATTTTTAGCGATCGCACCTTCCTTGAGAAAATCGAAAGACGCTGTCGTTGAAATGTCTCTGCAATTGTATGTATATTAAGTCTACTACAGGACTACTAATTCCTGAGTGTTAATGTTGAAGAATCCAACAATAATTTGCGAATTTATCTCTTTGCAATATAATTTTTCCTCTTCGTTCCTTTTTAAAAAACTTTGACGCCTATATGACGTCAAATAATATACATTAACTTATAATTTTTTACTCGTATTAGATCTTTTTATTGATATAAATAATTCTCAGTTATATTATAATTTATATAATTAACACGTTCTTTGAGTTCAATATGCTTTTGATACCAAACTCGCTAACTTAGACAGATTGTAACTTATAATAAGAAATTAATGTACTGTCACGTATTCGTAAAAACAATTTCATATTGTATATGATGCTGACCCCTTTATCTTCTCATGTGGAGCATAGGACGTCTACAGGCCTCTTCCACTTTTGTCCAAGGCCTATGTTCGTTTCTTGAATCAGATTGTTTTTTTTTTCCTGAATTTGCGGGTGATTGATCCACAGAATCCTATCTTACTCATTGTCAGATATTAGAGCATATATATCTACTGACATATAGGACCTACAATTTAACGCCTAATCCGAACGGTGCTGATGATCATAGATTTTTTAATCACCAGGTGGAACCATTTTTCGGCTCCTTAGACGAGAACAATCGCATTTAGACACAGGTAGAATCGAACTCAGATCTACAGATCGCCAAGTCAATCGCATCGAGTGGTGAGCCACTCGACGCCACCATATTGTATATATAATATTTAACAAGTAAAAGATATAATAAAGAGAAACAGAGTTACGAGCCAATAAATTCGTTTTTAATAAAAAAAAATAATTTGCATGTTTTCAATCAGAAAAAGAGACCTTTTCATTGTTTGCAAGTATTGAAAATATCTATCATCTCCCGGTTTAGACACGCATTTTGATTTTTTTGTATCGCTTTTATACCGTTTTTTTTTTTTACAAATCTTAAAAGTAGTTACGTTTTCTCTTCTTATTTCTTAAAATACGTTTAAGATAAACCCGAAAAAAATGATCCATGTATAATTGTACGTGATTATACATGGACATACAAAATCATGTATTAGATAATGTATAATGATAATGATAATGATGATGATAATGTATAATGATGATGTATAATGATTGAGTGTATATTCTTACATGGTCTTATACATTTTCATGTACAGATTTGTATAAAACCATACATGAATGTATGCGGATTATTATACAACCATCCATCACATGTACAATATTTCCATACAGCCGAATTTTTAATATTTGAAACTGTTCTGGGAAGATCGATCAGCAAACATGAAAATTGTTTTTCATAAATAAGGACCATCTTAATGATAATGAACCAAGTATGATCGTACATGACCATATAATATATTATACATATATATGATCATGTCAGGTCAAAACTCTGGTTTAAAAAAGAATTTTGCTGAACTTGACTAAAAATGATACAATTTCAACGGAATTGCTGAACATTTGCTAAAATTTTATTAAATGTGATTTTTTAAGTTAACTGAAAAAAAATTGATCCAAATTTTTTCTGAAATGTTGAAATTTTGTTAAAAATAAATTTCTTAACTAAAAATCGCTCTCACACACACACACGCACACACAAATTAAAATAAAATTTTTCTGAAATGCTAAAATTTAAAAATGCTGAAATTTTGATAATAAGTTTTTTAAAACGTGGAATAAGCAAAATTTTTCATCAGAATAACTCATGCATAATCATGTATAGAGTTTCCAACATGATTATAATATATGATCACATATGATCAGGTTTTTTCCCAGGAGATTATATATCATTTATTTATATTTCAGGCGAGAAATCTTTGCTATATAATAATTAAATGATTAAATAAACATACTCTTAAAAATAATTAAGTAAATAGACAAACTTACACTTTAACAATTACATTGATTATTATTGTAGTATTTCTTTTTCTCTTTTTTATCAGATCTATTAATTGTAAAAATTATGTAAATATTTTCTCATTCCACAGACTCTGGCGAGAGCAGCGTCATTTCCCCGGGTTTGCCGGAACGTTACAGTCCTTTAGGAGCGACGGGGTCTACATCGAGCCATGATCCTTACGCCTCCCGATCGGTTCAGGAATGTCCGGTACCCCTCTGCAGAGGAATGCCGACGGACTTTCCTCTAGCCCGATCACCGTATCTAACTGCGCTTGGGAACGGTCATCCGCACTTGCTGGGTCAAGTACAGCATCAGCAGCAGCAGCAACAGCAACAGCAGCAACCGCAGCAGCCACAGCATGGCAGCAAACCACCGCGTAGTCTCGGCCTCATATGCGTGGTCTGTGGCGACACTAGTTCCGGCAAACATTATGGAATACTTGCCTGCAACGGCTGCAGTGGTTTTTTCAAAAGGAGCGTTAGACGAAAGCTGATATATAGGTGAGTTTAATTCTTTATATTCAGAGGAATTGAAGGATATAGGAATAAATTGTTGGGATATATGGAGATTTCTTAGAGAAAAGGTGGTATAGTATTATGGTCACAGCGTAGATTTCATGGATTCTTCTATCTTCGTTATTAAGTAGCGAATTCTAGTGATTACTTAGGGAACATTTGTTCACTAGGTCGTAATTTACCATAACATTAATGTACCAATATACACAATAATCAGCATTTATTACAAAGTATTTTTACTTTCAAGCGTTTCGAAACGTTTTTAAGGCGCACTTTAGTATTTATAATTACACTTTCTCATGCTTCAAATTAAACGTATGTTGTTATACCAATATACGTATATTCGATGTTGTTTATTGAATATTTTTAGTGTATACATTTCGATACTTATACAAAGTTAAACGCGTTGCTGCTTCCTTTTTGAAGTTTTTGCATCAAAATAATTATATTAGTAGAATTTTAATAAGTAACATTTTTTAATCAATCAAGTTGGGCAAAAATGCGATTGCGTTTTCTACGATACGGAAGATTATATGATACAAAAGCATTGAAGAGATAACAATATTCGTTATGGTCAAATATCCTTCGCGCACAATAGTTCATCGATGCACTCGTTAACAGTCTGGCAACTCAATCCGTGATGGGAAAAGAATTGTATGCCATGGATATCATCGCTTTCGGCTTTCGAGGGCCGTCGGGCACGACGCCGCCACTTTACATTTCAGTCACGAAGCCGAGCCTGTTCATTTTTCAAAAAGCACGCACGCATGGAGGGTTAATAGCTAGCATATCGAGTGTTGCGTGCGCCTGCGTACTCCTATAACGTGGAGTGGGACAGGCGAGACCGAAACAGCCGATTCCGACTCGCGTATACGAGAAGGATCCGATGGAGATGGATGGTCGTTCCCAAGGGACAGTAATAGTTCCTCGTACGAGCGCCACCGGCTTTACCGCCGGTTCAGATATCCGGATATAACTCGTCGCCGATGCGGCAACAGCGGCCGTAGCAGCGGTTCTTCGGTTAGCTCTCGATGGGCCCCCGGCGGATTCGACATTACACCATTCTACATTGTGGCCCGGCATTATAGGATGAGTTTACTCAACTTTGCCCACATGGTTTCGGCTCAATGTTTAACTCGATATTAACCCCCGGATGATTCGTGCCACCGATAATTTCTTTTTCATTTCGACATGATTCCCTTTTTCCCCTCCTTTCCCCTCCCTTCCTCTCAATCCTCCTCCTTTTTCACCTTCTCCTCCTCTTCTCTTTCTTTTTCCTTCCTCTTTTTCCTATACTCTTCCTCACCATTCTCTATTTTCCAGCAGACAAACTGACATTACTTACCATTTTGACGTCAAAGTAGTGACTACTGTTTGTTGAATTGTAATATCCACATTTGACTGACGAATATATTAAAGGAATAAAATACATTAAATGATGAAAGAAATAACATTTAGTGAAAAATAAATATATTAGATGCAGCTCTCAAAGTTCCCATTTTTTGAACACAAAGCAGAGGCAAGGAAGACACAGCCTTTGTTGTTGGAGTAGTAACATTTGCGTGCGAGAGTTCAAGTACAAGCCCCGCGGGAGCCTGTGCGAACATTTCGTTCTTGTCCACGCACGATGCACTTAATTGCATCTAACCGATCCATGAGGATTTGCGCTAATCCGACGATTGTGACGGCGCGCCATCACGGCGAATCGCGTCGGGACGCATCTGTCGTATTTCGGTCCCCTCTCTGCGGATAATTGGTTATCTGTGCGGAGGCTCTTCAGTCTTTACTGCATTATAACTGCCCGACGAGAGTGAAACGGCATCCTCTCGTCTTTCTATTTTCGCAAATGACAAAATTAAATATCGCACAGTGATCTAAAATTCGCAAAAGCTGGCCAAAAATCAAATTTTCAAAGATTCATTTCAATTTTCTTTCTTGATGTATTATCCCATATATCCGTTACATGATATATGTATAATAATTCTTTGTTTGCTAAACAAAATAATTTAAAAGTACCAGTACCGAGCTTAACAATTTGATACGCGTTTTAAGAATACAGTATTGTGTTTGCTGATACAACATTAATAATATAGATACAGATTTTTAATTCATTTACATTTTACGTAATGCACTAATAATAGTTTAGTTTAATCCATAAATGACATTTAAGTGCAAATTCTCATAAGCAAAATTGCCAACTTGATGTGTTATACTTGAAAAAATTCGTTTTATCCTTAGCTCTCAATTACCCACTAATTAATTTCACATTTATTATTATTGGTTTTATTTAATACAGTTTTGAATGAGAGAATAACATTTCGTTTTATAAAAATATAATATTACCAATCGATTATTTTGAAAATTTTACAACGCAAGAGTTTTACTTTAATTTCGTTTTTAACTTTCTGCAGAAATATATAATAAAACATTAAAAACGCTCGTTACAAATTTGTACCAAAGTGTTTTTTGAATATAATAATGCCTTTTAATCCTTAAAGTATACGTCCATTTTGAGCGCAACGAATGCTCATTACAAAAAATAAAATAAGTTTCTTTTATAAATGTTTGAATATCAATTATAATCCTATAGTACACTATAATTCAATTATCATCTTGTAACAATACTTTAGATAAATTGTACAAAGACATAAATCGAACACAATACAAAATCAATTTTGTTACTCGGACGATACGAAGATAGAAGAAAAATGACAGTAAGATCATGTTATTTGCATTAACATTTGCGTCATCACATTTAAGAAAGACTATTCCGTATAGAAAATACAATAAAGGATTTAACCATCGATACAGCTTAATCAACTCCTCCCTACTCAATTTCTATACTAACATATGATAAAATCTAAAAAAATAATTTATAAAGTAACATTTCCAACTCTAATATAAATAATGTATAGGTAATTATGTAATATATATAGAAGGTCGCCTGGATATATCGCCTTGACATATGTTGTCAAGGTCATAACTTCAAGCGACCTTCAGAAAGTTTTAAGGTCTTCGGCACTCGTTATTCTTTAAAAAGTTATTAACAAAAAAAGTTTAAAAAATAACGTATTATAATATTACAAATTATCCTATACTTTCCCTTGCTTACGTAAAGGCTTTCCACGCGAAATAAGATCCACTTCACCTTTCCCCTACCTAGGGACGCACGACTTTCCACGCAAAGCAGGGTTCATTCCACCCTTTCCTCCCTTCTTAGGAATGCACGACTTTTTATGCGGGTAAATCTTACTTTGCAAGTCGCACGCCTAGGCAAAGAGGGAGGGAACCCTCTTCGCGTGGAAAGACGTGTATCCCTAAGCAGAATATCTTTATTTCAATATTTTTATATGCAAAATAAGTAGAGAAATCATATTAAACAAAAAAGTTAAATAACTCAATTTTTTATTATAAATTAATATGACTTTCTTTTATCGCGACTCCATCTAGAAAAGAAAATAAGTTTTGCTAATACAATAACTATCATAACAATAAAAGTCAAATTAGAAGTTATGACCGTCGTTTATTATTTATTTATATTATTAAAAATGTTATGGATTGTAATCTTTTAACAACGTGAATGTATTATTATATTATAATAACAATGAAAAGAAAGAAAATCCTATAGCATGCGATTATTTTGAAATTATTTAATAACAATTTGTAGAAATTTATGTAATAAATTAATACAGAATTCAACTGTACTTAACATTCAATAAAATGTAGATTTGCTTTCCTTATCATTAATGTGAAAGGATCATACTTAATGCGCTGTTTATTTGACAATTATAATACATTTATGCTACACGTAACTGACATGGCTGCACATGAATCTAGATATTCGTGTTATCTCGCATATGCACTCATACTTGTAATTCCTCATGAATTATCACAGAAATTCTTATCAAAATACAGAAAATATTATAATTCGAGATTAGACTTACGAGAATAAATCAAATTAATTAAGAAAAAGAAATTGTATTTTCAGTCAGAGCGGATTTCAATGCTTAATTGTTTTGCGATATGAATTTATATATACATATCCAATTCTGCAAACCTGCGTCGACATCTTTTACAATCTTGAAGCGCAAGGATATAATTAGAGTAGTAACATCACACTTAAATTGACAAGCTATTTAACAATTTTTGATGCTAATGAGCATTTAATGAGGATATTAATATAATTACATATTTTCTCTCTCTCTCCCTCTCTTTTTACTTTAAAACGAGAGACACAAGTTTTATGTTTTACTTAAATTTTGTAGAAAAATATTAACTTAGCTGAAATTCAACCCGGATCTACCGTGCGGACGTCCTTCCAATTCGATCACCGGGATTTCAGTAAAATTCCTTGCAACAAATTATTGCGAAGAATATTATTGAAATCTCGATGATCGAATTGGAAGGACGTTCGCGCGGAATACGGGAAATCCAGTGGGAATCACGGCTAAGGTAATATTTTTCGCAAAATAAAATTATTTGCATTTTTTAAGAATCTTATTAACATTAAATTATTAGTACTTTTAAAGATTGCAGTGTTCAATAACATCAAGAATTATTAATTTATCAATTTAATATGTGATATTATACTACTCTAGTTCTGTTCACATATGATTGTGTTTTAAGACTAAAAATGACCTTGATGCGCTATTTGCAGAATTGAATTTGTATAATGTAAATTCATACTGATATATTTAAACATTAAGGTTTGCTTTAACCGAAACTAGAATTTCTCTTTCTTAATTTAACAAAAAATATTGTTTTCGTTTAAAATAAAAAAAAATTTGTTTACCATAATTTTAATGTATATGCTTACATTTACATGAAAGACCAACTTTAAATATACAAAGTTCATATCTTTTGCATTTTACAATTTTTTGAACAGTAGCATATAACGACATACCATTATTTTTAGGCATCGGCTTAATCGCACCTATTATGCTTTTGTCCTTTCCGCAAAGTACACCCTAGCCGCGTATGAGAGAATTAATGAAGCTTCCTGCCAGCGGTTATCGCTAAATCGCTGTTAGCGCAATTTTAACAAACGTCAGTCACAAGAAATCGAACGCTATCTTGTCCTGAGGCGGTGTAACACGAAGGGTCCGCCAACAGAACCAGTCTCTTGGCGTGGTGCCGTCACGTCAGCGGGGGGTTCACCGTGCAAATTGATTTGCGTTCACACCCCAGTGGATCCACGGGGTACAAGACTAGTACCCTCCTGCGAGGACCCCCTCCTGTATTCATCCTTCAGAAGCACATCATACATTTATTTACGCATCTCTCTGTTCTATGAGCAGCTGGCATTGTTCGCCTCATTGAATTACCGGAAGCATGTGCTGCCGGTTATCACGCCCGTCGATTGCCTTGTTTCTTGTTGTCGGATGCACGTCGTGGATGCGCTGGATATGCATTGTTTATTGCTAATATCGTCCAGCAAAGCGACAGATTCGATGTAACCCTTTAACTAATAAGCCTCTATTAAACTATCTTTCGGATTTAACATGCTATTATGAATACTAAGAGGAGATAAATGATGCGTATTGAACTATACAGGATGTCCTTGTATAAGTGCAGGCCACCCCTCTTTATTTCGTAATCTAAGAATCTAACAGAGATGGATCTGATAAATATGGTCTCAAATTAAACGGTTTTAACTAAACTTTATCGTCAGCACAGTGGTGGTCACTAAAAAAAAATTATTTATGGGAGTACAAATTAGTTCGGTCCGTTTTCCAAAAGATGATCGCGTCCAAAGACTAGTCATTTTTTCGAAATGGAATTCGAAAATTTCCTGAGAGATGGGAAAAAGTAATAGCCAGCGATGGACAATACTTTAATTAATCTGTTCATTCATTTTATTTTGAAATAAATGCATTTTTGAACACAAAAAATAAACCGAACTAATTTGTACACCTATATTAAAGAACGGAGATATATATTGTATATAACTTCTGTACAATAAAGTAAATATTTCGATATAATAAAAAAGTTGTACCGTCCGTTCTAACGATACATGATATAAGTAAATTATTTTACAAATTATACAGACTATTTTGATTTAAACTTTTACGAACGATTAATACCTTTTCTTGACTTGTGTTGTGGCCAACTTCCGACTCTCGCATTAATTAGGTGATAACAGGTTATTTCGCATTCCATACTCCAATATGTCCTTAATGTAGCTTCCACTCATTCCAGTAGAAGCTACGACAGTAGCATGTTGGAGTATATTGGAGCATGCGACGCAAACAAATCTGTTATCGTCTAATTAATATGAAAGTCAGAAAATGCGGACGACTACAATCTTTTAATTTTGGCCTTGCGATGCAACAGGCTGAAACTAAAAGATAGCAATTGTAAAATTTTAATCCAAAATATCCGATATAATTTGTAAAACAGTTTTGTTATATCACGCATTGTTGTATTCGTTAGAACGGATACTACAACTTTGTTATATCAAGTATTTACTTTATCGTCAAAAATTATTACGCAAATCTTTCTATTCTGTAACATAAATATAATTTTTTTCAGTGGTCATTTTACTTACAATAAAGTTTAGTTAGAACCGTTTAATTTAAGACTATACTTATCAAGTCTATCTCTGTTAGTTCACAAGATAAAAAGAGCTACGGAGTATAATGCATTGGAAAAGATTATAAATAAATAATACAAAGTTTATTATTATTATTATTAAGGAGCATAAATATGAGAATTAATAATTTTTTATTTAATCTGTTCCGAGAAGTACAGAGTTATATTACTTTATATTACTTATTGTAAATTGTTAATCCTTAAAAATCATATAAAATATTGTATATATTTGATAAATTCGTAAAATTATTTCCCTCTTACTCTTATTTATTATAAAAATAATGATTCTAAGCTTGAATGACGTCGAATTCTAATAAGTTTGTCATCCTTCGCAGGATCATTCAATCCTTGACGACAACGTTTCATCAACAATCGTCGTAACTCCGTAGCTTTTGTCCCTCGCGGAAAGTTGAAGAAATTCGGGCGCACTTGTCGGAAATCCGGGGTGCGCACTCTTCGGGACGTGGTGCTAAATTCGATTACTTTCATTGTTGAGATAACTCAGTTATCCCTCCGAGCTGACTAACGTAAAGAGGCGACTGTCCGGGGTCACGTACCTTCTTCTTATCCCTCTTAATCTCGTCCAATTCAACGACAGCGTCCCTGCCATTTCGTTATCAAACCTTAAAGGAGTCCTATTTTCCTTCCCTTGTTATATACGGCAAACCTCTGTGATTTGAAACCGAAAATCTTTACGCAATCCAGGTTGAATCATAGGTGTGAATACAACTTTCAAACATCGAAGTAGATGTTTCATCTTTACATCAAGGAATAGTTAAAAAATGGAGTCACATAAATGTAGCGAAATCACACATTTAAAGGAAAATGCAACTGCCGAGAGGCCTCCTCGTAAAAAAAAAAAACAAATCTGCAATAGTATGCATCTGTAATAACGTGGATGCGAAAAACTATTGATTTGATAATTATACTATTAATTATACACTATACTATTAATTATACATTCCGTTTTGTTAGATTTTAGTAATATTATAAATTTATGTATTATAGCTTCCAAATTATATGTATATTTAAAATATATATATAATTATATTTCATACTTATGTATACATATTTACCTATATATGTATCTATATGTATAAACCTACCAATATATAAATAAAATTTATTTTTTGTAATTGCATATATATATTATGAATAATAATATCTTATGGTATTTAATAATAGAATATTTTTAAACATTATATGATACTGGATACAGATCAAAAACTTTAACGATTTCAGACTAATGTCGTCTCTGAGACCGAGCGTCGCGCGCTACGATAAAACAGCAATGAAATGAGGAGTAGGAATGGATGATAATATGAATACCGACACATTTCAATTTTAAACCAAAAGTACCCGATTCTGCCCCTGTATTCTGTAGCTCGTTATGTAATCGTTATGAACAAATAATGACTGCATAACGAGAACAAAGACCCTCGACAACTCGGATTCTATATATATATATATATATATATATATATATCTCAGATATATGTATATATTTGATTTTGCAAACCGAGTGCCGAAACAATACTTTTTCTGGATATTCCATATTTCATGTGGACATCCTCACCATTCACAATCATCAAAGTTTCAATAATAATTGTTGTAATAACCAAAAATAGTAAAAAAAAAGAAAACAGTTATAATTTGAAACAGATCGATGTGTGTGTAAGAATGAATATAATTAAAATAAGAAAACTCCCCCCTATTCTAAGATTAAAGCAGATCTCAGTACTTAACATTTATGTGTAAATTTATATACATTGCACATTCTGCAAACCGCGCACCAACATTTTTTTCAATCTTATAAAACGTGCAATCATGAGCCGTACTGAAGTAACATTGCATACTAAATTGTCAAGCAATTCAATAATTTTTTACGTTAATAAACATCTTTATAAGAATATTAATAATCTGATATTAATGAGAATCTTAAAATTATAATTAATAAAATTATAACAAAATTATAATAAATTATACAACAAAATTTATTTTAACAATCAAACTGAATCAATAATAACCTTTAATTTTCAATATATAGCATCTTGTTTTAATTAAAGCCAATTTCTAATAATCACAAAATTTTAGAAAAAAATATCTATAAAGATAAAACAGTTTCGAGCAAAATGTGTTTTGGTCACATTGTTTTTTCTAAATAAAGGTGCCAAAACTGTGAAAGTAACATCTATCTTTTAAATGGAATAATATGATTCTCTTTTATATAATATGATTCCTCTAACAATTTTATAGATAAAAGTAATAAAATAAAAATATGAAAAAACCAATAATTTACGACACAATATAATTATTATTATATCTACTTTATTCTGGCACATATTGACATAAAATGTTAAATATCTCGTAAACCGTTTCGTAATTTTTTAATAATTGTACCTTAATACATTTATAAACAGAATAATGAAATAAATCAATTTGTGAAAAAAAACATATAATAAAATTGTTTATAAAAATATAAATAGGCAAAATGGGTATTTTTTTTAAATATGTAATTACGTGTTTTTTTTTTATATTAACTGACTTCTCTCGTTATTGCATTTATAAAATTATTAAAGGACTATTTTTAAAAAATCAATAGATTACGAAATATTTAACATTATATGTCAACATGTGTTAGAATAAAGTATAAATTACCTTATATTGGTTTTTTAATATTTCTACCTTAATGCTTTTATTCAGCTCGATAAACATCACCCCGCGACGCCGGCATCGGATTTTCCGTTTACGGTACGCCGAGATTAAAAATTTTTTTTTAATATTTCATAGATCTGCTTTAAAAAGAACAAAACTGTACTGCATCTTTTGTGTGTCTGACATTAATCGTTCCGGCATCACATAGCCTCTTGTTCTTTTGTTTACTTTAGTTCGCGCACCACGCGTATCTCTTTAATTAACAGTATTGTGTGGCGTAAACGGAAAGTTAAACAAAATAGGTTCGAATAATAATATTATGCAAACTATAATCAGAGAAAGCATATTGTGTAAAAAAATTATATAGTTCCATTTCAAAAAGCGAGGATGATCGTTATACTTTTTTGGTACCTCCACATAAAACGGACCAAAATACGCCTTCTTCAAAACGCGCGCGCGTATGTATGTATATATGTCTAAAACATTTTTTTCTAAAACCTCGTGATTTTCAGAAATTAGCTGTTTTAATTAAAATGGAACACCCTGCATTTGTATAATTACATATAATTGTGTAAATTACTATATGTTTAATTATATATGGATATATATATACTATTAGATATTGTTTACACAATTATATGTATATTTATATTTAGTATCTTTTATATACCTATAGTCATACATATATATAATGTTTTATATTTAAATATAACTGTATATGTGTATATATAGGTCATTTTTCCTAAATTTATATGTTAAAAATTCCTGTAGCAGGAATAGCACACATTTAAAGTATTAAAATAAATTAAATGTTACATATTTTTTATACAGATGTCAAGCTGGTACCGGAAGATGCGTTGTGGACAAAGCGCATCGAAATCAGTGTCAGGCTTGTCGTTTGAAGAAATGTATGCAAATGGGAATGAATAAGGATGGTGAGTGACAACATATGTATCTTCAACTAATTTCAGCGAGAAATTCAAAATTTTTAATTATGTTCAAAAAATAATTATAATAGAAGAAAAAAGAAAGATATAGAGGTCGAGTAAAATTATGAATGTAGCGTTGTATGTATATTAATGTGTGTATGTATGAAAATGACCCAATCTAAAATTCATTTTGTTTTGCGTTTATTAATTATAAATAGTCAAATGTTCAGTTTGAGATTTTTATAAAAATTGCACTACATAATATAACAAAGATTTTTTATATTAAAATATAAAATACAATACAATAAAATATATTTATAATAATAAATACGCTAAATAAAATAATAATAAATATAATAAAGGATGTTTAAAAAAAAAAGATATAGATGTTAAAATTTATTAAAAAGGTTGCATTTTTCAATTCAATATATAATGTGTGACGATATTAATAGATTAAGATAATAAAGTCGGTGCCGTACAATTTTCAAGTAGTCGTATGTGATTTCTCGAATAAAAATCGACGTGTTGCTGCGACGCGATCAGATTCAATCGAAAAGATCTCCCTTTGCGACATCGAGTTCGGCAATAAGAAAGTTATCAACGGCACGACGCTGAAGGCCGAAACGGGAATGTAGGAAGGGAAGAATAAGAGAAAGACGATGAGACAGGTGCGCGCCCGTGTCTCGCCGGGAGGCATTAGGAATTGAATCGGAGGATGTTCGGAACAGCCCAGACTTCCGCTTGTACAAGCTCTCACCCCGCCTTTATCCAGTTATTTATGTCGCGAACATAAAGGGTCCGCCGAATTCCACTTTCCTACCGCTGATTGATTCCGGTATTATCCACGAAAATGGATAATCCGGCGGATCCATAACTCCTATTCGGTGACAATGTCTCGAGAACTCGCAATGAGATCCCAATACCTTTGTAAGGATGATCGACGCGAGGCGATACCAATAACGTGTCATTCTGATCTGTTGATTGATCAATTCTTTCTTTTTAGGAAGAACGTCTTCTTAAAAGGGTAAAAGAGAACGCGCGAAAAAAATTAAAATCGATCTCTTTTTTGTCTATAATATTACTAACAATAAATGACAGAAGGTGCGACAGAAGTGATAAAGCATTCGATAATCTAAAAATGACTTATAAGAAAAATGACAATTAAAAATAAGATGCACACATATTAAATTAATAGAACACAATGAGAGATGTCGAAGTACATCAGAAACTGAAATCGTGCAAGTTGCTCTTGACAATAAAATTTTTACAATTCTCGCGGATCTATACGCATTTGGCGCTCTTCAGATTTACATGGGGAAGGTGAGCGGAATAATTACGACAAGCCATATTAGTGCGCGTGAAAGACACTCTTGTGTCACAAGCACCAAAAAGGAGACTCGTGGCGTCCGCCGTACTTTAATGGTCGCGCGATTAGGGCACTTATTGTCGGCGAGCCTGGCGCAATTTTTCCCGGGTTCCCTTTTAGCAGCGGCTCGGCAACGAGCGCGCAGTAATTTCGTAATAATAAAAAGCGTGTCGGCTCGCTTTACCTCCGGCGTGCAACCTGCTGAGCGGCTTAATGGGGTCCTCTTGTTTCGTCGGACCTCCGTTTCTTCTCCTTCTCTCTCGATCCTCGTCGCTCTCACTGTCCTCGCGACATGTTTCACACTAGAAAAGATAAACGCCCCGTATACGCTCTTGTTTCCATTTAATTTGCATTCACTTCGCTGCGAGAGGCCGTCCTGCTTTCTGACCACCCCTTTTCTCAACTTCTTCGCTTTTTTAATTGACAATCCCTTCGGTCATTACTGTCTACAGAATTCTTCATCATTATTTTTATTATTTTAATTCTTAACGCGGATAATGAATTCTCTCTTCACAATTCTATCTTGTAAGAATATTTTTAAAAACTACTATATTGATCATTTGAATTTATTTTCCATTAACCATTTTGTAAATATTATAATAACTAAATTAATAAAAAAAAAATAATACACGCTACAGTATATATAAATCTCACATATATACAATGTAAAAAGATTATAAAAAAGAATATTATCTTTCTCTAGTTTTTTCGATATTAGCAATTAGATAGCAAATGAATTATGAAAGTTGATTATTAAATAATTGTAAGTAACGATCATTGAAAGCGTAATATTATTGCTCATATCCGCAGGTACAGTTTTATCGTTATCCCTCGTAACATTTTTTTGTTCAGATTCTCGCACCAGAATACGCGAAACACCCTCGTGCAGATTATTTCTCTCATTTGCATTGTCGCCGCACCGCAGGAGAGCACCCTTTGCCCGATATTGTCCCCGCTTGTCCTTAGTCCTTTCTGGTTATCTCCATCGATGAAGTCGCGAACGGGAAGCGCCGAAGGGTGCAAACGAGTCTCCGCGTGCGCAATAGACGGTCGGCTGCACGTTGCATACGTTTATTTCCTCCAATTAACCCTTCGGGATTCGTCGAAGGCCACGCGACTGTCGCTAACGACCGCAATGTTTACAGCGGCAACGAAGACACAACGAACACTTCGCTACGGCGAACCTCACGAGAATGAGCTTGCAAATGCGCTTGATTGGCTCGCGTGAATAAAAACGACGGCGCTTTCGCGTTAACCCTGGTGATCCCAATCGTTTATTTCTTCAAGTTATTTACGGAATATTTTAGAGAAAAGAACACACGAGATATCACGATCAAGTGATTCTTTTTTTTCATGTAGAGTGGTATACATAGATCAGATTACCTTTAATCAAAACGTAGAAAAAATAGTAGAGGTTTTTAGTAAAAAGAAATTTTAAGGAATTTTGAGAATTTATCGCGTATTTGCAAAATTCGTTACCACTGAATCTCTCTCTCTCTCTCTCTCTCTCTCTCTCTTTTTCTTGGACCACTAACTTTGAAGAACATACTGATATTGATATTTCAATTTTGAAAAAAAGCTTATGTATTTATTATTTATCAATTATACTTCTTACAATGAATAGAAATGTAATAATTATCATCGTAATCGGAAATATTTTTATTCTCTCATGGATGATTGATAAATAAAACTCTTAGGTGATCATACTGCATTACGTATTACAAACAATAAGCGTTGCTAGTTTGCTGCATGCCTTGTTGAATTCACGCGTGTCAGATGCAGACCGCCAGCGTGATATAACATGGCGTTACGTGAGTTTGACGAGAGGGCGGCGGGCAACCGCAAACCCTCGTCGTTCCCCATTCCCTTGAATCCGTTCAACTAATATTTCAATAATGTTTCAATCATTCACGAATTTGAAAAGCGGCACAACGCTCTTATTGTTCATCGAGCGCATTCGTCGTTTACAATACGCTTTCGTTCGAAGAGTTGCCAGTTTTTTTTTCCGAAAATGAACAAAAAAGGAAAAAAAAATTGAAAAAGTGATCGTGCGACACGATGAATATCTATCGTAAAAATTTCACCGCGCTATGTTACGATATGTCGTTAGCAATCAATTGGAAAAACGATTCGATTTTTAACAAAATACCGCAGTTTTGCAAATACCACGCTGATTTTATTTACTACCTCTTCTCTCTTATTATGGTTGATTCGTACATATATAGAAAATAGTTACAGAAAGTTCAAGTTTAACTTTATGTTTTTCTATCACAACAACCCATAATCATTCTACGTTTGTTTCACTGCAACTTATTGTATCATGTACACCAGTTTATAGAATGCAAGAATATACAAAACAGACCTAAAATTATAATGATACAGCAGCGCTGACAGCGCGCGTTCCACAAACGCAGTCTATATGTCATTTAAATATTAAATACTTTTGCGAAAGTGTTCAAAATGAATAATTAAAATCAAAATATACCCCGTGTACATACAGATATGTATTGTATATACATGTATACATATGAGTATATGTTTTTGTATTTGTGTTCATGTATATGTATGTATACATATATTATATTTATAAACATGAGCAAATAAACAATTGTAGCTGTTCAGAATGAACGTCAACCAAGGAATACTGCCACCATCAGACCGGAAGCGCTCGTAGAGATGGATCAAGAACGAGCTCTACGCGAAGCTGCCGTCGCCGTAGGTGTCTTTGGGTAAGTAATTATTTGTTTAATTCTATATAGTTACTCTGATTAACTTGCTAATCTAATCTTATCGCTGTATGGTTACATTTAAAAAATAAATTATTAAACATTAGAAATCAATGATTAAAAAAAAAGCGGAAGAGTCAATAGCTGAAATAAACGAGATTGTGTTCAACAAAATCTCACTAAAACGTATCGCTGAGTTATTAACCATAACTGAGACCATCACACAAATCGGCGATGTTATCTCGAAAACGTATCCGAAACTCTCGGAACGCCATTACTTCGAAAGGGCAAAAGTGTTGAATGTTGGCATACTTGCGAATCACGTTTTCAAGACTGTACAAAATTTCAATATAGACACGGTCGATTAGAGAACGGTAAGCGATGGAGACAACGATCGATAATCACTTGTCGACGGATGCAACGGCAAGAGCAACGAGGGCCGACGACGTTGTTGGCACGTTTGATCTTCTGCTGCGCACCAAGCTTACCTTTCGCCGTTGTGAGCGACACGCCGAGCGTGATCTATCATGAAAAATTACCTTTGACTAGCAGCCCGAGGCATAGCGTTTTTCAGGTAACCGGCTGTCCAGGTTGGAACTAATGGAAAATCCATAGAGCGCCAAGGGGTGAATGTTAAAAGCGACGGTTGGCGTCCTGACGCGGCGCAGCGCGTCATTCTCGGCGAGTTATCATACCGTGCGCGTTACACAAGCGACCAATCTTCCTGTGATATAAGCTTATTCTCACTTCAAGAATGTAACAAATTAATCTGTGTTACATTCTTAAACATTTAAAAAGTCAAAGGATTGAGAGTCGAAAGGGATACCTCCAGAAGAATTTTTTGATTAATAAATCGTGTATATATATCAAATCAACTAATTTCTACAAATTTGCAAGAGGAAATTTTATATTTTAATACAAAATATGTAAAAGATTACTTTTTTTTTTCTATAGTTGTAGTATAATTCAATTAATTCAAAAAAGTTTAACAAATTTAAGTTGGCGTCGACTGGGACGTTTTAAAAAATTGTGAAACAAAGAATTAAATGAGTTAAAATGGAGCATCTTTGATAATGGATGCGTATCTGTGTTAATGCTAGAGTTTGAAACGTATTTACGTAATTGGATATATAATCTGTGTATTGTTATAAAACGATTCACACTCCGGCCATTTGGTTCTACAGAACGATTTGATACGAATCATGAGAGAAGAGAGAGATCGTTTCTATTAAAATCAACCATTCGATCGCGTAAACATGAAGCTTTGAAACTTGCATTGGAGCAGACAAGCGTATAATCGTCAATAACCCCAGAATCTATAATTACACATAAATTAATGTCGACTCGAGGTTATTGTTACAGTTATGAGCTGACTATAATCTGCTTCATTGAGAAGACAAGACCGAGAATGACAAGAAGATATTAATCGTGTTGTAATCAGAAAGAGTTATCTTACTCTCTCGTTGCAAGAAATATTTACACAAAGTTTTACGGAAATAATAAGCAATATTTATTCCATGTACAATAAAGAGCTAAAAAAATGTGGCTATAAATGGATTTGAGCATTACACGCTTTTCGTCACGCGAGTAATCGAAACTTCCTAATAAATAACATCACTTTCCGACTACAGATTATGCATTTCGTCAAAGTTTATTTAGAAGTACTAACTGATATTCTTAACTCATTGTCAGTAATTATCTTGATCATTTGTTAACTATTTGAATAAGCAATTTGAAATAAACAATTTATCTTTTACATTTTGCGTTATTTGTTACTTTTATTTTCTCTGAAGAATATCTGACGATTAAGTATGGCACAACAGAGATGAATGTGTACCTCACAAATACGTTTTCCTATATAATTTTCAAATAACCGTCGTGTAATCGCGTATTAAGATGATTAAATAATTTCAGATCTTTTAGTCATTTTAGTATATATATAAAAGTGAATTGTAGTCTTTCAATTTTTGTTTATAGTTATACCAATTTTGCAAACCCAGAAATATATATATGTATGACGAAATGGAAACAAAAATTATTTACTTCTCAAATAGTACAAAGAAAAGACGTCTATTAATAAATATCTAAAGAAGAGTCTCTCTTCCGCGCTTTTACGACACTTCACTTAGAAGTTTATGATATTCAAATCAAAATTAATAGCAAAGAGATTGCGCGGAAATGAAGTATCCCTTAAGTAACAGAAGGGTTAAACGCAGCATCTCTGCGTGTGTATGTCTCTACGCACAGTGTATTCCTGTATAATATACGTGTACAAAATATATATATATATTATACGTCTCATGTGTGAAACTTCCAAATAGAGGCTTTACTACACGACTATCTTTGCACGATCGTCGAATTCAGCCGCTCCGTATCGCGACTAGCATAAGTCAATAGCATCACCGCTAATGATGCTTGCGAAGATCGCTCGGGCTCGATCAGCGGACGACATCGATTTATCGATCTCGCGACACCGATGATGCAGTTCATTGTTCTCCGGACACTCGCCAATCTTTCTCTCAAGATATGTCGCCGGAATCGGCATCATCGATCTTACGTCGCTCTCAGATTTGACAAACTTTTGCGCGCTGTCCACGATGTATTGCGGCAATTCGGCGTCCACCTTGTAGACGCCCCGTTTGAGATTCTCTGACTTGGTCTGCCTAATGACGGATGTTATGCATCGCTTAATGTCTGCGCTTACGATTTGCTGCGATTCCAATGTCCTGTCGTACGGATATTTGCCGGCAACGTTCTCTAATAGCTCTAGAAGCCGATCGAATGACAAGCATATCTCGTCCAAGGACTGCTGGCTGACTAGCAGGTAACCTCTAGTCTCGTTTTCCTTCTTCTGCAGAGCACATTCCAGCTTGACCAAGTTGTCTTGTGCCGATCGCAGGTTCATCTCGGCGGCTTCGCGACGCGCTCGTTCTTCAACAAGCAAAAGATCGGTTCGTTTGGTCTCCTTCAGAAGACGATCGTGTTCTGCTTGAGCTTCCGCCAATTGCCTGAGAATACATTGGATTTCTTCTGAATCACTCTGCTGGTTCACACTTTGCATACCAACGTCTATCTTGGGAGAATCAAAACTCTTCAAACTTGTCTCGTCGGAACATTTTACGGTATCTTTGTGTTTCGATTGCGCCCCGACGTCGCAATCGACGCGATTCACCGCGGGCTGAATACGAGATTGAAGATCCAAATGAAGAGAGACCTTGGGCATCGTTCGTACATTGTTGATCATTTGCGAATGGATTGAATCGCGTTGTTGAGTTATATTACGAAAGTCCGGCGGTAAAGGTCGAATCTTCATTTTTGTCGATAACAGCGATATTGGAACTGTTCTTCTCGGTGGAATTATCTGACACGGTCGCTTTGTGTATTTAGTAAAGACACTTCGCGCTTTCACAAGCTTCGTAGTGTCCTCGTTCTCACTACCTCTTCGAATATCAGTCGATACGATTTTCTTATCCTTTGGCGTTAAACCCATCCACTTGTATTCCGATTTTCCCTCAACATCATTCTTCACTAATCTTCTCATCACCTCCGTCGCGAGCTCGTCGTTTAGGTTCACGTTCTTCCTCACGTCGAGTACTATCAGCGTGCTATTCTGGTCAAGTAAGTTCAGCAAATCCGCGCCGATTTGATCCGTCAAGCCACAATGCTGAAGATCCAGCGCTTTCATCCACAAACTGTCGCGTATTGCCTCAATCATTTCCATAACGGCGCAATTCCCCAGATGCGGATTATCGTTTAACGTCAGCCGACGTAGCCCAGGCATCGTGTCGAAATTGGGCTCGCGGTATCTCAGCGATTGTTTCCAGGTGTCGTGGTACAATGCCAATTTCTGTCTTGAGAGCGCGGACGCTAATGCGCTGCCACTGCTCGGTGTAAGGTCGCAGTAACTAAGATTCAATGACTTCACGCTGCGTATGTCCGCTATCGTTCGACAGATCAATTCGCAGCCGTTGTCGCCGATGTAACAACGTCGAAGAGATAAATGATGTAGAGTCTGTGTTCCCGACAGGCCAACGCAGAGCACCGCAATGCAATCCGGTGGAAATGGGATACCTTCGAGTTCCAAGTGCGTGAGACTGGGTGAATTCCTCACACATTGGCCGATACTCTGTGACAGCCACTCCAACAAATAACGTGTGAGAACCACCGGAGCTTTACCCATTGCTCGCGCTTTATCCTCGGAATTAATCTCTTCTAACGGTTTGCGGCATTGATACCTGGCAGAAACTTTGTAGCATAAGTATTTATGACTTTTTTATATCGAGATTGTGAACGAATTTAAGGATAAATTATATACTTCGCTGATATGTATCCTCAATATCATTTGTTGCAAGTTTAGGGTGTACTTTGAAATAAAAGATTGACACGATAAAATAAAAAGGAAATAATTAAAATATATTTAAACCAAATATATATTTAGCGTAAATAAAAAGAAAAATAACACTTAAATGTATGTGCGAATTTTTGGTCACAAGCACCTAAAATAATACCATCGGATTTGCAACCAGTACATAAAGATCAATTAATGAACATTAAAGATAAAAGAGGAATAAAAAGTATCAAAGTCAATTTGATTTGCAACCTGCTATGCACGCTGATGGATTTGAGCGAGCGATCGAGAGAAAGTGAGTTCAAGATCGGTCTCCAGTCGTCCATTTTGATACGATCGGTAGTGAAGTCCAGATTATGTGGCAAGGTCACACATATCACCGGCAACGGTCGCAATCGTTGCTGCTTACACAGTTCCATATAGCAACTGGCGAAGTTTCTGCCAGCCGGAATCGCCATTCTTTGTGGCGAACCCGGTCCGACCGCATCGATCTTCCGTCGGTGTCGCGACGGAATCTCACCCTCGAGCGTCGTAATGGTGCCGATAATTTCGCCTCCAGAATTACGAATTACCTCGTCCGTTGCTGTAAATCGATACAATATAGCGACACGTCTTATTTCTAGACACATACTTAGCTAAATGCCAAAATATATTTAAAATTCAGTACAGTCGAGAAACAGGAAATTTACCTTTGCCGTTGCTGCTTTGCTTGAGGATCAACCGCGATCTCACCGCGAAACGTCATCTGCACCATCAAATTTGCAATGGAAATAACTGCGAGAATTGGGTTCGTTAAAAGGAATCTTATTATGAAAGCATCGATGGCGTTTCCTCCTTGATCGTTTTCTTAGGGATTACAATAGTTGTTCGCCGACCAACCTAACTAAAACCGATGGAAAATATCCCTGCATGGAACAAGACGAATCTATAAACGAAACACGCGTACGACCTGACTGAAGATATCGTCGCTTGCACAATCGTTGTATGCATACATTTAATACTTTTAACTTATTACCAGATCGAGTTTGCATTTGGAAAATTATAATAACACAATTCTAGTAATCTTTTTAAATAGACGATTAATATAAAATAAAATTTCCTCCGTGTCTTTTACAGCATTTAATGATGTGATAATATTGTATATAATTAAAATATTTTTGAAATACATATCGTGCATATTTGCGTGTATTTTTTATAACGGAACATATTGTGATATAGAAATTATCAATTCTTTATACTATACATACTTGTCAATTATTATTATTCAAATACTGTTATCTTTTATGTCATGAATTATTTCTCAGACCGCCCGTATCCTTGGCCATGGCGAGATATACTACGCCACTACCTCTGCCTACAGTCGCACCGACGACAAATTCCGCAAACAACGCAACAACACCACCTCGGCAAGAAAACGAGGACGGTATGCATTTAAATGCAATTGTTATGCTTATAAAAAGTTATTAACTTTTTTTAAGATAATAAAGCTGTTACTTTTTTAAGATGATAAAAAATAACACTTGCAAGAGCTGAGCAAAATTAATAAGAAGTATGTGTAATAAACAATCGTTTTATTCACCGTATTCGTCTTAAGAATGTTCAATAGATATTTCAAAATAATGAAAAAACATTATGATAAAATTATTCTATCTAAATCGCACTTAAAAGTAATACAACTCTTCTTTTCACTCAAAACAAACATTCTAAATTTTTGTATAAGTCATTTTAAATACGCACTTATATAAGAGCGCTAGGATTTTTATTATTTTTTACTAAGTTTTTAGTTTACAATAATAAAAATCATAACAAATAAAGTAAATAATCTATTTAAAAATGTGTTGTTCAATAAAAACAGAATGTAATGAACACAACTTTCATATATATATATAATTTGTTTAAAGTATAAATATTAACAATAATAAAATTGGAAAATTATATAAATATTAATATATATGTGTGTGTGTGTATGTATGTGTATATGTATATACTATGTATACATTTGTATGAAATATTCTTGAAACTCGTATGACACGCTGCTTCTGACCTTACCTTTTACATAAATTTGTGCGAGTATCGTTTCCGAATCTTGGCCATTCACTATATTGTCACCGTTATGGAAATTGTATATTTGAATAAAGAAAAAGCTTTGCGTCTAAACAGGAAACGCTTCCGAGGACAGTATAGATGTAACAAACGAGGAGCCGTTGACGCCTCAACGAAGCGGATGCACCCAGCTTCCACCGGTGCTGCCGTCCTTATATTCACCAGCGAGTGCTGAAACGGTTTACGAGACTAGCGCAAGATTGCTCTTCATGGCAGTCAAATGGGCGAAGAATCTTCCCTCTTTCGCTGGTCTGCCATTCAGAGATCAGGTAATGATTTTATCAAAAGCGATCTATCCGTATCTTCCAATATTTATTTATTATAAATTTAACATATCCTTGTATATATTTTATTTGCACAATTTTTTTTGATAATTCATTACGATGTACATAAATATAGTAATCGTGATGATAGAAGTAAAAAATATTAGTTAGGCTAAAGAATTCATTATATATAAGGAGGAAAATTCACACATATTTCTAACAGTACTTTACAGAGGTAATGAATATAGTTATAGATAAACCGCAAACCTGTATTTATTGCGCAGGTAATATTACTAGAAGAAGTTTGGTCGGAGCTGTTCCTACTAAATGCAGTTCAATGGTGTCTGCCGCTTGAATCTTCGCCTCTCTTTAGCGCCGCTGAGCTTACTGCTCTGACCCTCTCGCCTCACCCGCATCCGCATTCGGGGTTGCATCTGCAAACCACTACGGGAAAGCCCAGCCAAGTGGCGGCGGATGTTAGACACTTACACGATACCCTGCAGAGATACAAGGCGGTCATGGTCGATCCTGCGGAATTCGCTTGTATGAAGGCTATTGTCCTCTTTCGCCCAGGTTAGTAATTCTTGTCTTTGATTTGCCTCGTTTCGCACAACGCTGATTTTGCGAGTTTATCTTTAACGTTCTACTATTTAATTTATTTTCCTCGATATTTAATTGTAAACTGTATTTTCTCTCTCTTTTCACCTTCGTGTCATTTTCCATTAATCTGCTTGATTTCGATAAGAGTGCAGTTATGAATATATACATACATTCAAGGAATTTTGTAAGACCGTAAATGTAATTACACAACAAATAAGAAATAAAACCTTTAACGGTTAAGCTAGATCTTGGTTGCTTAGATAATTCGATGAATTTATATATACTACATACTTAGTTATTTAAACTGCGCACCGAAATGATTATTTAATTTCGTACACTTGCGAGAGACACGCACGCACTCTTAGAAATCGGATTTTTCCAAATTTACAGAAACCCGCGGTTTAAAGGATTCGAGCCAGATTGAGAATTTACAGGATCAGGCGCAGCTAATGCTTGGACATCACGCACGTGCTCAACAACCAAATAGTCCAGCCCGCTTTGGTAGATTGTTGTTGCTGCTGCCGTTGTTGCGAACAGTTCCAGCTGCAAGAGTGGAATTGATCTATTTTCACAGGACTATCGGCAACACGCCGATGGAGAAGGTCCTTTGTGACATGTATAAAAACTAAATACATTTTAAATACCAAAGGACTTTACTACGAACGTTACATAACAAAAAACGTAAATACATGATGCAAAATCCAAATAATTCAGAGCCAGGACGAGATTTATGAAAGGCAAAATCCGCAATCATCGAAGAAAGACAGTAAAGACTAGCAGACAAAGCTTTTTTTTTTTTTTAAATGAAAGAATCAAGAAGCAGAACGCGCGAACTTCTTTTCGACACGATCAGGCCTAAGGACGAAGTCCTAAGTCCCTCTATAATGATCGTGAAGATTTCGATTGGCGAATATTTCTATCGTACAAACGCGAAGCACTGAAAAGAATGGCTAACGAATAAAACGCTAACGAATAAAACGGCAACTAAAGTGGACTGAGGGACACTCAATTGCGGCGTAAATATACACATATAGATATATACATGTATTTATTTATTATAGATATATTTATCGGGCGTTAGGCTCGACACGTTGATAGCACATTTTCTGTTTTTCATAGAAAGTCGATGAATTAATCCGAAAAGCGGGGATACTTCATTACTAATTTCACTTTTTTTCCTTTTAAATTCATCATTGAATTATCGAATTAGAGAAAAAAGTGATAGGGTGGGCACGAATTTTACAGCTTCGTTAACGTCAAAAACGCAAGTACGGAAATCGATTATTTTACGAAACATATATTTGTGAATTCGTATTAAGATTATTTAAAAAATTAACTCAATTAAAATATTTCTTTTTCTTTTTTGCTCACAAACAAATTTATGCATCAGAGATACGATTAATAAATCATATACAGTCAAAATTAAATTACATTTTGAAATAACTGAAGCGGCAATATGAATTCATAAAATTTAATGTTGCGTAACATCAATTAAAATCAAATTATTTCCATAATGAAAATAATTTTGTTTATAAAGATGTGTGAAATTGATTTTTCTCGGCGATGAATGCTCGTCCGCACTTTCTCTGTATATTTCGTGTTGTGATACTATTTGCTGTAAAACGTATTCTCGGTGATATATATATACATATATATATATATTGTAACGATTACTTGTAATAAAAATAAATCCGATTAACTAAGTTATCATCACTGACTCACAACTCTTTCATAGACTACTTACTACTACTGTCTTAATTGTTACTATACATGTTCGTTAAAATAAACTACATTAGCTTTAGCAATATTGATTAAATTTTAGGTAAGCATCAATTTTAGGTAAATCTCAATTTATTCATAGTGTAAAAATGCAAAATGACAATATTAAAAGTAATATGATATATAAGCTCTTTATTTTTTACATATAAGTAAATTAAATGTAAACTAAAGAAAAAAAATAATTACAATACACAAGATAAAAATATATTTTGAAATAAAATTATAAAAAAAGAGATACACAGCAATAAACTGGAAGAACTACTAATACAAGATATAATAATGCACCATTTAATAATACACCATAATAAATTAATTAATAATTAAAATAAAATTTAGAAGCAAAAGTATAAGTCGTATTCCCTGAACGGGAAGTAAAAACTCAAAAATTATCGGTGTGAGGTATTATCAGTGTTTGGCGAGGAGGAATAAATTTTCAGGAGACCTGTGAGCCTTTCAAGACATGTTTTGACTTTGGTGACTACAACGTAACAACGTATATTTGCACCGACACAACTCCTTCATGGAGGATGTTGGATAATGTACATATTTATTTATCACACTGCATAATCCCTGACTTCCCCTGCCGACGAGGATTTTGCCACATGGCAGTTTGACGGTCCCCGGCGGAGTTATCCCCTCGGCTTATAAATTACATCGAGGCTTGAGCGAGGTTTAAGGGTTTGCTTAAGTTGTCAAAGCAATCGGGGAGTTAAACGCCCCGTCGCTGGGGGTAAGCGACCTTAATGCTTTTTCGAGCGGATCTATGAAACGCGCCGAGTCAGGCAGCGAACCGCAGAAAATAATTGAGGGAAACGGATAGACCTTAAGTATTCTTCTAAACTTTTGAAAGAGAAAAAGCATTTAGGCAACTTTGACCAACTTATATCATACTGAGCATATCTTTAATATAACATAATATTATATTCCCTTTTTTATTTTTATAATTATTTATGTTGGAAAGGCATTTTACTAGTGACTATCGAAAAAAGTGTCTGCACTTTGAATTTAAAAAAATATAACCAAATATACAAATAATTATAAAAATAATATAATAAATAATAAATACAAATAATAATAAAATATACATATCTTATACTTAATAACGATATACTATTACTATTAATAATAAGATATTAAAAAATATAAAGACAAATTATTTTTATAAATTATATTTCTATGTGATACATATATCTCATGTTATACAAATGTTTCGAAAAAAATAATTTATTGAATCGTTAAATTATTAAATTGTAGAATTATCGAATATTGTGTAGAAATTCTTTGTACAAGAACTTTTTTTTACTAATTCCAATAATCTGTCGTCATAACTTCGAAGGCGTTATTTCTGAATTTAGGTATTAAAAATGAGAATAGACAGAGAAAACACATTACATTATTATCGTTTGTTTTGCAAATCTATCTTACTTCATCGATATTGAAAAAGGAGCTTACAAAGATTTCTCATTATCAATAAATTAATCTTATTATGATTAAATTCACATTAAATATACAGAATACATCAACCACGTAACTAAGGATTAAGAAAGCATTTCTTGTTTACCGCAGTCGTTGAAGTGAGGAAACAAATCGACACTTTCTCAGACTACCTCAAACCCCCTTATGATCAACCCTTTTTCCGCCCTTACAATCGTAAGTCCCGTGGAGGTTGCGCAGATCCCGGTAACGAATTTCGATATCCTCTAGCGAAAAAGGGCGAGTATAGGCATGGCGGAACGAGGAGGCGGAAGGTAGTGATAGTATTGACTCGCTTTCGCGGATGTGCGGAGGCGGAGTTTTCGACCTATCTACCTCGGCATTCTCCGTGTATCCCCTACTTCCATTCCGCTGCCCCCAGGAAGCAGGGAAGCCGGGGTCGTGGCGGGTTCGACCGGGTCGGTCGGATAGAGTGAGACCGACTCTCGTCGCACTGTCAACCCCCCACCCACGCGACGACAAAACTCCCGCTGAAGGGTGATCCAGCAATGGCGGCAGGACTTGTTGTATTTCGCTTTCGAGGTGAACTCTCTCCATTCCCTTCTACCTTCTCGATTCCATCCCTGTCTCGCGTGCTCCCCCGATCTCGAGACCCGGATAGGTATGGTGGCGGAAGGGGTGGTGTAGGTAACGGTGAGAAAAAAGAGAACTGCACAGCGAATTGCGGGGTTCTAGAGGAATGAGAGGGAATACCAGGAGAGAGAGAAAAAGAGAGAGAGAGGGGGGGGGATGGAAAGAGGGAGGGAAGGTGGGAGGGAGAGAGAGAGAAAGAGAGAGAGAGAGTGAGAGAGAGAGAGTAGAAGGGAGGGGGAGAGAGAGAGAGAGAGAGACTAAGAGAGGGTGGAAGACTATATTGCTTGGGAGAGGAAGCAGCAACCTCCATTTATTTTATTACATTATCATACCAACTAGGCGCTCGAAAAGTGGGATTTTAAAGCAACGGTTCTCAAATCGTTCCGCGATAACTTTGGCGACTTTTGCCGATGGCATCATTTCGCTTTAGCACTATTCTTTTAGTAACGAATATTTTTTTTAATCTTGATGTTTTAATTTCTAATTGATATTGCTATACGTAGGCCTCATATGTGTTAATTGATAATAAAGTAATTTTTTCTTTATATTTCATAGATACCGGAAAAAAATGAGAGAAAGAAAAAGAGAATAATTAAAGTAATTAATTAATTATTATGTACGTTTTCTTTATCAAAAATGTCTTTACATATCTATAGAGTGAAGGTGATTAAATCGTACCGACGGTTAAATTGTACTTTCGTTGTACTTTCTGAGCGAAACATTTTTTTCGAAGGTGACAACTAGTAGATCTAGATGGCTAGTATTGTCATTTTTGTTTTCGAGTTGTCCGATTATGAATGACATTCAAAATTGATTTGGTGCGATATCTGATCTAAATCTTCGTACAATTTATATAAGATATTATCAATCAGTACAAGATGAATATAATAGTGAATTGAATTACAGTGTAGTACAGAGTTATAATCGATATTTAAACTCTTTTTATATGTAGCATCAAATTACCAAAATATTTAAAAGTTACGTTGCTATTGGCAAATTTGTAAAAATGTAGATAGTAGGATAAATCACATACTTGTCACTGATCTAAAGACTATTTATACCTATACATTTAAGATAAAATTACTTTAAAATTGAATTAAATATCACTAGCCTTTTTATTATACCTACAATTTATATGTATGACAAATAACATGTTAGATTGAGTAATTGAATAATACTTTATAATTACTACATTTTGATATTTATATAAGAAAAAGTGTAAGAAAAATTTGTATTGAGACTTTTTAAGATAAATTACTAAAAATTATAAATATTATTCATTATATAAAATTCATAAACATTATTTGTTAGATTTTAAGAAAATTTAGATTTTTTTTGTAAAAACTAATGATTATTTATTGGAAGTACGGTTTAGGAACCCAATGGAGCAATTTAACGGCCCAGTCATACCGAAAGCTACTTTTTCAAATCAGATTTTAAAAAATAATATTTATTTTATAAACAAATGTAAAAATGTCATTTTGTTTTATTGCCAATAAATCAAAGTTTGATGTAGGTACAAAGATATTGATCTCTTCAGTACTTTTGTTATAATTTTGTTTAAATACGCATGTTAAGGAGTACGATGTAAACGACTTCCCTCTATATTTGTTTCAGAAAAGGATATCTTTTTAAAAACATATAAGGTTTATTATGTAATTATTAATTCTTATTGTTTTTAATGTGAAAACACTAGTTGAACAGTGTTATAACGATATATCTGAAAAAAATTGTATGTACCTCGAGAGATTTTATCTTTGTATTTACAAATAATATATATATATATATATATAAATGCTCTTACTAGACAGACTGTATATATATATATATATTATATAATAGTAGTAAAAGTTTCTGATGAGTTAGCTGTAAATGGATGTATTAAAAATACATTTCATATTTTTTCTAATAAGATTAATATATAACTAGTATATACCCCATTTTATAAAATCAAGCGAAATAATTCATTTAGAAAAATATTAAACACAACAAAAGTCCAGAACGATACATGGAAAATTTGAATTAAATTGTAACGATAAAAAAATCAATATCTTTATATGTAGCTTCCTGTTGTAAACGTTAATCAAATAAAAGTAAAAATGTAAATTATATTACAATTTCTTTCTGGCGTAGCGTAAATTAATACGACGAGGTCATTATAGTTTGTATTTAAAATTCATGTCGCAATGTGCCGATGCACAAGTGTTGTTTTACGCTTTAACCAATTAGCTTCTCATTAAATCCAAGCTACTGACTCAATTAAATCAGTGGCCAATCTGAAATTTTTCCGTGCGCTTTTTTGGCGAGAATTGATATGGAAAATTTGCGAATGCGCGCAACCAGACTATTCCGCGTGTTGTAACAATACGCAATCGTGTGTTGTCAAAACCGCAGCTTCAATTATATCATAAACGGAATTTGATGCTATGTATTTTGTTTGAGTATTAAATCACGCGTCGGGCCGCACGAGTATAGCCGCTCGTTAAGTAGAATTAAAACCGGAAGCGACGGGAGAGAGACAGAAAGAGGGACAGAGAAAGAGAACATTGTACGATTTAACGACCATCGATTATCAACGCGAGTTTAAATTGAGCGCGAATACAATTATCCTAGCAGATTTTACAATCTCGTTAGACATATCTTTTTCACTGGATATGCAACAGATTTAATTTCGTACAAACATTCGCCGACGGATAATATCTCTTCTTTGCACTGATCCTCTAGGCAACAATGTTTCATAATTGCAGTGACAAATAAATCTCTCGGACCAAAATTTCTGCTTTGACAATGTAAGGTTAACGAAAGTATACATTTTTTTTTAAATAGAAGCAATTTTTTTTAATCATTTCCTTTTTTAGAATCCTGTTCGCTACGTGACTTTATTGTGTAGCATAACATATTGTATATTATCTTTTTATACAATTCATTAAAAAAGATTATAAAAAGTTTATGGTATTATTTTTTTAATAACAAATTATTTTAGTAATAATAAATCGACATAGTTACGACTTATTATTAAGTAATCTGATTGAATAAATATTTTGGTAATTAATTAGCAAATGATTAATTAGCGCTTAAGATAAATGTATCATGCATTACAGATAAAAGTGTAAAAATATGTATATCATAATACCCATATATAGGGTTCGTTATTACGGATCCGAATTTTGAAATATGACGCATATAATTAAAGGACACATAAAAGAACAAAGGCATAACATAACTTTATAAATAATTTTCAAATGTGTATATTACATACAAATTACTATACAATTATGTTATTTAAATATATTTAATGAGAAACGTTAACAATGAAATCTGACATAAGATCACAATATCAGTTGCCGCTGTTGCACTGAGGATACTTCGAGATTAATTTATAACGGTCGAGGAGTAGAAACAACTGTAAAAAGTTTCGTCACAACTAGTCTCGGTTTGCCATATTTATATACATTAAAATTTTTGTTCAAACAAAAAATATATTTTAAGACATGAATGTATAACTCTGTACCTGAACAATACAAAGTCTAACATTGTAACATAAGACGTTCTTAAGTTGTCTTTTAAACGTAAAATACGTCTTGTAGCCCGAATTTAAACACTTTTTATTGTCCTGGGTAAGTGATTACTTATAAAGTATAATAAATATTTTAAAGAAATAGTTGGAATTATGATATAATAAGCAAAGTGATAAATATAACATTTAATATATCATACTGATTTGTTTTACTTTTGGTTATCAAAAACTGAAAATATTTTCTATTTCTAAAAAAGCGCTATTCAGTCTGAAATAACTTATTGCATCATGACTGCACCGTTTTTGCAGAAATACTATATATTTTCATATTATAGTTGTTTGTTATTTTCAGTAATTTTAAATGTACCAACATGTCCCGTTTATCAACTATTCCCATTCTCCTATACACATATTATTATATGTATATATTATATTATAAAGATAAAAAATAATTAGTCACAACCAAAAAAATACAAATTCTTATAAAAAGAAAATAAAAACAAAATACGATAAGAAAAATCGAAAGAATAAATTCTATTCCCGTTGGTGGATATTCGAAAATGAAGTAGCCGTTGGTTAAAGATGAAGACAGATCGTAATCCTGGGAAATACGTGCGGCGGAAGCCTGATGTCTTAAATAGAACTCCAGGACTCACGGGGCCTGGATGAAAAATTTGCCAAGATCTTCTTAGACTAGCTACTCAGTAAACAATGATAAACTACTATATGATAAACGAGATATACATAGATTCATGAAACAAAATTTGAAAAGTCGTTTATTCTTTATTAGACGTTATTGAAATCAATTGATACTTTCGAAAAAAACAACTCATCACAACAAATATTCAAAAACTTTTTGTTCGAAATTACAAGTTAAAAATAGCTATACCTTTTTATATACACATGTTTAAATAGATTCTTTTCATTATTTAATTAAATCTTTCTTAAAGTTGTTTAAATGTAATTTTACAAATAGGTATATAAAATGCAATTAAAATTGTCTATTATTCTTCTAAGCGGAATATATAGAGAATACTGAAATTTAAATGTGGAAACATTATTTTAAATATGTCTTATTAAACTTTAGGATTTCTTATTTAACATTAAAATGAGAGTAATTTATTTTTAGGAGAATCTTTGAGAATTAAATTGCAACGATCAGGGCTGCCTTCGGAAATATCATCCAGGTTTCCCCGAGTATCGTCTTATCCTTGTTGTTCATTCAATGTTAAACAAGGACAGGATGATACACGAAGATACTTGGGTGATATTTCCGAACACAGCCCAGAGAAGACAATCTCTCTCTCTCTCTTTCTCCGTTTCTCTCTCTCTCACACACACACACACACCACTTTTATCCCCGCTCTTTCTATCTCTCATTCTCCCTCTTTCCTAAAATCAATAGGTACGTCGCCGCGTCGCGCCGCTCGTCATACTATGTATTTATTGCAACGTAATTGTTGAAAGATTAAATACTATACACACATTACAAACTTACAATTATTAATACAAGAGATCGTGTGTAACATAATTGTAAGAGTAAACAACGTTACTATACAGTCTTAACTGTTGTACTTTACTTTTACTTCTCGTTAAACTTTCACATTAAGTGTTACAATAAAAAACCATTACGTTTTAATTAAAAAACATACAATTTATTATAAATTTTGTTATTGTACATTTTCATTAGTTATGATGGTATGTAAAATATTTATATATATATGTATACATATGTTATGTATACATATGCTGCAGTATAAATAATAAATATATCTATGTAAATCTATAGTAGATTTAACGGTGAATGATTTCTTGTACAAAAAAAAATTAAAACTGCAAAATAAACTTTTTTGTTCGAGACTTCGTTCCAAAAAAATAAAGTTTGAAAATCATAGATTACAAAAGCAGATTAAAGATATGTTAATAAAGTTTTTTTTAAAAATATCGCAAACTTTATTATATTTAATGTCTAATAATTTTATGAATAATAAGATTTTTTAAAAATGAGATAATTTCTTTTAATCTTGCTCTAAGAATAAAAAAAATAAAACAAAGTTAAATTTTATTTACTTTACTAAAAAAAAGTTGTTTAAATGTTTTTTACAAGGAATCACACCTATTGGTATGTATCTATCTATGTTGTCTGAGCAGCTTGCACAAAACGAAACATACATAACTTAAATTTTGTACTCATTTCTTATTTATAGTATTTCATATCTTTATTATCACTAATTGGTGTTTATATTAGTAAAAATATTAAACATGCGTACGATGATCAGGATACCAGTATATGTTCAATAATTCTCGTAAAATGTTTTTTTTTGCAAAAATGATTCACTCTTTAACAACTTCGCTGTAAACATATCTGAAACTGACCAACATTTAAGAGAAAAGAATTTTTCTCATAGAAATATAATTCTTTCATCAGTTACACAGGGATGAAAACGTCATTACTAATTATCTACCTAATTATTTTCTATTCGAATAATATTTGTATACCGCGTACCGATGGCTCGCCATCCGTAAAACCGCACGATTCGTTCAGTAAACTGGGGATGATGCCTTTGTCTCGTTCACGAATTAATTTCAAGGGCGAAAACCTTTTATGACAGACCTTATATCCGCGAACCCTGTTTAAACAAAGAGCATCTTCGCACAACTTAGCGTTGCGTAAAATACGATGTCAAAGGGAGGAAGTTTCTCTTTCGGAAAGACATACGAACTTACTGAGGTTTAAACGCGTGAAAAAGAAGGAATAAAAATATCCGGTAAAAATTTAATTTCCAAGAATACTAAATGTGCCTCTCTTTTATTTTGAAGTAAAAAGTGGAAGATACAAAATTTATTGATTGTTATCTCAAATAAATAATTAATGAATGTTAGATTAATAAAAACTTAACAAAATTTTTATTACGATACTACGCGTATGGTAATATCTTTAAAAATAAATCTGTTGGTATTTTTATTTTCTTTTTTATGTTCAAGCTATTTATATTTTTCAAATATATTTTTGTAGAGTATAATGAAACTTAAAATACTACATCAATCATTTATTCCATTAATGCAAATATTTTAATTAGTCAAAAATAGAATTTTCACCTAAATTGATGGAACCTCTAACGACATTTTACTCATTAGTCATTACAAATTAATGTAAAATAGTTAATATATACTATATTAAAATACATTTTCATAAAATAACTAGCATAAAATAATTTCGATCAATATTTGGTTGATAACGAAGGAACCGTCAAAACCAATGAGCATTTATCGGGGAGAATCTATTTTACGACTTTTATCATACTTTGATAAATTATCTACAATAATAAAAGAGAAACTGTATGATAAAAGGGAGATTGAAAGATAGCGCAAAACAAATTAGCTGCAAGATCATATGAAGATAAAAAGTTCATAAAATAATTAAATATATAAAATAATACATACAATAGACACAATACATAAATTCAAGCAAAACTTCAGAAATAATTATCGAATCTTTCGATACCAATATTTTTATGATTCTTGAGGTAAAAAAATATATGTGTCGCGATGTTTATCCATCATATTATAGTTTTATTTTTAAGGTATGCATTTTTGAAAATTCGAAAAATCGGACAATCACTCCTTTGAATCTGATTCCCATTTGAGAGTCAGCAATACTTTTTTTCTTTAAAGGGATGCTGGAGTCGCCTGTATTACCAATAAAACTAGCGTTTTTGACATTTTCGTTCCTGGCTATAATTTCTTCGTAATAGTTTCGCAGAATAAAAATTTCTTCTCCATGATTTAAATATTTAGGCTAATGTACCTGCCCCTGGTGTATTTTGTACCCAAAGCTGGAAAAAGTATGAAATCATAGATTTTTTTATTCATTTAACCTCAGTGTGGCGACCAACGCTGAAGATAAAAATAGATAAAGAAATCTGTAATTTCACATTTTTTCCAGCTTTGGATACAATATAGACCAGGGGCAGATACATTAGCATGAATATTTAAATCGTGGAAAAGGAATTTTTATTCTGCAAAACTATTATGAAGAAATTAGACAGGAAAGAAAATGTTAAAACTGCTAGTTTTATCGATAATACAGGCCGATCCAGCATCACCTTAAGTCCGGATCTATAATAGAGTTTTAAGGGGATGCTGGAGGTCCTGTTTTATCATTACTTAGTTAAAGACTCGTTTCTCTTAATTGCATTTACGGATGGAAAAATCCTTCTGCATAATTAAAGTATCGACAACAATGAATTGCGCTAGCTACATTTCAATACGAAAAACGGAAGAAAATTAAAAATTTACAGTTTCGTTATCGGCTTCTGTGATTTTTGATAACAAAACTGTAAATTTTTTTTCCGTTTTTCGTATTGAAATGTAGCTAGCGCAATTTATTGTTGTCGATACTTTAATTATGCAGAAGGATTTTTCCATCCGTAAATGCAATTAAGAAAAACGAGTCTTTAACTAAGTAAGTAATGATAAAACAGGCGGGTCCAGCATCACCTTAAAACACGTATTGTAGATCCGGGGTAAAGAGATCCTAAAGTCATGTGTATTACCGACTGAACGTAATAATCTTAGGCTGCGTTCCGTTATTCACTGCAAGTACTGAAAAGCTGTAGTATACGTAACGCGAACTATACATTTTCAGTACTTGCAGTGAATAACGGAACATAACTTTAGAATAACAATTACTTTCCTCCTTAAATTCGAAAATCCTCTTCAAGATTAAAGAATATGCATTAATACGTGTCATATGAAGTGGAGTTTATGCCAAGGACAAAAAAATGTTTAAATTGATATCTTCTTTATCATTTCTGTCTAATATGGAGTTAGAACTGTCAATACTGTAACAACAATTAATTTGATATAAAGCTTTGTAATCTGTACTTATGAAATTGTGGTCCACAGACTATATAATAGTTTACATAAACAACGTAGTTAATTCTTAGAATTAGACTTAGACGTCTAATTAAAATGTTATTGTTTTACGAACATCTATGCATATGCGTGAGATATTGATATATACAAGTGAAGTGCCGATGTGTCGTATTTCATTGGTAAAACAGCGATCTTGAAAAGAGTTCGATCTGTTGTTATATTCCTTTCAAAAAATTGAAATATCGTCGACATGATAAAACGCCGCGGCAAATCACATCTCGCGTTGGCCCACAAGGGGCTAAAACTTGTACAATTGCACCACTTTTTACTCTCCTTTCCTGCTTATTAATTCATCCATTACAGCTTTTCAAATTTTGTACAACATTCGAATGAATATGCAACACAGCCGTACTATATTTAACAATACTTTTAAATCTCCTAAGATCTGAAAAAGATCTTTCTGCAGTATAGAATGTTGCACGATTTGTATAAGCAAGAGTTCTATCATTTTTTATGTATTCTAACACAATTTCTTTCACAGCTACATCTCTTTTAAAAAATTTACGACATTTTTTACATTTTTTATCTCTATTTTCTGGGCACTAGTAAAATACCGATCGAGTTGTAAACATACGACTTTTCATATTTAATTTAATTAACTTTTATTTTTCATAAAATATTAAATATGTAGGCAGCCCTGCCATGCCGAGAAAAAATATCGGGTGTTCCACCGGGACTTGCCAACCGAGTCGAGTCCATATTAGCAATCAATCGTCTCGCCGCGGAGCCACACAGCCCCCGAGCCAATAGGAATTTAATTTTATATCTTACAAATAATACATATAAAAATAATTTTTATATTCGTCGGATTTTCAATTGGTGTGTGGAAATCCACACACGGAAAAATTTCGAGTGTGGAGTACACTACATCAACCACACTATATAGTCGACGCCCATGCCGATATACATATTACGTATTGATCGCGAGTGAGTGATGAAAAATATCAAAATATGGAAAGATATCTTTTTCATATTGTCTTTTCAGTAATACGAAGCGATACCTTTTAATCAACTTTTCACTTTATTGAAAACACAACCATTGAAAAATAACGAAAATATATCTTTTTTAAGTTATCTCTTCAACATATATACACATCTTTTTGTTTTATCGAAAAGATAACTAAAAGATCTTTTCGTCATCTTTTAGACATATGTTCGTTTTATCGAAAAGTCAATTTAATTAAAGACATTAATTGCGATCGTCCCCAGTAAAAAATTTTTCATGCATGAATATTAATATATAAATATATGTATAAACATAATATGTATCTAAATATATACATATAAACGTATATAATTATACATGAAATATATTTATACATCCTTCTTTCGTTTGTAAATTTACTCTTTTCACATAAATAATAATAATATAATAATAAAATGATGATGATGATGATGATGACGATGATAATATAAAAACATCACAAATAATTAAAGGAATAATTTTTGGTATTGTTTAAACATCAAAGAAAAAATCAAATTTGAAGAAATGTATAAAAATTACTTATACATAATATTATGAACATAATTTTATACAATCTGATTACACGGAAAAAAAATATATAACTAGAAATATTTAGTTGTGAGCAATATATATATATATATATAACTGTATTATATAACTTTTATATCATATAAAGTAAAGTGTAGTAACTACGTTACTTTATATGATATAAAAGTATATGTATGTATGTTTGATGTAACCAGATGTGACTTATTATTTATTTTGATGTGTCAATTGCACCAATGTAGTTATGTATGATCCGACAATCAAAACTTGATTGGAAGATCATTTACCATAGATAAAAGCTATATCTATTCGTGTACCCACGTAAAAATTGCTAATTTGTTTTAACTGGCCCAACATGAGCAGTCAAGAGTCACAAAAAGTTGTTGCAAAAAGTTTTTGCACGAAATGAACAAACCAGACAAAACAACCTGTTATTTTGCTCCGTGGACCGAGATATTAATCGTTGAAATTGATGACCATTCAAGTTAGGAAATTTTTCACGTCTGTGGGCACAAAGGGACATGAGAACATATAACTGAGACTAGATGTAAGCAAAAAATATTTATTCTAGACCCAAGTTTTCTTTTCTATATTTTCAATTACGTATATTACTCACACGTATGTAGAAAAACCCAAAAAGTAAGAAAAATTACAAAGAGATGTCATTAAAACCCATTTTTGGAGTCGCTTATAGCAGCTCCAAACTTTGACTCCATTCTTTTACAAATATCAAATTTTCCGAGGAAACGGCATTCATTTTAGTAAACAGGAGGTAGAATATTACAACTTCTAACCGTCACTTTTTCAAAACTAATTAGACATCTGAGTAACTTCCCTTGTAAAATGGATTTACTAAAAAGATTTATTACTAAAATTATAAATTACACTTTAACTTTTTAATATCTCAGAAACTATAAGAAACCATCAATTAAAAAAAAGTAAATCACCTCTATAACATACGTCAAGATCAAAGCTATTAGCGAAGAGTCCCCTAATGTGTAACGGATTTATATTACTAAAAATAAAAAAATTATGCATTTTATTTTTAAAGTCTTAAACATACTTTTTGAAAATATAATGTTTAATAAGTGTTATAAAGATAAGAAATCTCTTGACCAAAGGTTTTACGAGTATATATCTACAACATTGGAAAATTTTCAAAAACTGTTTTTAAGACTTTAAAAATAATAATTTAAAGGGAGGTATTTTTAAGAAATTAGATAGATTTAAAAACAAACAAAATATTATAGTCTGTATATTAACATATAGTTCATGTATTAACTTTAAATATTAAAAAGTTGTATGTATCACATTTTGAGTTATGAAAAATGATTTTTGGATAACATCTTTAAAAAAAGATGGAACATATAGTTCTTGCACAGGTCAGATTGACAATATACATTCATGCAAGTCTTTTAGTTCTCTTATGATTTTATGACATAACTTTAAAAATTCTTGAGCAACCTCGAAAATAATCTATTTAATTACTTTCTACGTCTGCAAAATTAACTGACAATGAGTTAATTAATTCAGATTATCAATTAAAAGAAATAAAATAGCAAAGGACGATACGAAATTCAATGTAGTAAATCAAGAAGATGACAAAGAAGTAGAACATGTGTTTAAAATAAACCATTTTAACAAAAAAATGATGAAATGATATCTGTACTAAAAGGGAAATAACAATAGTAACAGAAAGTAAATTATTAATTAAATAATGTATAAATATTATACAGAGCAAACGCCACTAGATCTTCTGGAACATGCTTGGTATCCATCTTGATCGATCACACAAGAGTTTCTGTTATACAAGGTGCATGAACTTCAGCGACAACTTGAAAGATGTCCATGCAGTACGACGATGATCCTCGTTGAATACCATAATCCTCGTTATCAGAGGAACACGCCTTGGATCAGAAGCGGGATATCTCCGATTCCTTGACAATGTCAATGATAATCTGATTTTTATTGACTATAACCTTGCTATCATCAGGCTCTTGTTTTTTGTTATCAATATCTTGTTTGTTATTACCAATGTCCTGGTTATTATCGTTGATGTCTTGATTGTTACCATCGATTTCCTGATTATTATTGCTGATATCTGGATTGTTATGGTCAACATCCTGATTATTATTGTCAATGTTTTGGTTGTTATTAACGTTCTGATTGTTATTGTCGATATCATGATTATTGTGGCCGATGTTTTGGTTAGGCTCATCGAGATCCGCCCGCTCGGTATTTTCTGTACCGTCATTACCGCCGTTAATTTCATTTCTTGTCCTTCGTTCACCAAATTGTCGTTGGTAATATTCCTCACGCATTAACTCATTGATGTTGCGCCAGCGCAAGCACATTATTAAAATAAATGGTTTACGAATCTCCTTGTTGAAAATCGCGTAGATGATTGGGTTCAACGCACTGTTACAATAACCAAGCCAAAGGAACAGGGATGATACTGAATGCGGGATAGCATCAGGTTTGTAGAATGGTCTAATTAGTGCTAACATAAAGAATGGTAGCCAGCAAACAATAAAAGCACCAACAATGATGCCCAAGGTAGTGCTCGCCTTTCGTTCACTCTTTCTTCTCCTTAGCTGACGTTTATTACAAATGCAGACCCGACTGTTACCAGTTCTCAGTATTCTTATTGATTTCTGTAACATGTTCCGCATAAGACTCTCTCGGCGCTCGCTGCTGAAGTGACGCCTTGGGTTACCTTCGCTCTGTAATAAAATAATTCAGTAAATAACGTCATTTACATATAAAAGAAAAAAAAGAGAAAAAAATTTTAGTAAGAATATATATATATATGTATATTGCATTATTTTAATAAAAAAAAAACCTTACACAAATCTTATGGAAAATAAATTTTGGTCAAATTGTTTTAAATTTTAATATTTTTGTAGCTCACACACACATGTAAAGCTGATTAAAATTCTTTAGAGGCACAAACTTCAAATATCTTAGTTTTTATTTCAGGACCTTGAGAAAATCTTTATATCGTATATAAGAGAATATAAAAAATCAAAATCTTTTTTGTTACACTTGTACAACATATGTATATATCAGTGATATATATTTATAATTTTAATTTTACGCCCGTTTTTAGAATTACCCGGAATAAACGATGTGAACGTGATCAGCGTTTTATTCCTTTGAGATACTTGATTTTCGTGAGTGTTCTTGCTATTTTGAAAATTTTAACATGCTTCTTAGAATTAAAAAATAAAATACTTTTTTCATACAATAATAATACTTTTCGAAATATTGAAAAATGTGATACTTTTTTCGTGATATTATATCCGATAGATTTTTCTGTAACATATGCATATGTATACGGTATACATCCATGATGCATTATGCAGTATTCATAATTAATAATAATAATAAAAAAATTTATCTTAACTATTTTTCCATATGTGATGTGTTGAGCTTCCGAAAATCCTAAGCAAAAATCAAGATACATTTGGAAATTTTATACCCCCTCAAAATTTAATTATAAATCTCTGTTAAAATCTCTGTTTTCAACTTTAGGATCTGTGGAGAAATAATATTTTGATTTTTCAAGATTATATATATTCTAATGCCATTTCTACGCATAAATACCGATTTAAAAAATTTAAGAATAACAAATCACGTTTTTTCTAAAAAAAATTTGCTATAATCTTTTTTTTTTACTTTATTTTTGATAAATTATAATGACAGATTCTGAAAGAACGAGAAATTTTACGTTAAAAATAATATTGCTTAAAGTTTTTAAGAATATTAAAATAATAAATAAGACCGCTGAAAGTTATTTAAAAAATGCATCTACCTGATCATTAATAAACTAAGAAAAATTAGAATAAAATTTACAAGAAGAAATTTTTTATCTTGATGGTAAAAAATTTCTTCTTTATTCTAATTTTTCTAAATTTTATTCTAATTTTTCTAATTTTTACAAGAAGAAATTTTTTATCTTGATTGTAAAAAATTTCTTCTTGTAAATTTTATTCTAATTTTTCTAAATTATATATCACATTAGTTGTATTTATGATTAAAAATAATTTTTTAAATTACCTCGAATTTTATCTTTAAAAAAGTTAAATATAAAGATACATAACATATACGACTTACTGTAGATGCGATGGTATTTTTTATATGTGTATTTGGTAGGCTGGTCAGCCTTACACACTTCTTATAGGAATGTCGTGGACAGCTCGTTGAACACATGATCCTATGGTGATCGAAAGGTGAATTAACATCGGGCTCCAATTCCATGTCAAATCGACCCACTTGATAATTCATGGCAGATTTATCGCGCGCGGCATTGAATAGTTTGTAGTTTATCTGCAATACAATTAGTAATATATACGCGTATTTATGATACATTCGATAAAAAATTATCGTCTCAGTAACAATTATAGTCACCCTACTAGTAGCAGAAACTGTAATGTGTGTGAGAATGTTAGAGTTGCAGTTATGCGAGATGCGAAGTCATGTCTCTAAAAAGGTAAGGAACTTTGTTCCAATTAACGTTCAAGCAGAGTAATTATTTCTTAAATTATTAATGCCAATTACAGTGCGATATAATAGCGAGACATGTCCATTTAATCTTACACATATATTTGTTATCACAAATTCAATTAGTCGCCATATCTGACAATGTCGCTTAATACACGAGTATATGGAATCAGATAAGCTTGTTACAAGCAGAGCTGTGCACGTATTTGAAATACTTAATTTGAAAAACAGTATTTATAAGACAATTGTATTTCATATTTTGTACTTATCGGAGCCTATAAAAATATTTTATAGTTTGTATTTCAAACACTAAGATTGACAATCAATATTACAACATTGTAGCAATGTTACTTTGAAAGACTACAATATTTCATAAAACATTACTGCAATATTGTAATAATATTCCACAAAAATAAAACATTATAATATTTTGTAATAATTCTATAATATTTAGAATAATATTACAGAGATATTTCTGCAACATAATGCAATATTTTAATAATTAATCCATTTTATTAATTGCTAAAATATTGTTTTTAGACTTACATTCAAAAATACACATGATAAAATTATAATAAATATTCTTAGAAAGCACACTCGAAAGAACTTAGGAATCTCCAAGAGACTCGTTAACTCATTTTACATACGCCTTCTTATAGACCTCTCCTGACGTTTTCTTCTTACGAGACGCATGTCCATCTTGTGACGGGATCGCGTACTTACGTGTTGAATTATAATATTACAGCAATATTATTTCCTACAAAATATTAAAATTACAATATCTCACAATATTGTTGCAATATTTCCAATAAAAACATTAAAATTTCAATATTACAGCAATATTGCTGTAATTTTTATAATATTGCGCACTATTAAAATATTGCTGCAATATTTCATGCTGTAAGAGCATTAATAAAAACAAACTGTAACTCCCTTATCTAAGCAAATATTTAAATTGCTTACATACTTCTGCAAAGTTCTTCTTTTTTAAAAAGTTACTACGCGCAGCAGTTTTTATACTATTTTAAGATGAAGTTACGCAAGTTGTAATTATCCTTTCTCGAAAACCTTTAATACTATTCATATAACATATAACTACTACTATTTCAAATAATGTTACAAATTTGATATTAGGTTTGATATAAAATTAAATTTGTCTTAAAAACTCCTACAGCATGTAATATTACAGTGATATTATATATTACATTAATATTACAGTAATACTATAATATATTACAAAAATATCACTGAAATGTTACATTGTCAAATATTACAATATAATATTACAGTAATTTGATTAAAATATTACAATGTGATATATCACAATGCAATGTCGTTCAAATATTACAATGTCTTATATATATGACTGCGAGCACGTCCGATAGATGGAGTTTAATTTTTCCTAAGTAAGATTTTTTCTATCAGACAGGATAGAACAAAAGTTGCAACATTATGAATTTTCATCCATGATTTTCAGATAATTTTACCTGAAACGATTTTTTTGAAACAAGTTCCCTAAAATAAAGTTGAGATAAATATAAGTTGTTTCCGATATACATTTTCAAAGGAAAAAATTATACTATAGATTTTTAATACTTATTATTATATATAATACTTATTATTTGTATCGGAATACGGCCTAAAAATGAGATTATATTGATTATTTCAACTCTAAAAATAAACTAGCAAATTTTGAATTTTGAATTATCTGTTTTAAATCTAGCTTTGTATCTCGTCCCTGACTTTCCATAAGATCACACAGATCCATTCCCAGGTTAAAAGAATTCAATTTTTGACCTAAATTTGTTTAATTAATTATAATTACTTGAAAAAAAATTTTATTTGATTTTTATTTATATTTCTGTCTTACTTTGATATATCAATTCTGCATGTGCAAAACTAAAAAATATGCTTTTAATTCAAAGAGCATGACAAAGTTTCACAGGTCCCAATATGGCAAGGAAGGTAATTAAGAACCACTTCGACCAACTCTGATTAACTTTAATCGATGGTTAGTCCAACAGAATTGACTGATCATATCTGTCGTTGACAAATGTAATTGGTCAGTTGCAATAGACTAATCGTCGATTAAAATTAATCAGAATTGGTCGAAGTAACCCTGAAAATAGATATGGCGAGCTAGGATATATGTATGAATCTGAAAAATGTGTAAAACATGTATGAATATGAAAACATTTAAAATTTGTAAAATTTAGTTATCTTACACGTACTTATTTTTATCTAAATAAGATATTCTAAAAATAAAAATATCTTACTTTTAAAAGAATAATATACCTAATTGTATGAATTTTGAAAATATATACGTTAAAATATATATATATATATATATGTATACGAAAAAAAAACTAAGAAAATACTATAATATTCCATAGTATTTATCAAGTTATTCGTATACGATTTGTTTACAAGAATAAGGGACCTGGTCAATACAGCGAGTCCTGCAATTTGTAATTATAAATTAATATTGCGATATATACCTCTACATTTATTTTATTAATCAACATGCGGTCACAGTTTGCAGTGGCGCTCATTTAGTCGAATAACTAATTGACAGTTACTCCCTTTAAACATTAAATTGAAGAAATTAATTCTGCTGCATTTTGGAACCGATGCTAATGCGACTGCGCTTTGTAATTGATAAGTAGTAATTGTTATTGTTTGGATTTCATTAATGATAATGTCTTGAATGTAGCCGAAATGTCCGACTTTTATTTTAAGAATAAAATTTGAAATAAATTGTGAGATGTAACGAACAAACTGCCGCGACATAATTGTTCTTAATCGCCTGTTATTTAATTATTATTATTTTAATCTCAAGAGCATATTTTTTTATAACACCATTTTTCTTATCTTTTAATATTGCATTGTAATTGCTAAATAAACATGTGTCAACAACTTATTATGTATATACATATATGTATTAATATCAGATTAATATTTGTGATACATTTTCTGATTATTTGCTATTTTGCTAATATTTTATATTCAATCTTTTTCATGAAATTATTCAATGTAAAAATAAACTTTATATTATCATTAATGCACAAATTTCTATTTTAAGCGTTATTAACCTGTATGATTATTTACGTTTTAAAATGGAAAATTAAATTTCAGCATACACAGCTAGACATTTTTACAATAAACGCATCAATTTTAATTTATTATCAATATTTAAAAAGTGAGCCAATGTGTACGAGGGCATCTTCGCAACCGCGCAAATTTCATACGCTATTGGCAAACTTCAATCGTTTATAGCCTCGACATTTTTCGGTATAAAACTTTTCATTTAAAAAATTTGCCAGTGAAAACATGTACTTTTTTCTAGGATACCTTATATAAATAATATAAATAGAATTACATTAAACTATTTGGTTGCCTAAGTTTACTTATTTAATATACTACCGGAATAATGACGAGTAGTGGAATATAGAAGCTTCCTACAATCGCGTAGATTTGGTAGATAAAATGCTGATAAAGTGCGCAAAGCGTGGGTCCATTTTGTACTTCTTCATATTCATTTCCCATGGTTAAAAGAGGCGGCAGACTAATACACATGGCTAGTGACCAAATGATAAAGATGTACAACGACATCCGTACTTTCGTCCTCTTCGTTTCATATTTTAGCGGTTTCATAATCAGCCAAAACCTTTAATATTAACAAAAAAATGTTAATTACGTTGCATGCTCCCCTACTGATAACGTCAATCAATAGTAGAACATTATCCAACTCAAATTAGTGCAAACCCAATCGGGTCGAAAACGCTATTATATTCTACAATGTTGAAATGCATATCCGGTAGGAACATTAATCAACGGAACTTGCGATAACACGTCAACTTTCATGAAAATTTGATTCCTGGCTGTTCAGTGTCTCTTCTATAATTCCTCGAATATTGATGGAGGATCATTAAATGATTAACTCACCTGTCTATGGAAACCATGCAGAGATTGAAGATACTGGCGGTGCAGTTGAGCACGTCGGCACTGAGCCAAATGTGACACGAGATAGAACCAAAGTACCAATCACCTGATACTTGATAGACTATGGCTGGTGGCATTACCACTAAACCGACCAGCAAATCGCTCACCGCCAAGCTGATCACCAAGTAGTTGGAGCGTCGAAATCTTTTGAAGTATATGATGATGAAAAAGATGGTAGCATTACCTGCTACTGTCAGGAAAGTGATGAAGAGGAGCAGCGCAGTCAAAAAAAATGCCTAAGAGAAAATACATTTTTACAAAATTTCTATATCATTGTCATATGATAAAATGTCGTAGATGCTCTTAAGGATCCTAAAGTCGTCTGTTTTACTGATTATTTTTCCAATAATTTTTTCTGACTATTTTTATAGATTTAAAAATCATTCTCCACAATTAAAGTGTATAAACGATAATGTAGTCCAAACCAGTCGATTTCATGTCAAAAATGAAGAAAAATTGAAAAATTACAGTTTTATTATTAACTTCTGACTCGCAACAATATTTACTTTATATAAAACTTTTACACCTATATACAACTTTTATACTTTGTATGTATAAAACAATCTTGATTTGGACTTGATAAAAGAAAAAAACGCAAATAGCTCTATGAAAAACTACAAAATTTATATAAAAAAACAAAAAAATTTTAATTACAAGCTGCTTCTATGCAGATTACATATTTCTTCACGATATAAACAATTTCAAGTATATATCCAAATAAAAAATGAGGATTACATGAACAAACAATATTGTGCTCTTAAAATTAGACTTAGATATCTAATATAAAAGATTAGTTAGTTAAAAAATTTGTACGTACGTGTGCGTGCGATATTGATGCAGTAGTGTGTAGTGATATGTGAATGACACGTAAATCGTATGTGTGAAGTCCTACTGAATCGGTAATACAGACGACTTTAGGATCCCCTTAAGGGGATGCTGTTGTCGACTGCAATACCGATGAAATATGCATTTCGTACTTTTCCATTTTCTTCATTTTCATTATATAAAACAAAAAGTCCTTATCCAGAATAAAAGAAAAAACGCAAATAGCTGTGGAAAACTCTACAAACCTATATAAAAAACAAAAAAAATTGTATTATAAATTACAAGCTGCTTCTATGTAGATTACATATAAACGATTTCAAATATACAGGGTGTCCCATGATTCACCTGACAAATATCGCGGACAGATAGATCGGATTAAACTGAGACGGAAAGTCCTATATCATTTTACAATTTTCGTAATAGTTAACGAGATATTAATGTCTAAAAATTACTGAATACGTGCGTCTACCCGACCTACTATTGCCGAGTGTATGCCCATTGGTAGCTCGGCGTGCGGGCAGTGGGGAGCGGCGATGGCCTAGCAAGCGCACCACCCAAATCATGACTTTAAGGCCCGGTTGCACCAACATTACTTGATTTTAAGCTCTACTTAAAACTCTATCTATCTTGTATTAAAGTCGAAAGAGAGACAGAGACAGTTTAAGTCTCACGTTGGTGTAACGGGCCTTAGAGGCTCGCGGCGGTGTGCGCGGCGCGGGGCGTTTGTCAGGCAGACTCCATTCCCCGCGCACCAAGCACGTATTCGGTAATCTTTAAACATTAATGTCTCATTAACTATTACGACAATTATAAAATGTTACAGGACTTTCCATCTCAGTTTACTTTCCGCTCTACTTGTTCATGAAATCTGTCAGGTGAATTTGGGACACCCTGTATATCTAAACAAAAAATAGTTTCCCTACATTTAAATAATGTATAGTATAAGAATAAAATCTTCAAATTATGATTTTAATACAATATAAACTCTAATAATAAAATTTGGCCAAAGCTCATAATACAAGATGTTAAAAATAATTAAAATTTAATATATTATAGATACATTAAAATTTCGAGTGAAATTACTTTCGACGTTTCGAGCTTACAAAAGTCTTCATCAGTCGCATATAAATATATACAAAAAGAGCAAATCCAATTAACCTCTCAAAAAATTTGGAACTGTAAAACTGTATGCCCCAAATTTTTGTGGCAATTGAATAATTGGCGTACACATCATAAGCATATGAGAAAGGTATAACACAGGCCAGAGGTCTAACGTAAGAAGAAAAAGAAAAAATCCAATTAAAACATAATAAATGTCACAAAAATAATAAAGTTGATGGAATTAAAATATAAGATTATATATATGTATACAATAATTACCAAGATGTTATAGTCGAGTTGCAAAGTGTCAATATCGAATTCACCAAAGTCCTTAGTTGCTCTCCTAATATCTCCTGTTCAATAAAAGACGAAAATCTATTTTCGTTCTTAACTATTAACAAAACATATTGTGAAAATTATAATAGTATATATAAATAATAATACATATCAGTATATTTTTCTTATTAAAGTTAATATTAACAAAAAGATGATGATGATTCGCTTGATTTTGGGGCAATTAAAATATTACGTTCTTTACGGAACAAAAAATCGGGAGAGTAACTGAGGACTTTGATAATTTTGATATTGTGAAGCTTTGCAACTCGAATATAATATATCATGAACGTATTTATTGTAATCTCATATAGATTCCATTAACATTGTTGTTTTTGTTATATTTATTACATTTTAATTGAATTTGTGGTAAAACTGCAGAATAAAAGGGGAGCAATCCGCGATGGCCTTGACATATGTTGTCATGACCTTGAATAACCTCCAACAAGTTTCAGTCGTTGCTCGTCCTTCGTTAAAAAGTTATTAACAAAGAAGTTTCAAAACTAACGTATTATTTCTGCTATATGTATATGTACGGTAATAAATATTATTCTACACCTCTCCCTGTTTAGAAACTTTCCACGCGAAACAACTCTCACCTCTCCTTCCCCCTGCAAAAGGGCGGTCGACTTCTATGATTGTATTAATGCATGTGGGTTTCGACTTTCCACGCAAAACGAGAACTACCTCACACCAAAAAATTAGGTTTTTTTCAGTAATAGAGCCCCCTCCCTGCAGGGAGGGGGGTGGAACTTATTGTATTCGCGCATACACTTTACAGCGCATACATTTTACAACATGATCCAAGCATATTCTGAGGTTTCACCCGTACATCAGTTTAACGGGAGATTTGCCTTCTATTCTTTGGCACTACGATTTCAATGTAATGCGATAAAGTTTATCAAGAATATTTAGATTTGTTTTCTCTTGCGTTAATTTTTTTACGTAACACTTTTCAAGAAATGACTGTCGATTTGACATCGAGTCGACATCAATTTAATAAGCCATTTTTCACTTAGTTAAAGGTATTGACAAACCTCTCCATTACAACAAGTCCATTAAATTGCAGAATAGAATGCAAATAAGTAATGAAGAAATAAGTCTTCGAAAATGGAAATTACGAAGTCAGCAGTTTACACATCGATAATTTCAGACCATTCGCTATTTGCGTCTACTACGAGAAAGGAATAGGTATTGTGTATTGTTCCCATAAAGTTGATATAAATTTGGATCCATGAGCCCAACGGTATTGGTCATGAAGGTAGTAGACCTCTAGTTGGTGTTTTCGCAGCTTTAACCTAGTGTTCTCGAACATACTGTTGTATGTCGTGATCGATATTCGATCACCAGTACACGAAATTTCGCCATATTAACTTCACGCCTTCCATACCTGGGTGTGCCTTGTAAAGTTTCAAGATTCTTGTTCGAAATTGTTTTGGAATCGGTCACTCCACATCCAACATCCATCGATTCTCAGATAACATGCATGTTGCATAAGATACCTAAAAGACATCGTTTAAATATCTTATGACATAAATGTTATTGAGTTATGCATTCCTGCATTTATAGTACTATGCGAATTCGTGCAATATTTGCTTAATTGAGGAATCAGCTTTAATAGTATCAGCGATGATAGTATCTTTTTCTTATGCATTTTGATTATTCTTAATCTTGACAATATATCAGCATGTAAGAATTTATTGTTTCTTAACGTACTCTATGTCAAAATCATAAACTCTCAGTAATAGAGAAATAGGGTCCATTATTGGAGCCTATTTGCTGTATAGATTGTTATGTTCTTACAAAAACTAAACATAATTAATAAGAATTTGTGGTCTGTTTGCAAGATAAATTTTCGCTAAAATATCGTAATAAAGGTTGGTAACTGCGAAAATTAAAGCGAGGCCCTCCTTCTCTATCTGACCATGCTTTTTCCGTTGTGGTTATGAGATGCATGATAAATAAGTCTGATGACTTCATGGAGAAATAAACGTAAAATATGTGCTTCTATAATCCGCCTGTATAAAGCGTCGCCTGTAAGAATTAATAATTCCATGTCTCGGATCATAATGTGTCAGCATGAGATCCAACTGAAGTATGCTCTTAGACTTGTTGAAAGATTGTTGACATTTTTTAAACCATTTCCATTGAGAATTTGTGCTTGAGGAGTTCATCAACTAGTTTCCGCCATCTGTGCATATTCTTGATAAATTTGTCATAAAAATTAACGATATGAATACGAATAGAGCATGGGGTTATATTGTGTGGAATCGACATTTGTACGATTGCCTTTGTTCTTGCAGAATCTGAATGGATCCTTGTTCATCAATAATCTGTTCCAAGTATTTGATTTGTTTCATGTGCAATTTACATTTTTACAACTTAAGTGAAATCCAAATTTCTAAATTCGCTGTAAAAGACTTGATGGTAGATTTTGATCATGTCCTGTTCGTTTTCACTTGTTATCAGTACGTCGTCTATGTAGACTGTTGTGCCGGATAGTCCTGCAGTCATAGTATCCATGCTCCATTGAAAATTGACAGGTGCTTTAATTTCAAAAGGTAAGCCATTGTACATAAATAAACCTCGATGTGTATTCATCATTGAATACTTTCTTGATTTTTCTTTCATTTCAATTTGCAAGAAAACATCTGATAGGTTGGTGACACTGAATATTTTTTTGTTCGCTAGTTTTGCGAAAATATGATGTAATATTGGAAATAACAATGATGCGGCTCCACTTACAATTAGTGCTTAATCAAATTCTGTTAGAGTTAAGTCATCACATATGCGAATGTCTCTATTATGTTTTTTGTCACTACAATGGATGGATGCTGCCCAGTCCGAGTATTCGATTGGCGAAATAATACCCATTTTCTGGAAGCGTTTCAATTCCCGATCGTCATTCAATGATGACGTAGGCTATTAGACGTTTTGCTCGGAACACTGGCATGGCTTCTGGTTTTATGTACAAATTAACTTTTGTCTTCATACAACGAAAAAGTGTCAATGAATATGTCGGAGAATTCTGATTGGATCATGTGCCTCTTGTCGTGCAATTTCATAACGGTATGTTGATAGAGATTTTCCTAAGATCAAGTTTGTCGAACCGGTCAGTCTAAAATCGTTGTTTTTTCTTTTTACATGAAAATTTGCAGATTGACACTGAATCCTGTGTATTTGAGACGTTCACTATAATATCTTGTTTGAGATTGCATTCCTGATCAGATCGTGAAACGTGAGATTCTGCTTATCATCCAATGAAAATAACTTTGTCCGGATCTTGACATCTACAGGGTGTTTGACAAATAATGAAAAATTCTGCGGCAATGGACATTGTCTAGCGACGACCATTGCCGCTTATTATAAACAAAAAGCGTGCCTAGCGACGGCGAACGCGGCGCGCTTCGTTGGACGATCATATCCAGCCGCGCGCTTGCATTTGGCGATAGGCCGGGCGAATTTGAATATTTTTATAAATTAATATCTCGTTAACTATATTCCGAAAATTGTAAAATGGTACAGGACTTTTCTTCTCAGTTTAGTCCATTCTACCCTTATGCGACAGAATTTTTCATTAATTATAAAACACCCTGTATATTCAACCCACTTACAAACGTGAGACATTTGAACTGCCGTGATTCCACCGACCTTTAGTATTCTCGCATTATTTATTTACGAGTGCAGCATATGTTCTGAAATCTTCATTGGGTTGTTTTGAGAGTTATACAGTTTTACAGTTAATATTATTGGCCTTATTATATATAAGTGGAAGCTTCGTTGTTGATGGCCCATCCCATCTTTGTCGCCAAATCTGTAATATGCGCGGTAGAAAAGAAGAAAAGGATGTTAATTAATCACGAAGCTTCCACTTATATGCAATACGATCAACGTATTATAATTACAAAAGTAGTAATTCTGTACTCTGTGCCTGTCTACTTCGATCTGTCTTCCGCCCGTTGATGCTCTTTCTCGTCCTCAGCATGAGATATTGTGCATATCGCGGTGGCAACATAACATTTACGTATTGAGTGACAAATTGTCGTATTTATTAATATAACGTTATTATCAGTTGATATTTAGGACATAACAGACTTTTAAAAAAAGTAATTAAAATGCATTTAACTTCATTAAAAGAGAAAGAAAGAGAGAGAGAATTTCATGTAGGAAAATATAAATAAAAGATTATTACTTTAACTTAATCAATTTCTGTTAAAAAATGAACTTTATTTTTCATACACATGCAGTAACATGCATATAGTTATACATAAATATATATGTATACATATAGGGTGTCTCCGTATAAGTGATCACCCCTTTTTATCTCGTAAACTAAAAGATATACCTAATATAATATCAAATTAAACAGTTCCAATTGAATTGTTTTCTGATCACTTAGGCTAATTCTACAATGTGCTTTTTGTTTCCTGTTTCTTGTTTGTCTCTTGCCTTCTTGATCAAAAAGGTAAGAGACAAACGGAGACAAACAGCAAGAAACAGGAAACAAAAAGCACATTGTAGAATTAGCCTTAGATCAATTATCCATGTAATGTTAGAAAACAGAAAGATAAACATAATTTTTACACGACAAAGTAAATATTTTGATATAATAAAAATTGTAATGTCCAAATTAACGAACACAACGATGCATGACGTAACAATTTATTTCTCGGTAAAATTTCATTTTAATTATACAAATGAAAATAAGAGGAACAACTTCCAATGATCTTAATCTTAACAAATGTTATCTAGGTCATGATCCTGAACAACGTTCAAGAGGTTTTAGCCGTCGATCAAACACTTTGAGTAATGTTAAAGGCAGTGATATTGTAAAATTTTGAAAAAAAAACAAGATATATCACGTATTATTTATTGTATTGTATTATAAATTATTTATTGTATTATAAAACATATCTGTTTATTGAAATGTCGCACATCGTACATTTAGCAATTATTTCTCAATTTTATTCGCGGAGTAACGCGACAGAAGTAGTGATTAAATAAATTCAGAGCTGTTTATGTAGAAGAGCAGAAATTAATTTTATCTTCATAACGTAATCATAAAACAGAAAATATCTGAAAAGTTTATATTTATCGTTTTATACATTTTCCTTTATATACGTATGATGTATATGCATTAGCAATCATAAATTGTTTCTGACTACAGATCAGGAACTCGATCCGAAAAATTTCGATCTCAGATAACGGACCGAAGCTAAATTCAACTTTTGATTTCAGTTCTTTATCATAACTGACAATGAGTCCGTTTGGATCACGATCCTTCTCAATTTTGGTTTTCGGTAATTATACAAGGTGTCCGGAAAATTGCCTACCCCACTTCAGGAAGTGATTTAGGACCCAAAAAAAAAAGAGAACAAAAGCTACATATATAAATATAAGTCTGGAAATAAGTTGTTTCCGAGTTATAGCCACTTTTATGTTAAACAAATCGTGATTTATTTTTTATTATTTTCATTATAATTTATTTCATAGTGTTTTAACATAACTAAATTCTTTGGTCCAAAATAAAATTATGTATGTTATACAAAAAAGATGTTAATTTAACTTGTAAACCGACACCAATTAAAGTAAACTATTACAAAGTTACATGTTTGTCCAAATAACAAACATATATAATTGTACTCTAAACAGAGAGAATTTTAAATTAATATAAGATATAATCCTTATATATATAGAAACATCCACTTCAGAAATTTCTAAAAAATGGATGCTAACTTTAATACATCCTTCTGATTTTCTTGTTTTTATCTATAATTATCTAGTTATTCATCCAGAAAAGGATTTTATTCTAAAGTGTAAAAAAATATTGTCGCTCACTCATTCATTCTTGCAGAGTATATTCATAAAAAGAATAAGTATAGTTTATCATTTACAAAAAACCAATTCTTTTAATTATAGTCATACAATAATGTTACAATTGCGTCGCTTACCTCTATTGCATTGTAGGGAGAAAATTCGCCGGGAAAGTTTATGAAGAAAGAAAGAAATGTGGTAGCTGGCTGAACATCATTAATAAACGGCGTTGAGTTTGAATAAATAATTGATGTTACTGCGTTGATCGGATCTTCCTTCCTTATAAAAATGATATCTTGTGATGCCATTCTGATGTTTCTCGTATCCTTTCGATCACTGGATGTGAGGGTTCGCACAAGCGTATAGTATGGAAATTTTTGCCTTAATTCCAAATGGAAAAACTCAGTTTTTCTTTATCCCAGTCTTCATCAACTTTCACTTTCTGTAAAATCATGATCTTTATAAACATGAACAGTAATATTCCTGCCATTAAAATAAATTTGGAAATATGACATATATACGTGCTAATTTATTACTAATATATATTGATCTATTTCCCTTTTATCTATTTAGAAAGATTAATATTAAAGATGGAGGTGTTGACTTCACGTTACGCTAGCCCAAACTTTGAAAAATTTGTTAAATTCGGTTATGATGTTAAAAATCAACGATAAAGATGAATATGTATTTTAATAAAGATAAAATTTATATAATTATTTAATTATTTAGTTCATTTCATCAAGATACCAGCAAATACTGCCTACTAGAAAATACTGAGATTCATTAAGATATTTCAGCATTATGTACGTGGATTGCTGATATCTTTGAATTTAAGGCATTTCTCCAGGGTTTTACTGATTTTTAATTTCATATCTAAATTCCCCTAAAACTATTTTTAAAAACACTCAAATTTACGGTTTATTTCGAAAAATCGATCTTTTCAACACTCTGCTGAATTAGAGTTATAAAGTAGTAACATAAATTAATATTTAATTATCAAAAAATACGATAGTGTCTTGCGCTAAATAGAAGCATAATACGAGAAGCATAACTGTTTTATGTATCTATGCCTAGTAAATCAAAACGTATAACTGTAATACGACTTAGGGGGTACATAGAAAAAATAATGATATTTTTCATGGTTATGATGACGATATATAATTGTCACATAATTTTGTTCTTTCAAAGAACAAAGATATATTTCTTCGTTACGTTACATAATCATAACAATTATTTAAAAATGTAATCTAGCACACATGTAACTCAAAATACATAACACAAATACAACAATTGTGAGCTTCCAACAATTTAACGAATGCCATACAACTGATATATATAAAATATATATTACATATACGTAATTAAATTTATCCAATTGCTAGTCATGTACATTTAAGAAGAAACTATTACCGTTTTTTATGTCATTCTATTCTTGTTTTATATTAATAATATTAATAACAACAATAAATATATAAGAAATGACACAAATAATTCTAGTATCTCCCTAAACATAATCCTGCAGATTGTAGAGTTTTTTTATGCATTTCTTATTATCCATAACATCAATGTTTATCACTATTGTAAAAAAACACCCGAGTAAATCATGAAATATAACATATATATATAGCTGTTATATTATACAAATGTTAATAATATTACATGGAATATTATTTGTAAGGATAAATATAATGTACGGCTCTACGTCAATAACTTTAAACATTTCTATATCAGAAATATATCAATAACGTACTGCAATATAACATAAACAACTTTTTACATATTCCTATACGTATATACAAAATAGGTAAAATAATAATAAAAATTGACGCTGTGTGTGGATAGTAAAAAGTGCATAAAAACAATGTAACGTTATGTATGTAAGATTCAATTTGGAATTAATCGTGAGCAATTGGAGGGGCTGTGTTCGGGGAAATATTATTATATATATCGTCTATTAGATATAAAGCAACACTATTAAATCAATAGTGTCAAATTTAATCTAATTTTATTTTATAGCGTTTTTCACTGGCAAGGCTAATGCGCACTCAGTGCACATTAAAGTTGTTATACATTACTCTAATCTGATGTTAAAGTGAGATATCTCAATTGATAAAATGCCTATTCTGTATTTTGTCAAATAACACAATAAAATATTAAAGATTATACGGTTTTACTAATTTTTTTTATTTTTATCAAACATATATTTCTACGTCGATTTGTGTACAAAGTAACATATTAAAGTACACTGAGTGCGCACTAGCTCTGCCAATGAAAAACGCTATTAGTCGACATTGCTGTTATATAATGTTAAATTGATATTACGTAGTTTAAAATGTAACTATTATTTCAGTATAAAATAACGATATATTCTAGCAAATTTTATAGATTTCAACCTGCTAAACACGATAATGCTATTATTTTTCAGGTTAAAGTTTTTTCTTTATCATTAAAAAATAGAATATTGTGTATATCGCAACATTTATCAGACAAACTGCGGAAACAAATATCCTTACAGTACAAAATGTTACAGCAATATATAGCAATATTACTTTAGAGATTGTAGTATGTCATAAAACATTGCTGCAATATTGTAGTAATATTTCTATGTTCACTAAAATAAAACATTGTTGCAATATACTGCAATAATGTTGCATTTAGAGGAGTATTGCAGATATATTGTAGCAATATTATGCAATATTTTAATAATTAATATAGTGTTTTATTAATTACTAAAATATTATTTTATAGCATTACATTCTAAAATTCATACAATAAAGTTACAATAAAAAAATTTTCGGGGGCTTAGAAAACACACTTAAAAAAACTTGGGAATTTCTAAGAAATTCGCCAATTCGTTTTGCGTACGCTTCCCCTACAGTATGATACATTGTAGCAATATTTTAATGGTATGCTATATTACAAAAATTGAAGCAATAAAGGATTTACACGGTCTTTCGGGTCCCCGAATGTTTTTTGCCCACAAAGTGTTTTGGAATGTCATGCTAAGGAATATTTTAGCAATTAATAAAACTAAATTAATTATTAAAATATTTCATAATGTTGCAGCAATATTTTATAAAAATATTGCAATCTTTCAAAGTAACATTATTGCAATGTTACTGTAATATTTGGTGGTATAGAAGATTGTAATTCTATAAATATGAATATTAAAATTCATATTCTTTTCTTCCTGTATATAGTATATAATATGTCTCAATTACAATTTAATTTTACGATGCGAGCTTACAAACTCCAAGTACACACATTACGTAAAAAAATGACACTCCGGCAAAAATATATATATAATGTAAAACAACGCTTTGATAAAGTATGTTTCGAAGCGTAAGAAAAATTGCACAATAAAACACACGTAAAAATAAGATAGTATATCAAGATATTCAGCACATGCTTCGCACTATAATTAATTACGTCGTTTAACATATCTAACTGTGTTAAAACGTATTTAATCGTGCTGAATAACATGATTTATGATGGTAAGAAACATGTAATAAAAACTTCAGCTAAAATAACACTATTAGATATAGTGTAGACGCAGTGCAGCGAAACATGTAAAACCAGGCAGAGACGCGTCACATTTTCCCTCATCGCATGCCACTGCAGGTGCTACCATCAAGGGCGTTTTTTCGTTATGCAACCAGAAGCAACCGCGACTAATGTAAGATTATCTTCGTCTTCAGAGATCAAATGACGAAGATAGCCTTAGTCGTGGTTGCTTTTAGTTGAATAACGAAAAAACGTCACAAGTGAGGAACAATAAGCCGTACTGTAAATTACGACGCGACGGGGCGTCATAACACATTGGCTCAGACATTTTATTTTTTAAGTCAAAAATTACAGCAAATATCGCAAAACAGTATAAGACTTTTGTTCCCTTTGATCCCTTCTACATCCCTAATGCCACATGATACAACTTGAATATTTGTTCAACTTGAGAAAATGTCTTTAAGCTCAGGCCAAGGTTAAATAAACTTTTTTTTAACAAACTACCACTTTTATTGCATATTCTTGTAGTTTATTTCAAGAGGTTTCCTAAACACTATAATAAAGTTTTTTTTTTCTTTAAGTAAATTTTAAGTTATGAGGTTTGAATGAGGTTGCAGTAGATGAAATTTATATCCAAGATATCTGATTGATGGCTAAAACTTCTTATATGTTATTCAAAATTACTTTAGACTTTGATAACCTTTGTTGAATAATATTTGGAAGTTGTTCCTCTTGTTTTCATTTTTAGTGTAAAAACATGTGTGTGCGTATGTATGTATATACATTATGTATACACAGAGTGTTCCAGATCTACGGGATCATCACCTCTCGTGAGCAGGTTGATCAGACTAAACTGAATAAAAAAATTCTGCACCATTTTGTAATTTTCGCAACAATTAACAATATTAATTTCTAAAAATCGTTAAATAACACGAGCTACCGCTAATACAAATGCGTGACAAGATAAGACCGTCCATCATCGTAGATTGCTGCGCACGAGCAGCGAAAGAAAACATCTCGTGCTGGACGGTCGTATCGCGCGCTTGCATTTGGTGGTAAGTTGGGTGAATAAACATTTATTCGACGATATTTAGAAATTAATATTTCCTTAACTAATGTGAAAAATGCAAAATGGTAGATAATTTTTTTACTCAGTTTTATCCGCTTTACTTGCTCGTAAGAGGTAATCTTATAAGTCTGAAATATCCTGTACAAATTACATACAATATATATATATGTGTGTGTATTGGATAATTCTTCCGAGAATGTTGGGCAGGTAGAGTGGACTAAACTGAGGCGGAAAGTCCTCTATCATTTTACAAAATTTTCGCGATAGTTAATAATATAATATATTCATTTCTAAAAATTGCCGAATAAGAAGTCCGCTTACTACTGCCAAGCATACAGTTAGTCACTAAAAAGTTGCAACATTTTTTTTCGATTCCGGAATGCAACTTACTCACCAAGTGATTAATTCTTACTTATGGATCTAATTATTTACTATTTTCAACCGTTCTACGAGTAAAGTCAAGTTCCGAAATCTATCGAAAAAAAATATTGCAATCTTTCTGTTATAGCTGTACACCGCTTAACGCCCGCGCTGTGGAAAGAGCTGTTTATTACAAAATGGCGATGGTTACGCATGAAAGATCAGGGTTCCCACAAAAAATGAATTTTAAAATTCCCTAACATTTCCCGGTTTCCCTGACCAATTTTAAATTCCCTTACTTTTCTCGGTTTTCCAGACCCGAGGGAACCCTGAAAATAGGTAGCGCAGGATCTCTGCTTTAAACTAAATAACTTAATTTTCGTTACAACAATTTTTGTAATTATAAAATAAGACAGTTTTTGCAAGTCATATAACAAAATAAATAATTATTCACGCCAAAATTTGTCTACGTATATATAAACAGCAAGCGATAATACGCGTGGACGATAAAAATAATTCTTTTTGTCCTTTTCATGGCAAATAAATTACAACGAGTTATCATTTCCATATCACTTTGCCGTAAATGACATTTTTTTAAGTACAATAATGTTTCCAATAGGTCTAACTATTCTTTTTGTATATTTTAATGCAAAAATTGTTCGAAGTGCCTTCCGTGTTTTAGGAAATTTGGTTATTCGAGTAATATTAATTGTATGTTGCACGATACGTCATCTCCGGTGGTATTAAAACCTGCGAGAATTACTTCTCGTAGGTTACTATCTCAGCTTCTGTACCATTATGCCTGTGTTCGACTAAATCTTTAATGTAACTTCAAACAAAATAGTCGAGCACGTCAAAATTCAGAGATCTTGTCGGCCAGATGATTGAGCCACCTCGACCCACCCACCTGTCCGGATAATGCGCGTGTAACATTTAGCGTGCTTTCCAAGAAAAATATGGTGGAATCCGTCATGCTGAAAAATCAGCTCCGCCAGTACGCGAAGAGGAACATCCTCCAGAAGCGTGGGCAAATCGTTTTCTTAAAAATATACGTACATGTCTCCGTGGCGTGGCGGAAAGAAATGGAAACCAATCTGAAAATTACTGAAAATGAATAATTTGAAAAAAGAAATGTCAGAGAAGGTTTCTTATACTTGTAAATTTACTACTTACGATTCGGTTTCCGATTATTCCTATCTAAACATTAATTATCCAACAATATTGAGAGAGAGAGAGAGAGAGAAACGCGCACTCGCGGACGTGTGGGTTTTCCTGTGACCAAAATAAGAAATTATGACTGTTAAAAACTCCATTTGATATGAAAGTGGCCTGTTCGTCTAAAGAATACGATCGGGGAAAGAATTCCTCCGGCACTGCGAAATCCTGTGTATTTTAACGATAATTAAATATACAATATATTAGAAGCAGGATAAAAAATTAAAATTAAACAAAAATAATAAAAATATTATACTTTCATAAAAGTGAGCGCATCCTTGATCTCTTGGAAAAAGTTGTACTTCTTGATAATGATACGAATGCAATCCGTTCTTGCGTAAAATACCACGTATTGCCAAAAACCAAATATGCTACTTGCACGACACACGTTGTTCCCAGGATTTTCTTCAAATTCTTTGAGAATTCTCCTCATCGATTACAATGCATTGGTGCACCAACTAATTGGTTACCATTAGTTGCCAATATAGTAACAGAAATTCTGTTTCCCTGGCGTATTGGATGCATTTATGTAATAATGAAAAAGATCTTTCTACAGTACAGGATTATGAGCAAAAGTGTAATCACTTTTATATATTCTGACACAACACCTTTCACAGATTTTCTTGAAGAAAATTAATCACATCTTATAGATCAGAGATTCCTATTTTCCGGCCACGAAAGAGGCAACCGACCGACCAAGTTTTAACATGTGACTTTTCATATATAATTTAATCAACTTATATTTATGTTTTACATTATTTTATTAAAAAATAATTAATATGTTCTTTGGGTTTTCAAGTGTGGAATTTCACATATGAAAAAATTTCAGATGTGGAGTACTCCATATCTTTCATCACAAAGTCGCAACCCTTACGCTGTACTTATCTTAGCACCGAACACACTGCCGTATCTCCTAATGTGTATAATCGACTTCTATTGAATCGATAAAACAGACGATTATTTAGAATTCTCTTAATATCCAAAAATCGCATACCCAAATACTCATATTAAATCATCACCGTTCTCATCTAAAATATGCTCAAACTGATGTATACTTGTGGGCAATGAGATTACAATATTCTTTTTCGATGATTTGTAGAATATGCAAAAACTATTCATCATCGATGCATGTAATGAGCGTTTATGACAATTGACAAATCAGAATATAGAATCAAAATTCAAAGTATACAAGGTGAAATAGTAGTAGATACTCCAAAATTAGGGTAAATACAAAAGAATAAGCCCCAAACAGACAATTTTGTTTGATAAATTTATTTACATTTTTGATGTAATAAAAATTAATATAACAAGATAACGCATAATAAAGTTATATATTATATAGTTAAGTAATTACATATTAATGATATAAATACATAGGATGTTTGGTAATTATATCGATAAATACTCGTAAACAAGTAGAGTGGATTAAATCAAATCGAAAGTGTACTATTTTACAATATGGATAAATATCGATAAAAGGAGATCCAGCTCTGATGACCTTGATCTTAACATATTGTCAAAATCAACCTTGACCCTAAGCAACCTCCAACAGGTTTTAGTTGATGATCATCCTTTGTTTAAAAGTTATTAACAAAAAAATTTTTTAAGTGACATTTCTTCTGTATACTATATTAACAATTACTCCACACCTCTCTCCCTCCCTGCTTGTATAATAAATTTCTATGCGAAACGAGATCCACCACATTTTCCCCTTGAAAGAAAGGAGAATGTCAACGCGGAACGTCGTACGCCGCTAGACAGGGGATGAGATGATGAAAGGTACTTCGCGTAAAAAGTCGTATGCCCCGTAGCAGGGGAAAGATAGAGCGGAACACGCTTCGCGTGGGAAGTTGTACACCTTGAGGCAGGAGGACCTTAAGATGGATCTTGCTTCGCATGAAAAGTCAAAAACCCATATGAAACAGTACAATTAGAAACTTCGTTTCGTTCTGTAAAGCAGTAAACTTTTTTCATTAATAACTTTAAACGAAGAACGATCATCAATCGAAGTTTGTTGAAGATTACCAAGGTCATAACAAAATGTTAAGGTCAAGGTCATCCGAGCTCAGTCTCCTTTTGTCAATATTAACCAAACATTGTTTATTACAAACAGTAAATTACGCATGACCAAAGAAAAAAATAATTCCTATGTTAATTTCTAACTACCATAACCAATGGGTGTGCATTTAGCAGTCCGTGGTACCTACTGACCGAGCTGACACGCGTTTCTTTAGCAATCTCCAGAAATTGATATCTTGTTACTTATTGAGAAAATTATAAAATTGTAAAGGAATTGTAACTTTTCGACACAGAATTAATTTAATACGCTCTTCCTGCCACGAACGTTGTCAGCAGTATTATCCCTCCCCAATCCTTATATATTATCTAATATCCTTATACATTATCCTTAAACTAATATATATAATATACTGTGATTATATATTATTAAATTGTTCAGAAAGTTGTGTTATATTCTATTAGCTTAAAATTGTGTACAGAATATATTCATTGCGAAATGTTCGACTATCTCATGTAAAAGCTTAAAGTTTTCCCTAAAAATTCGTTTAAAAAAAATGTTTCTACGATTTTTTGTTATTGAATTATATACGCGGATTAAATAAAAGAACATTCTAATCTTGATTGATAATAACTCTGTTAAAAATCATACTGCAATTCGAAAATCAAATTCTTAAAACTGAAACTTTGCTCTATCAAATGAAATATAATTGCTAACTTTTTAATACCTATTAAATAAAAAAAACAATAACTCTATATTAATATATTACATCTGTTATATATGTAGGTATATTATAAATATTATATAATTTTTATGTAAAATTTAATAGGACAGATTTAAAGTTTTTTTTTTCATTTTTTTTCCCTGCAAACAACATATAGAGATGGTAATCAACTGTGTTCTACGTCAATTTCTTTTTTGATTTACAGCCTTTCCATATAAAATCTTTCTGTCTGACAATTTGTGAATTCTGTATTAACATAATAATTTATTAGCTTTATTACATAATCTTTTATGTTTTCTCGTTATTTTTTTAAACTAAATTAGAAAATAATTTTAGAGAAAATATTGGAGGATGTACAGACAGACATATTATGAACATATTTCGTATATAATATATGTTTATATGTATTTCTATATTCATATATAAAAATCTGTTACCAAGAAAGAAAAAATGAGGTCCATTGCTCTTCGGCACATCAATGTTGCAGGCTGAAATCCTTTCTTTTGGAATGTCTAGGTAACAGAATTATAATAGTTATACAGTATATCATATTATAATATAAACCGTCATATATATTATTATACTTATATAATATATATTAGATAATTTATATATATATTTTATTAAGTAATTTATTTACATTTATGTTACGGGCAATTTAATTAATTCGGGATTTATACATAATAGCCGACCAATATAAACAATGCCTACTCGTTTTGGGAAATTTGAATAATGGAGGTAAAAATGTTCAAATTAATCAAAACGGCCAGTCATTATAAATTATGCCCACGTATAAATGTGAAGTGTGATTAATGAATTAAACGACTGAAAATATCATTATAAAAAAATAGGTCAGTTTTCTGCAATCTCAACTTGTTACTTATTATATATATTTCATTTAAATATTTTTTTATTAGTTAATTACTTCTACATATTTCTCTGCTAATGTCTAAAGAACTTTTATACAAAATTATTTAATTTACATATTATATTGCATATCCAAAACGTTTTGTTATTGCTAAAATCTCTTTTGTCTCACTAAATTAATTTACCATACGTATACCAAAAGTAGATATTTTGTAAAATATTAGTAAAGTCCCCATATACAAGATTAAATTTAGGGTACAACTTTGTACATTGAAATCTTGTCTGTTTCTACAATGTCATCATAATTTTAGTTTTGATAAACTCAATTTGGTAAGAGATGAAAAACATTATCAATAAAACATAATAAAATAAATAAATAAGAAGGATTTATAAACTCATAATGGAATACAAGAAAATGAGGGAAAAAAGTAATTCTATATATGAATACAAATTTATTAACTTTTTATAACAATAAAGTGTTATTAATTAATAAGGAAAAATTTATAACAGTAATTTATTATAATTCATTAAGATTAATTTATGTAATTGTATATAAGGGTTGTTCGCAAGCTACTTATCTAGAACAGTAATTTATTATTATCCATTAAGTTTAATTTATGTAATTGAATGAAGGTTGTTCGCAAGATGCTTATCTTACGTAACAAATGTCCAAACTGTTACGGTTCTTTTATAAATATTGTATTCAAATAAACATGTATTATAGTATTTAATTTAATAATATATATATATATATATATATATATATTAAAAAACATGTGACTTTATTTATGGAAAAGTTGAATTTTTGTTTTACATGAGTAAACAAAATTATTTGTGTACAAAAAACTAAATTTGTAAATAAATTTTTAAAGAAAGAATATTGTTTATTGAAACAATAATAAATATAAATAAAAAAATTAATGAAAACTGATAATAAAATAAATAACAATAAGAAAACTTTGAATAGACAGAACAAAGTATTCATTTTTAATATTGTAGAATTTAAAAAATTTAGATTAATATATATACACAGTAATATTTAAATAATTTAAAAAAGAAAAATTAAGAATTATTATTCGTTTCTACATTATAAAGTTTTAATTCATTCAAACGATAATAAAGCTTCTGATATCAGATAATAAGAAACTAAAAAACAAAGAAATTAAAAATAAAAATACCAGTACTCAAAGTATTCGGAACAATAAAATGACAGAGAAAAAACCAATTACTTATTCAAACAAGATGAACTATTATGACATTTGGTATTACATCGTTTCTCTTCTTATGCCTGCAGCTACACTTATTAGACGCGAGTATTTTTCTTTACAATTATATCTCTTAAATTCTTGTCCTTCAAATAGAGAAAATTTCCTCGCGCGTATTCTCGTAAGCAAATTTTTGTAACTGGAATCTCTCTCTCGTTTTAGGATTAAATAATTCTTTACATATAGAACATTTATTTCTGATGTAGAATTTTGATAGCATACCACGTTCTGTTTCTCATAAAAATCACTACTTTTAAATAATATTACTGTTAGGAGATTTTTTATCACTTCCACCTTTTTAACATCTGATTATATGTAATCTGATTGTTTCACCGACGTTTAGCTCAGAACATTTTTTTACAGAAACGTCTTTTTCATTTTTCAACATGAATTTATAAATTAAATTTCACCTTTTTTTTTAATCAATAACTTTAGCTTTAATTTCTTCAATTTTTCTAACTTCTCCCAAATGAGATCGTTAGCTTTTTTATGTTCCATTTTTATTTTCATCTTCTTTGTTCTGTTCATTATCATTATCTTCTTCATCATTGTTATGTTTTTTTTTTCTCTTTATTTTCATCTTTTTCATCTTTACTATCTTCAAATACATTTAAACGTAATATTTCTTCTAAATTGTCTTCATATCTTATAAACTGTATGGTTTCTCCGAACAAATTGGAACTTTTAAATTCTGGTTGGCCGAACATAACTTCATACGGGCAATATTTTATATCTTCGTGTAGGCTCTATTTTTCATAAATTGTATGTACAAAAGCAGAAGCCGTACGTCACTCTATTGTTTTATGTATTTGAACATTTAATTATTTGAAATCAAATGCTGAAGATGTTTTCGACACCTTGTTGGTTGGCACGTTTAATAGATTCTTGACTTTGATTATAACGCGGTTTTTCATGGACATTTTTTAATTCAAACTACATAGAACAAACTTCTTCAATAACTCGATTATTAAAGTAGATAAAGAGTGAAACGCTAACGGATTTTTAACCAACTAAAACACAGAAAAAAAATAGAGAAATGTGATTGTATTCATGGACATTATACGAGAAGCGACATGAATTCTATATACGCTGAATACGAATTAACATATGCTGAGACAACGCCGCCGCGCCGGTATGAAGACCGTATCAGCGTAGTTAAATAAGGAGATTATAAACAGTTAAAATACAAGGAGTAAAATTTAAAATACGATTATCAAAAAATTAGTTTATAAAATACTTAATATTATATAAGTATATGTACTTAAATACCACATAAGTATTTAATATTTTATGTCAAAATGTGCCAGAATAAAATATAAAATATTTCGCGAATTGATTTGTGATGCACAATATATTTTTCATTATATCGACATCGGGGCCTATACGGACGATAAAGTGATGGTAGTATTTTTCAAGCATGATTGATCATCAATTCGATATAGACCGCATAAATGTGCCAAAGCCAGCAGCGGTTAAAGAAAGGCGGATATTACCGTACCGCCTTATTGGAGACAAAGCTTTCCTTTTCAAGTCATACCTGCATCACCCCAGGCAAGAAAAAAATGAATTTACACCAAACCAAGTTGTGTACAGTTATCGCTTGAGTTGTACCCGGAGAATGATTAAGAATATTTTCGACATTTTAATAAGTTAGTAGCGAATATATAAAAAACTGACAATTGTCAATTTCTAACCGAAAAAACGTGATATTAATGATACAAAAGCAACACTTTGCTTACAACTTATTCCGAAAAAGCTATGCAAACAATGTTGCACGCACGTTTAGCTTAAATGAGTTCAGGCACAACCTTGACAAAGGCAAGGCCTCCTGACGACGAATAATGGAGGATGCGGATGTGCATTTGCAAATGTAATTCGAAGCAGATCAAACATGTGTATTCACAAGTGCATGGCAGTTAAGGATGAATTTTGTGATTATTTTAATATTTTAAAATGAAGCAATATCGTAGCAAGAGGATCGTTTTTAAGATAATGATTTAAAGATTTAATAATATGAAATAATACCATATATAAACCAATGATCAAAGTTAATTTGTGAAGATTATTATCAGTTCAAATTTTAGTTAAATAATTGTGTTGCAAGGCCGACAGTATATACATCACAGTCTGAGAAATAAATATAATTAGAACTTTATATATAATTATATCATTATGCCAATTTATTATGAATTATTTATATTGTCACATAAACGCGGTCAAAGCTTTATATTATTATTATTCCAACATTTTTATTGGAATAATAATAATTACATATAATTGACCATATTTAACGCTTTTCATATAATTATATAACAATATAAATAATTTATAATAAATATAAATTTAAAAATAAACCTCTGTGTACCCCTGAAATGAATATTTGTTCACAGTTTATTTACTAGATTAGTTCCGAAAGTCTAAGGTTTTATGTTAAAAAATTTCATGTTACATATGTACCAAAGCTGGAGTCACTTATACAGAATTACAAAAATTACATTTTACAAAATGTTGTAAAAATTTATTTTTTAAATTTATACAAAATTACTGGTTATAAAAATATTTAATTACTTAATATTTAATTACTTATTATATAAATATTATTTATTAATTACATATAAAATTAATTACTTTTAAAATTAAAATTACTTATTTATGCTTGCGTTTATTCGTAAGTTTAGTGTCTAAAGAACTTTGAATAGGTGGTATATGATCTCGTTCCGCATCTTCATCCTCAATTTCTTGTAAGTCGTTCTTCATAAAGCTCGTGAAGTGTGTAACAGAATCTTCGCCCGGGAGTTCCGGTATGGTGAAGGATTTCGTTACTTCCACATTTACGCGAAGAGACTGATCAAAGTTGAGTGATTTCAAAACTTCTACTAATTAACTCCTGTAGTTCACTATCTTTATCAAGTCTCCGTCTGCTTACCAGTAAAACTATTTCCTACAAAAATTGAAATTATTATTATGTTTTTGTTTATACATTGTATGTACATATATGTCATTACCATTTTGAAATACCTATAAGATATACCCAACCTGATAATTGCACATCTATCGGCTGAACTGTTGGTATTCAGTTTATAATTTTCATCATTCGCTGCCTCTCAATATTATCTGTTGCTAGAGCTTCCAATGCATTCATTGTCGTTCTGTAACAAAAGATATCACACAATACATAATATTGCAGTGATATTGTTAAAATATCACAAATATTTCTGCTATAAATTTTCGCGGATATTTAATATTACAGCGATATTTATTCAACATTACTTATTATATTGAATATTATTGCTATATTGTAAAATTATTAAAATATTGCATGAAATGTGATGTATTACGTACAAGCCTTGTAAATAAAGATCTAAAAGAAATTGAATGCTCTCGTAATAAACCCACGAACTACGTGAGGCTGCAGATCCACTCGGCGACTTCTTTCTACAATATGCCCTGGAGTCACAGACAGATTTCCACTCCTTAAGTTCCTTGGCAGAAAAAAATATGCAATTAATATTTAATTAAAATGTGTAATTAATGTCAAAGAATAATGTGTCACAATGTAAAAGAAATTGTAGTACTATTAAATTTTACAGAAACTTCTTCCCACAGTATCTCTTTCCAACAAAATTCCGTGCTCTGCAAGAGGGAGTTTAAAATTCTACAGAGAGACCGAACATCTGAGATAAGCTGCTCCTCCAGACAAATTTTCTCATTCGTCCAAGGAGCGCTTCTTTGAACACTTTCACTGTAATACAATTGTCGGTCATCATCTGCTCGACCTCGTTGACCAAACTTTTGCGTAGAAGATTACCATCACCTGTAAATAGAAATAAAGATAGCAGTTAAATGAAATTTTAATTTGCACTCAATTCCAATACTTTTATTATTTAATACTTACCGTTTTTTACATAAAATATAAATTTTTATCAATGACGACTTAGTAGAAACATTGTACATATTCATGAGTCTGGATTTTCGCACAAATGGTCTTGCAGATCCTACAAGTAAAAGATGGTCGTAGCTGAAATTAAAATAATTATAAGGAAGTATTGAAGCAAAATAAAATGTAAAATATAATAAAACAAATATAAAACAAATGTGATTAAAAGTCTATTTAATTTTTTCTTCTAACACATTTAAAGACCTAATAAAGATCAAAATATTTGCTTATTATATGATTGTTTTTAATAGTGGCACGAACACTTAGCTTCAGCTGGTAGCTCCTCTTTTTGTATTAATTTAATTGATTCTAATTAAGTCCTCCTTTATGTATTGTTAAATTAATTTTATTTAAAATGTGGTTAAAAATTTTTTATATCTACTAACCTCGCTAGATTCTCCGTCATTCTGCATTTTGAAGTCCTTGCTGGTCGCTCACGTATCCCGTAGTTCAATAAATCGAACTATCGGAGATCATATCCGGATATAGCGAGGGGTAAACCGTTCAGGGTATTGCAGTATATAAATTTGGGATATTATTGAGCATTACTGGGCATTATACTTAAAAAAATTGTGTATTATAATAAATAAGCGGTATGAGGTTGTGCATCACTAAAGCATTAATGGGCATTACCGGGGCATTAATGGGTATTAACTAGGGCGTTAATGAGCATTATTAGGGCATAAAAATTGGGCATTACTGGGCATTAGTATAGACATTGATGCAGTACACAATTTTGGTCAGCGATTTACTCCTCGCGCAACACTTATATGAATTCTAAAATAGATATATTAATCTGTTGTGCTCTTCTTTTGAAAAGTTTAAAAGTACTAAATAGCATTGTATTTTTTAATGAAATAACCATTAATTAGGAACAATACAACAAAGAATTTAATAACCGTTAATTAGGAACAATGCAACAAAGAATTCTTTAAAAAAAAATTTATTGTAAACATACTAAAGATGACCCGAGAGAGGATCGAAACATTTATATGTACAAAGATATATTTATAAATGTCATCATGAATATTACAAACAACGAATGCTTTTCACATTAAGACTCTGTGTAGGTTTTCATGCTTCTCATACAAAGCAATTGATTTATACAAAAGCGGTTTTCATTTTATATTTTATTACTTATTTTCAAATATACAACAAATTTTTTGATAAAGTAATTGTTTTTATAGGGCCTATAAACAGAACATGTTGACACGAACTCTTCGGCGAAGTTGTGAGTTGGTGGGAGTTATATAACGCCTTTTGCACCCGTTTGAATAATACAAAATAATTTCTTATTTTTTATGAAATTATCTTGTCGATAAAGAAAATACGGAAAAGGTTCAAAAATGAGAAAATAGCAGCATTAAAAAAAATTACAATTTTTAACCAAAAAATTTCTTTTTATTTATTCGATAAAAGATTGTTCAAATTGTTTTATTATATTAATCTTACAAGTTCATCAACGAAAGTATTTGATAAACTTCATGTGTTATACCAATATATAACTTGATTGATCAAATAGTTTATAAGTAATCTTTCCCGCCAATTTCAATAAGTAGAGTATTTACGTTTCAAAAGTATATATTAGTTTAGTTACAGAAAACAGATTTATAGACGGAGTCAAGTAAAGGGTCTTACAACGCAAGAAATACCTGCACGCAAGAAATAGACTAAGTTCCTTAAAACTTCGTATTTCTGTAACTTTGGAAATATACTTGTTACATGTAAGTCTATTGATTAAAGCCAGAGCCGGATTAGCACTTGAGGCTAACCTAGGCTATATCTTTGACAAGATTAAGGGGGCAGCATTTCTTTGAAAAGAATTTCTAAAAAATAACTATTTTCATCAGACGCAAATAATTGAGAAAATTGTCTATCGATCGACAACCACTAGATTTGAGTTGGGATTTCACAATCTTCGTGTCGATTTCGTTCTACCAAAAGAGAAATCTGAGAGGGAGCATGCTGGCTTTTTTTCGTGCAATCATCCACATAAAATGGAGTGAATAGGATTGCGACAAATGTGTTTGCTATCAAAAAATCGTGTAAAATTATACTGTAGTAAATGAAATATATATAATTTTGCAACTTCTAAGTATATTATGAAAACATTGTAAAAAGTTAAAATGGGAAAATCCTTACAGAAAATCCCTTTTTTATTGTCGCAAACACAGACTTGGAACATTCCAGTTTGTGGGTTGAATCGTGGCAGCATATAAATGTCTACAGGCGGTAGAAATCTTAATCCAACCCTGATTAAAGCAAAAATAAATTTTTTAACAGAATTTATTTTTAATTAATATTAACATTATATTTACTTTTATTATAGAAATATTATATTTACTTCAAATACTTCAATTGTTATTTGTTATGAAGTTGAATATTCCATAACGAATAAGAAGCCTGTAGCAGTCTAGCTTGGATCTTAGTTACTTATATATAATTTCGTGTGAATTTATATACTAATATATGTAGTCTTTTTAAACTGCGCACTAAACAATTATCGGTCTTGAACCGCCACTTTAATAAACTACAATAGTACTATCACGAATTAAATTAACAATTTAATAAATAATTGATGCTCTTTTTTGACATCTTATATCGATGTGTGTGTGTGTGTGTGTGTGTTAAACTATATTAAAATCTGAAAAAACTAAATTCACGCGAAATTATATATAACTAAAATCCAAGCTAGACTGTTATAAGCTTCTTATTCGTATTAGTTCTTACATATATATGTTCTTACATTAACGGTCTTTGGATTTGAATATTTACGTGCCTGAAAGAAAACGTTCATCACTTCACGTATACCGCAGTTATTGCGAGGAATATTACTAAGGCCTCGGTAGCCTAATTGGCTAGGACACTTGCGCGTAAAGCAAGCGATCCGGGTTCGACTTCCGGCCGAGGTAATATTTTTCGCAATAAGAAGAATTATTTTCAGATTTAGTATTTTTTCAAATTTATAGTTTAACATCGATATACGATGCCAAAAAAGAGCATCAATTAATTATTAAATTATTAATCAAATTAATTCGTGATAGTACTACGGTAATTTATTAGAGTGGTGTTTCAAGACCGACAATTGTTCGGCGCGCAGTTTAGAAAGACTACATATATTAGTATATAAATTCACGCGAAATTATATATAAGTAACTAAAATCCAAGCTAGACTGTTATAAGCTTCTTATTAGTTATGTTCTTGCATTGACGGTCTTTAGATTTGAAAATTGTTTAAATATTACATTTATTTATTACTTGTTTAATTTGAAAATGTATATACCTTTCGGAACTACAAATTCTACATATTACTCAATTATAATTTAAATATTTCTTTTAAAGTTTCTTTTGTTCTTCTTGTATTCAGTATGCATACATCTATCAACAATTTGGTCGATTACACTCTTTAATTTGTGACAATATCTTTTATACCATTGACTAATAAATATATAAATCTTTCAATTGCAAAATTAATATAGAAGAAAGTGGTATTTTGGTAACCCATTTACATTTTATGCAATAACTCGATTAACAATCAATATTTTAATTTAACACTTAAGCGGATTCTAAAGTCTTCTAGCTGTATTCGAACTAAATCATATAATTTTTGTATTACTTTTTTCCTCTTTTACTGATTCGAAAATCCTTTTCCAGGATTAAAGTATACGCATTAATATATATGTGAGGTAGAGCAGTGTATGATGAGAACAAAAAATTAAAAAATTGAAATCTTACCATTTATTAGTTCAATATAACGCTCACATCGTGACATTTGCTTCATATAAAAACTATGCAATCTGTACTTATAAAATAGTCCACTACTAGTTTGCACGAAAAAACAATATGAAGTTCTTAAAATTGAACTTAGACGTCTAATTAAAACGTTATTGTTATACAAAAATGAATGTGTATATATGTGTGAGATATTGATGTAGTAATATATAGTGATGTGTCAACGATATGTAAATCGTCTGTGTGTAAGTGCTATTTTAATATAATATGACTAATCATCTTTAGAATCCTCTTAATGATTATATATTCGTTAAAGTATATTGCTAATAGAATAAAAAAAATGAAAACATTTTTGTTATTCAGGACACTAAAAATGTGGTAATACTCCATAAATGCTCAAAAATAAATAAAGGTAATAATGTGACCTTGCACAAAAATAGATGTAAAAAGTTAATTTTGTATAAAAAAAAACAGCATTTGTTTGATTACAAAATTAGCACTTTCGCAATTGGTAACGTAGTTCTACTTTTTTTTTACATTAGCTGAGTACCGGCAACGTTTTTCTAAAGTTTTTAGCTGAATACCGATGACGTCATGTCATTTCAAACTTTGTAGCTGAGTTCCGGTAATGCAGTTCTATAATCAACCCGTATCGTATCTGGTCATAAATAACAGAGTTGTCATCTGACAAAAACATTAAAAAGTTTTACCTAATAGAGACAAGTTGTACTTTTAAGACAAGTTGTTACATTTGTTTTCAATAAACACATTTAATAAATTTAAACAGCTCTTTTCATTTTAATATTCTCAATAACCTTTCATCAATTTTTCCAACTTATACTTGTAAGATTAATTTTGAGAAATAAAAAAAGTCATAAAAGAGCTTACGCGGATATTAGTGCGCACTCATTGTCTATTTAACAATAAAAAGATACTTATTAATAAATTAAATTAAATTTTAATTAACAATTTAAATCGTTTTCAATCATAAATTTTCAGGTCTAAATAAACATTAGAAATAATTCTGATTTACTCCCTAGATCCTTTGTATAATGAGATTATTATAATATAAGAAACGATACTACGTCTTCTTGTGTTTCTATAAATACATTTTAATTTTTGTATACATTAACTAATAACTAACCAATATTACATGCGTTACATTTCGATCATTTCTGTTTCAACAGTGACAATCGCAAATATCGCTTTCCATATTTACAATGTAAGTCCTTCTTTATTTCAAACACGTATTTATTAATAATTGCGGTATATAATCGTCCCACAGTGTATTGTTTGACTTACTAGATGATTACAATGGCCACTCTATCAACTGACCATCGTAATGTAACCATCCAGTTGAAACACACTGACATCTGTATACCTTTAAGCCTGAGCTACAATTGCATAAACGCAACTTACATTGTAAGGTAGTTGTAAAACCTAAAATAATCGTAATCGTAGTTATAAGTTGTTGTATATGTATATAATTGTAAGAATTAACTAATCACAGTCAAATATTCTCATCATATTCGACTTGATTGGTCAATTCTCACAACTACAGCCATTTACAACTTACGACTATTGTAAAATAGGCATAAGAATTCTTCAATCTCAATTGGATATTCTCCTCGTATCCAACTATAATTGATCAATTCTTACAACTACATCTACGTTTACACAATTGTAGATTGAGCTTTATGGTTACATGAAGAATTTTGACATACCAATAATGACTTTTTAATTCGTGACGAGATAATTTACAATGTATGTGTATACTACAAGTAGTTCTTCCATGATTTTAATTATGTAAAATTTTTATTAATACTTTGAAGGGAAACAAAAAGTCAGATCGAAACGTTTGCGATTTAATTTGTTAATTTGCTAATTATGTAAATGTCTTTTTATTAAATAAACATTACATTACATTAGGCTCCTTTATGGTTCTTCTTATCTCATTATTAGATTAATTCTCAGAACCAACATACATATATTTTATTTTCAAAGATAATTTTTTTATTTTGAAAAATAAATGGTTATGAATATAATACACACACATACATACGACGCGCGCACACATATAGTGAATAATATTTTTTATATTTATGCCCATTTAAAACTATATGCAATATTCAACTATATGTATATGTTTGAAAATCGCAGGCAACATTCAGCTAAGAGTGTATCACCTCAAAATCGCCAGTTGCGAAAGTGTCAACAAAAAAGCAAAATATTATTGAATGTATGTAAGTACATATATCTTCTTCCGCATGTAGGCTGCTCAGTACTAAAAATCAATAGTATAACATAAGCTGTTGATTTTTAACAGCAGAACTACAATCGATTTATGGAATATTTTGACCTGTAAACCCCGAAAAAACGAATGAGAGGCCATTAGCAATCAGCACGCGTAAAAGGCCACATTAGCAAAATGCTGTTATGTAACTTTGTGTATACCTCGACATGTATACAGCTCTGAATAAAATATTAAATAACAAACAATATACTCAAACATGAATATACGTTTCAAAATGCTTGAAAGGAAAAATGCATAGTAATAATAAATACTGACCGACTATTGTGTAGTAAAATATTAAGCCCATTCTACATTCTATGCATACCGATCGCAAGTTTGTTGCGACAACCAATTTGAGGCATTGATTTCAAAATGCAAGCTTCAGATTGACTATCGCAATAAACTTGCGATCGGCTTGCGTCTAATGTACAGAATGGGCTTTAAGGTCATAGTGTAACTACTGAGCAAATACAATAATTCCAAGTAATCACTCAAATTCGCTACCTAATAGCGAAGATATTAAGAGTTGTTATATCTACATTGACCATAATACCACCTTCTCTTCTACGTAGTAAATTCTATTATATACAAAATACATATTATATTTAAAATATGTGTGTGTAACTTATAATTTATACCTTTTTATTAAATATTACTAAAACATTTTTAACAGTTTCTTACTTATGTTACTTTTAATTTAATCGAAAGAGATAATGTGCTCACATTTTTGACAAATGGTATGTGTTTATTATTATTAATCGTACAATTATTACTCATATTAATTATTTTTGTTACTATGTATTTTTATATTATACTCATAACGAAATAGTCAGATATATCGATATTAAATAGAGTTACTTCGTATTGCTGGGAAAATAAACAATATAAAGTTAACAATATAAAATTATAATTATATTATATTGTTAGCGCAATTTAATTTGTGATATTACTGTAGTTCTGTCTACACAATGTTTCAAGACCGAAAAATCAATTCAACGCACAGTTTGGCAGGATTTTCTACGTAGTATATAAATTCACACCGAATTATTTGAACACTAAAGATCCAGTTTCGATCATTATTTCTATTGATTGTGTATAAAATTATAAGTTCAACTTATAAATAATAATAACGGAACATAAATACAAGTTATATATAAAATTATCAAGAATCAACAATATTTCGTATTATATAATAATCAACAAATAAAAATATTTCCTTTTTTCATGCAAATTATTTTTTTTTAACTATATATAACGGGGATTATATAATGTAAAATATGGTATATACCAAACTCTATCTATTTTTGTTTAGACAGTTTTATGGTTTTTTCTTCTATCATTGAGAAGTAGCATTAATTAATGTAATCCGTTAACAATATTTTATTAAAATAATTTTAATTTAGACTGTTCATTTGGATGACATTCAAGTCCGAATACCTAAAACCGCTGTTTGAACAAGAACATTTTATACGAGTTATTAATATGTAGCAATACTACCATATATTAAATTTGAGTAAATACGAATTCATTAAAAACTTTACAGACGAACTATTTCCAATAAAACTGTATGAAATATTAAATACTTTCAATACATTAATACATTATTTGATATTACAATGTAAATCGATTACTAATTAATTCCTTCTTTCTATAATAATTCTCTCTTATGGTACACACATCATCAATTAATAATTTTCCTCTTTATGTATATATACTAAAATTTATAAATATCTAATGCACAATAGTTTTTATATATTAATCACATTCTCTCATTACATAGAATGTTGATATATTTAGATTTACTTATGCATATTTTTATTTAAAAAGCTCTTTTTGAAACTAAATAAGTAATTTTTCTTTTTTAAACACATAAAAATCTTACATTTTAGATATAACTGTTTTAACTATTTACATATATTTCATAATTTGAAGTATTAGAAGCTTACAAACTTCAATGGGACACAAGACAATAAAAATGGTTCTATAATAGATGGAATTTATAAAATAAAAGTATATGTATCATGAATTTTTCTTATAATAAATATTGGAAACTTGGAATCAATAAAAAAGAAGATTAAAATAATAGGAATTATATATAAACCATAAATATTATATATTTCAATTCCTTTTATATCTTTAGACATTTTCCCTATAACGCTTCATGTTATGTACATTGACCTCTTATTTTCTTTTTCCATCAATTTGTAAACTACGACTCAACTATACACTTGATTGACTCAATGACTTAATAAATTATGAAAAAATCACTCTTGTCGTTTACAAAGTATGGTTACAATTTACTTTATATTTGCTTGGTTAACGAGAAATTGCAAAATTGCTAAATTATGAAAAAAAGATTGTAAAAAATATTACGCTCGTGATTGCACAGTTCGCGATTGTAATTTTCATATTATTTACATATTCAAGCCATATAATACACGTATAATCATAATGTTTAGGCACACGTGCATAAAATATGGAATATTTCGATGTTATTAATAAATTAGCTAAATACTTTTTTCGTTTAACCATATTGCTTCACTATAGTTTCATCTTTTTTACATTTTTACTAATTACTTACAAGAAGCACCATTTTAGAATATATTAAATAAGATGTCTTATATATCTCCTTTCCCGAGTTCATAATGTATAGGTATACACATCACAAAGTGAGTATATATCCGTGGCTTTGCTTTATGCCGAAGTAACTCTTATAAAAGGCTCTCATGAATTACTTGCGCGTTTTCAACGAACATAACAAATAGCTTCTCTGACCGCAAGTGCTCACCCGAATATAAATATTATATAACATGAGACGATTGTGTGCGCATTTTAGATCAAGGACGAATAGAATTTTTTTTCATAAATCTAGATCCACGCTCTTGCTTTAAGAGGTCCTAAACCGTAAGAAATTGACCAATCGCAGTCGATTATTTTTCTCGTATTCAACTGTGATTGGTCAATTTCTTATAAGGCTTTACGACTTACGGCCTCTTAAAGCAAGCTAGTCGATCTAGACTAAAGGGTTACATTCTGATTTATCATCGCGGCAAAAATACAAATCTATAAATATCGTTTGCAGTGAATAATTCTATAAATTTCAAACAAACAAGGAATTTATTTAAGAGGATAATAATTGCGCTGGTATAGTCGAGGACGTTTATCTTTAACATCACATCCTTAGACCGTAACGATTCAAAAGATGGAATCTTTGAAATTAATGCGAATTTGACGAAGAGACAATAAAATTGTGTATACGTGCCTAAAATCATCATTTTTATCTCCTGTTCGACTATCTGGAGCTTTCGCTCTTTTTTTATCAACATTTTTCCACACAGACGCGAAGTATCAGAGAAATGGAACGAAAGTAAAAAGAAAAATGATCCACGTACCTATTGGCCCATTATGTGTATAATACTCCAATAAGTAGAGAAATCCAAAATTTACGCTGTCATTATCAAAATCGATCGACGATCTTCGTATCAGCCTAGGGAACTGCCGTGAACAGTAGCAAGCGATAGTAGCAAGGAATAGCAGCCTTCGTTGAAAAAGTTGACCGCTCCGCATACAGTTTTGCAGTAATAACCGCTCCACGGCTCGACTCTTCTATTTCGTCGGCCGCTTACTCGCGTCCGCTCTTATCTAATCGATTGTATCAATTTCGACGCTTTAGAGGATGGCCTTGAAGGGTGCGGAGTGATCGAAGTCACACTCTTTCTAGGCTTCCGGAGGTTTGTCACTACTTTGCGTACGACGAAGTTTTCACTTCTCATCTGACGCAGTTGCATCCTTTCTTCGCTTATTACACAGACGGGGTGGTGGGACTTTACATTAAAAATGGAAAGGGCAAGTTGCTGTTGTTGATATAGCGGCGAGTAACCAGGGTGATGAGTCGAGGAAGAGAGACGGTGCGCGAGGAAAGAGCGAAAAGGAAAAGGGGGAAGATCTTGCAAGAGAAGAAAACAAAACACAAGCACTCTCGCGATTCGACAACGAGACCCAGGACACAACGCTATCAGATCAACTGAACGTTCGCCGTGTTACTAAATATAGGGAGAGGGACTTTTACCACTGAGTTGTGGATCCACCTCGCGCGGCGCAAGCGCTGCGCCGCGCTGTCAAACTGTGTTGTCCTGTCCAGAAAGGATTGACTCATGGTAACGCCCTAGTAGAGAAATTCGCTTTTATGCGCGCTTTTACGCGCAATGCATACTTAATGTAAAAAGATTGATCACTCATTCGGATCTTTTTCGAAAGTGTATGGGAGAGTGTGAGGAAAATTAAAAGTGCTTGGGAAGAACTCGCGGAACAATTTCTTTAGATTATATATACGTAAAAAAAATTTCCGCGTTGTAACGTGACTAGGTACTTTTTTGATATATTGAGAAGCGCGCAACGTGTAAAAGATGTAAAACGGTAAAAAATTTTCGCTGAAATCATATCCCACGTTTTCGAACATATTTTAGCAAAATTTCTGAGAATTTTATACTGGAAGGAAACTTTTCCTTTTTCAATAATTTTTCAACTAATATAAGTGAAAAATTATTGAAATTGAATTCTGTAATTTCTCTGCAATTTGTAATAAAATTTATTTGAAATTTTTAATGAAATTTCTCTAAAATTTTGTTACAAATTAATTTTTCAGCTTGATTTCAGCGAAATTTTTTTCACTTCCTTCTGTAAATGTATACAAAAATGCATTTTTTGCATTATACTGTTACTGTAATCTTTTCTATATATAGAGATGTTAAATCCTTTGTTTACAACGGGAAATTGTTATAACAGTGGCAAGCGAGAAAAATATTACACATTCCACACACAAATAAGAATTATATCGGTTTTCGAATGAAGAAAGAGAATATAATTATCTACTAAGAACCAAAGAGAAAATACATATACCTTTTTAACATTTCTAGTTATTCTTTCTTTCTAGTGTTTATGTCAATTTCGCGAATGCGAAAGACGAAATAGCAGTATCTATAAATGTTGTAACAACGCATTTCTACAGTTTTTCTGTTGTTTCTACAGTTTTTGTATTGTTTTTTCTTCAAATTAAACTAACGACCTTACGAGTCAATAATTATAAAGGAAATCTAAATCATCTTAAGATTTCTGAGTAGTCATCGCAGCTATATTGAACTATGACGTCAGAAGCGAGAAATAAAACACATTAATTTTTGTTACAATATATCTAGCTATGGTAGCTATTCAAGGAGCCTTAAGATATCACGCTACAAAAAAATGATAAATTAATTCATCGAATCAAATTATGCTTTCAAAATAAAATTTTCAACTCGTTCGTTCTCGTGACGCAGTGATGGTATATGTATTATACTATAAGACAAAATACTTCGCGACGATGGCGATGCCTGACTCGACAAACTATGACAGATTACTCCGTCGACAGATTTTCGATTATCCGAACGGAAGAAAGCGACGGATGCTAGCAGAGTAAATCTCTTAAAAATTGCCTTTTAAATCCCTTGCTGCTTGAAGAAGAGAATCTTTTCGCATTTCATAAAGCATAAGGAATTACTCATCAATTGACTTTATCAGAGAACGAGAACGAGTTTTCTCAGGCTCAGCTTCTTTCGCATAAAGCTACCACTGTTGCTGAAAAATATATCTCAAGGTTGTCTGAAATAATCTCGGATTTATTTCTACATTGTCCTTCGTGTGACAGAGATTGAGAATCTCGATTATCAGAGACTGTCATTTATTGATGCTAACGACAAATAATGTGAGAACTAAGTTGCAATTTTAGAAAGAATCGTAAAACTATAATAACTGTTCTCATAAAAATTGGTAAGAACATAATATGAGAGAGAGATTTGAACAAATATTCTATATACATATATTAACTCGTAAATATCCGTGTGATTTTTTATAAACTTAGCTAACAAGAAACTATCTGTAAAGTTATGGTTCTTGAATTTAACAACAATTATTAATATTATTATTATATAACTAACACGAATCGAATCCTATGATAGTCTAACTGGATCTTAATTGCTTATATATAATTTCGCACAAAAATAATTTTTATTATTATATTATACATATGTAATGGAAACATCAACGCATTACATATAGCTACTCTAGAGTATCTAAAATTACCCGTACACATTTTCAAAATATAGTACAATGATTTTTATTAAAAATGTTTCAAACAAAGGATTGTATGTGTGTGTGTGACTAAAAATTGTTCATATAAGTATTAATTAAAAAAAAATCCAATAATTTACGAAACATTTTATACTTAATAATCTGATTACTTTTACATAAAATATAAAATATCCCTAGTAAATCATTAATTTTTTTATTGTCGTATATTTTATTATGTATTTAGTATTCTTATAATGTATATTTTTATACATATATGTGAATACAAAATGAGATAAATTATAAAGAAAAAATTAATTATAGCTGCTTTAAAAAAAATTTTTAATTACATACTACATAAATTACAATATTTTATAAAAGTTAACCCAACAAACCACAATCGTGTAACTTAGATGTAGATATAATATTACACGAGCGTTAGAAGCGTTACATGTAATATTATTTATAAAAATAAATATTACTGATATGTCAGCAACTTTGATATCAACTTTTACATTAAAAATGTTAATAATATATTACTGCAATGTAACATAAACGTTTACATATTTCTATATGCATATACTAAATGTATACAAAATAAATACAACAATGATAAAAATTGACGCTATGGATAGTAAAAAGTACATGAAAATGATATGTAGCAATATTTATGTAACATTCAATTTTGAACTGACGTGAGCAAATCTGCAGGACTATATTCGAGAGGATTATATTATTAGAGCTATTTGTGTTATACATTTTTAATAATTGTTGTAATTACAGGGCTCTATTATATAGAATAATGTAACAAGGAAATATATCTTTGTTCTTTTAAAGTACCTTTAAAATAATATGATGATTAAATTTTGTGTCTCCATGATACACAATGGTCGCGTTCAGTAGACTCAACTGTTGCGGAGCGGATCCGTGAACGCTCACTGCTATTGGATGATCTAAAAGAATATACCAATAGCAGTGAGCGCTCACGGATCCGCTCCGCAACAGTTGAGTCTGCTGAACGTGACCAATGGCTGCGTTCAGCAGAAAAGCAGCTATTTGAAACTGTTGTAAAATTCTTGAATATGATTGGCTTATACATTTAGATCTAATGAGGAAGTAAGGGCAAGACCTATCATATTAAAAAATTTTACAACAGTTGCAAAACTGCTTTCTCTACTGAACGCAGCCAATGATGAGCAATAAGGGAATTCGCACATACTTTTCATAACGAATTGTAATGAGCCTTCTACAATAAGCCGTAAGTCACAAATCATAAGTCATAAACTAGAAATGGACCAATCACAGTTGTCAATTTTGAGTTTCTTACTTCCGATTTATGACTTATGGCTTATTGTAGAAGGCCCATAATACTTACCGTAAGAGTTAACCAAGAGCTGAAAGTTTTTGAACATTCTTAACTATGATTGACTAATTCTTACGATACGTCATAAGATTACTGATAACGCATAAGCTCATTCTACAATGGGCAGTAGCAGTAGTGGATCAAGGAGTAAGCCTAGAAATTGACCAATGATAGTTAATTATCCTCTCCACATTCGATTATAACTTGTTGATTTCTATACCTATTTCTTAGCCCGGATCCTCATACGGGTAACAGCGCTTTGACACCGGACGCTAATTGGTGAAAAACGGGTTATGGGGGTAAATTTTACCCTCGCCACCGGTTTTTCACCAATCAGCGTTTGGTGTCAAAGCGCTGTTGCCCGTATGAGGATCCGGGCTTAATCCACTACTGCTACTGTCGTACTGCCCATTGTAGAATGGGCTTTATGCGAAATGCATAAGCAAATTGAATCAATCAATCAATCAGAATTCTTTCCTTTTTCCCCACTTGATGGAATTTTTAAAAGAAGCATTTTGATTTGTTGATTCTTTTATACACTATGACCCGTATTCAGAACGCGCTAACAACGATGTTAACGCGCTAACATGCTATAGTTTACGTCACGTATACTATAGAATTTCAGAGATAAAAGCGCGCTTTTATCGATAAAAGTGCGTTCTGAATACGGGCCTATGGGTACGGTCAACGCGATGCTACAAATACTTTAAAGTGTTTCTTGATTGATCAAAATTTGTAAAATTCTTCCTTGGTCAATCAAACGCTTCAAAGCATTTGTAACGAGACTTCAATTATAGCCATAATGTATTATGAGTTATGTAAAAGTCTGTGCTGCGGCCTTTATTTTTAAAATTATTTTAAATATAAAGCCCGTGGCACATAGAAAAACGTAAGGCCGTAAACGTAATCAGTAAGCGAATTGACCAATCACAGTTGAGAACGTAAGCAGCTGCCGCTATATTCTCAACTGTGATTGGTCAATTCGCTTACTGATTACGTTTATGGCCTTACGTTTTCTGTGTGCCATGGGCTTAATAGGTTGCGTTCACACACACACACACACACACACACACACACACGCACGCACGCACGCACAGCAGAGAAAGTCACTTTACAACTTTATTAAATTTTTCAATACAATTGGTTCATACATTTAAGTCCACAAGAAACCAAAAGCAAAAACCAATCATATTGACAGAGAAAGTCACTTTACAACTTTATTAAATTCTTCAATACAATTGGTTCATACATTTAAGTCCACAAGAAACCAAAAGCAAAAACCAATCATATTGAAGAATATTACACATTTGCAAAGCTGCTTGCTTTGTTAAATGTAGCTATAGTCTTAAGATGGCGCTTCGATTCTAGTCATGAAACCCATATGCTGGATTCACACTGCATCCAATATGCATCGTACGGCGACT